>NC_133387.1:22748813-23054967 GCF_047511655.1 Castor canadensis | reverse complement strand
TGGCTGTGCCAGAGAAGTTTGAGGTATCCACCAGTCTCCTACTGCCAAGGGTGATCACTGTTCATATCAACAAACCTGCATTCCCTGTATCTTAGACCATTCACATCTCCACCTTTGTGCTTTGGTTGTTTAGTTTCCCAGTCCAGGAATGTTAAAAACCTGCCTTAAACTGTCTTTGCCTTCATGAAACTATACTATTTCTCTTTTAGAATACAGGTATACGTGTAGCTTATTTTGCACAATTTAATTGTCACCTATTCCTATTCTATTGTCTAATCAGCATTTCTTTGAGGTCGCAGAAACTATTTTCCATTTTTTTGTGCATCTCACTGTGCAGTTCTAGGTACAGACAGATTTGCAAAACTCTCAGATCCTGGTGCTTTTCACAAACTTCTTGTATGCTTTCCAGGGTTTCTCTTTCATAAGGGCCATGATAGTCTTTGTACGGTTAAAAGCTTATCTGTTAATCCAGTTGATTTTTTAAAAAAAGATGTTGAATAGTTATGTATGTCTTAAGCATTCTAGAGGAGGGGCAGAGAAACATAGGTAAATGATAAGGAGGCAAGAATGGGTAAAAGTAAAGGGATAATATTTATGCTCCTTGACAGGGAAGATAATTATGTTGCATTTTGTGAGTTAATTATGAAAACTAAGGATTGCTTTGGCTTGTCGTAAACTGCTGTGCCAGATGGCAGCTTGCCAGGTTATTGGTCTTCTATGGATGCATAGCTTGTGTGCCTGAGCTATTGGCATTTCTCTATATTACCTCATTACTCTGGTTCTTTGGCTTGGATATATGAGTAGACTCAACAAACATTATTCTGCCTGGGAGGATTTATATTCTCCTGAAGTCCAGGACAAATGAGAAGAACAGAAAAAGGGCCATGGATTAAGCATGACCACCGTTTCCCAATGACATGTATCCCATGTGGTGACTCAGGCAAAGGTGTATAGCTATCTGCCTCCATCATTTCTCCCTGGCACTTGGCAGGTGGTTTTGTAACTTGGATAACAACAATGTACTAAGCAACGGAACTTTTTCTCAGCTTAAGGAGAAGCTTACAGATGTTTGAAGATGGCAAGGCTATCACAGAAAAAGCATCAAACTTTCCAACAAGGCTGGGGCTAATATTAATGATCTGTCATCCAGGAATCTCAGCAAGCAGGAAGGCGAGAATCAGCGTGTGTGTGTGTGTGTGTGTGTGTGTTTGTGTGTGTGTGTGTGTGTGTAGGGTGGGTTGAGAGTCTGAGAGAGAGCAGTTTGGGAGGGAGAGGAGGAATGATTAGAAAATAGTCCAGGGGAAAGAAGAGCAGATGAACTGGGGAGGAAAGAGAAGGAAATTAAGGAACACATATGGAACAATGAAAGGGTACCAGACAATGCAAGAATGAGTGAAAATTATTTGAAATGCATAAGGCTTTAACAATGCAATATTATTACAGGTAGGCATGCAGAGGAGAGGAGATGGTAGAAAAAAGGGGAGGAAGAAGAAAAATAGGATGGGTAAGAAGGATGCCCTGATAGGTTGAGTACAGACAGTGAGACAAAGACACAAACAAAGAGGAAATGAATGTCCCAGGGTCACAAGAAACCAGGGACTAGATATATTGTGGCATCAACAGAAGGCAGAGACTGCAAGACAAAAGGCAACTTAAGCCATTTTCTGGTCTGTTAAGTCACCCTGGCAGCACAATGCTCTGGGAAATGATGTCTGCCTGTGATCATTGTTTACTTAGAAAGTCGGCTGACATGAGACGAAATTAACACAATAGGATGGAAAATTGCTAATAAAACAAAAAATCCCTGCCGTTAGATTTTCATAGCCTAATTATTCAGCACATTACTCACTAATGGCACGAGACATTACCATGCTAGTGTGTAGTCTGCATATGTCGAGGAGAAAGGGTGGGAGGGACTTTGACTCTGTGCTATTGGAGAAATTCCACATTCCCAGATGGAGGATGGTTCAGATGAGTGGGGTACCGGTGGCCAGGAAGGGGGTAGCTATAGATTTTCTAGGCATGGGCAGGAATTAAAACCCTAGGTTTTGTTTCTCTGTACTAATGGAAGAACCACGGGCCCTTCCAAGCCTATCTGCTCTCAGTAACCACTGTGTACCCTTTCTATTTGAGGATCACATTACTGACAATGAATAAGATTTGAGCACAAATGATAAGAAGTGAAAGCTGTCTCTAAGTGCACTCTATAAACGTGGAAACCTGTCTGTTTACTTTCTTACTTGGCATCCTCTGATCACTATCTGATAGAAATCATACAGAGCTAAGTTATTCTTATTGTTACTTTTATTTGTAAATCTGTTCTGTTATGCTAAGAAGTATTCTCATTGTCCTGGATAAAGTAAAAAAATCCCATAGTCTTGTCTTTACTTACAAGTTCCTTGTCCTCTCTGCCTATGGATCCATAGGTCCAGGCATGCATCCAATTCCTAGGCCTTGTGACAGAATGAAAAGAGAAAATCCAGACTGGAAATTTCTACATGACATACTTGTTCTCTTGGTGGGGTACAAGGTGGGTAGTTATGTTACAAAGTGTGTGTGTGGGGGTGTTCAACCAAGTAAAGAGGCTGAAAGAGTGTCTTTAGTCAAGCCCTATCTTCATAGAGGATGGTGGGAGGCCTGTGGCTCTGTAGGAGTGATTCTTAAACAGTCCTGGAACTATAACCCATTTCCAAGTTGGGCAGTCCAAGGATGGAAGGTTTAGATGAACTTGTGTGTGTGCCTGTGTGTACATATGTGTGTACATATTTGTTTGCTTGTTTATCTCCCCTATAACCCTCTTCCCTTTCTACTCAGTTCTGGAAACTGAAATGTCTTTTCTAATAAGAAACCCGTTTTAAGGGCTGGGGATAGAGTTCAGTGGTACAGTGCTTCCCTAGTGTAAACGAAGCCCTGGCTTCAACCCACAAAAACACCCCCCCCCCTCAAAATGCCAATTTTATAAGCCATATAGAGGAAATTGACCTGAGGATGAAATCAACACAGGGGATCTGATGATAATGTTGAAAATAGTTTCTCAATCTACCTGTCTGTGAACTTCGTGGCTTTACAGAACAACTCAGTCTCATACTTATGCTAGCTGAAGTTAATTAACTCTTTGTCACATGCAAATCAAGTAGTCCTTGTAATACCTTTTTCTTCCACTTATTGCAGCTTTAGAATGCTTAAGGCATTCTTGGCCACATCAACAGAACATGACTTTATAATTCTTTGCAATGAATGTGTCCTTTTGTAGCCTGCCATCTGCTTTTGTGGTGGCAGGTGAAGAGACGGGTCAGGCAGCTTGCAGAGCAAAGCCCAGCGGAATGAAAGCTGGTACAGAGGTCCTTCATCTCCTTACCTACAAAGGCTTTTTGAAACACACTTTTCTCAGCCTTCCTTCTGTCACTCTTTGGACTTTTTTCCCTCTTGTAAATTGATACTGAGGGTATGAAGCCAAGACAGAATTTCATAAAAGAGCTAGGTTTTTCAGGAGGGATTGCAGAGTGAAGAAGCAATTAGGCAGGTGGAGCATGCTTGAGGCATCGCAATGTCAGTAGCAGGGATTAGTGGGCTTGCAGAGCCAGTCTCCCAGCAGCCGCCATGTTTCTCTGCAAGTTGGCATGGAAGTTTCCTGTGTGTATTATTGTGTGTGTCTCTTGGTGGTAATGTTGGGCCAGGCAGCAGGAGGTGGTAGTCATTAGGACCAATGACTGGTATTCTGATTTTTCTTTCTCTTGGCACATGATAAAATTGTGCTCCCATTCCCTTAATGGTAGGTGTGGTTAGATGACCTGCTCGTAATGAAATGTGAGCTGAAACTATACACCTCTTGGGATACATGGCCACTGTGTGGTTTTTTACTTTTTATTTCTTGGTGAGTGGTGATATTCAAATGGGGAGTTTTCATCATCCAGGCTATCTCTGAATGGTGAAAAAAGAGCCAACCTGATGTGCTCATAAAGTTTGAGCATGAAAGAACCATTACTATAAGCACCATTTAAAAAAGTTACTGAACTTTCTTCTCCAGCACAGTTTTAGATTTACAGAAGTTCTGAGCAGGTTGTTCAGAGATCCCATATGCTTACCTTCCCCACTAACAGTTTCCCGTTATTAGCATCATGCTTTAGCATAGCATATTGGTTGCAATTGATAAACCAATATGGATAAACTATTATTAACTGAACGACACGTACAGTTCTCTGGGCTTTTACAAATTCATATCATGTGTTCATTATTACAGTATCATGGAGAACAATTTCACTGCCCTAAAAATCCTCTGTGCACCACTTATCTATCCCTCTGTTGCCCGACCTGGAGCCAATGACAACTGATAATCTTTTAAATGTCTCTGAAGTTTTTCCTTTTCCAGAATGTCATCTTATTGGAATCATACAGAATGTATATAGACATTTCATACTGGCTTCTTTATTTACCAATGTGCATTTAAGTGCTTTAATGTCTTTTCATTACTTGAAAGTTCATTTCTTTTTGTTACTGGACAATAATTCCATTGTATGAAATAGAGTTTGCTTATCCACTCACTTTTTGAAGGTCATCTTGGTGGTTTCCACATTTTGGTAATTTTTTTGTATAGTCTCATTTTTTATTATCATATTGTTGTACTGGGGGTATGTCGTGACATTTACAAAAGTTCCAGTTTTTGGTAATTATAAGTAAAACTGCTATAAACATTCGAGTGCAGGTTTTCTATGGGCATAAGTTTTCAACTTGCTTGGGTTAAAATACTTAGGAGTGTGATTTCTGGGTGGTATGGTGAGACTATGGTTAACTTTGTAAGAAAGTGCCAAACTGTCATTCAAAGTGGCCATCCCACTTTGTATTCCTACCAGCAATAAATGAAAGTTCTGATTGCTTTGTATCCTTACCAGTATTTGATATGGTCAGATGTTTTTTTTTCCTCTCTTAGTAGGTATGAAGTGGTTTCTCACTGTTGCTTTAATTTGTAATTCTCTAATGATATGATAGCAAGCTTATTCACATGCTTGATTGTTTGTCATCTGTGTGTCTTCTTTAGTGCAATATCTATTCAGACATTTTGCCCATTTTTAAGTCAGGTTGTTTATTTTTCTTATTATTGAATTTTAAGTCATTTTTCTATTTTTGATACAAGGCCTTTAATAATGTGTATTTTGCGATTTCCTCCCAGTTTGTGACTTGTCTTTTTATTATCTTAGTATCTTCTGTGGAGTAGAAGTCTTGAAATGGGCACATAGGAGAGCAATTAACTTTTGTACATTAAACTTGAATCCTACATCCTGCCATAATTGCTTGTTACTTTAGGAGGGTTTTTTTTTTTTTGCTTTGAAAGGAGGTCATTTCTTTGGGATTTTCAACATAAACACCATATCATCTCCAACAAAAACAATTTTATTTCTTTCTCCTATCTGTTTAATTTTTATGGCATTTTCTTATCTTACTACATTAGCTAGGACCTCCAGTATGATGTCGAATTGAATGATGAGAGGATACCTCCTTGCATTGTTCCTAATCTTTGGGGAAAAAATCACCTAGTTTCTCATCAATAAGTATAATATTAACTCTTGGAGTTTACAGACTTTCTATATCAAGGTAGGAAGTTTACTGCTATTCCTTTTTGCTGAGGGTTTTTAAAAAAATCATAGATGAATATTGTATTTTTTTCAAGTGTTTCTTTTTGTATCTATTGATATGAACATATATTTTCTTCTTTAGCCTGTTGATGTCATGGATTGAGGGAAGTGACTTTTGAATTTTAAATCAGCCATGCCTACCTGGAATGAACATTACCTGATTATAATATATAAATATTTTTCTACATTGTTGAATTTGTCTTGCCAATATTTTGCTAAACAGTTTTGCATTTTGTTCATGAGTAATATGGTCTGAATATTCTTTTTCTTATAATGTATTCATCTGGTTCTGATGTTAGGGCAATGATGCTCTCATGGAATGGGTTGACATATTTTCTCTGATTCTATTTTCTGGAAGAAATTATAGAGAATTAGTATCATTTCTTCCTTAAGTGTTTAATAGCATCCATTAGTGAAGCCATCTGGATCTGTTGTTTTCTTTTTGAAATGTTATTATTTAATTTTTTAAATCAATGTAGGATTATTCATACAATCTATTTCTCCTTGTGTGAGTTTAATAGTTTATTAGGAGATTGGTTTATTTCATATAAGTTGTTAAATTAGTAGGCATAGGGTTGGTCATAATAGTCATTTAATAGCCAAGGAATTAGTAGATATGGCCCTTTTATCATTTCTCAGATTAGTAACTTTTGAGCACAAATAGAAATTTATCATTTTGTTTTTTTATTTTTGAAAGGATCAGCTCTGGGTTTGTTAACTTTCTGTATTGGTTTTCTGGTTTTAGTCTCATTGGTTCCTGCTCTAATTTTATATATTTTATTATGCTTCTTTAGCTTTGTATTATTCTCTTTAATTTCCTAATGTTGAGGCTCAGATGACTGATTTTAGGTCTTTCTTCTTTTCTAATGTATACACTCAGTATTAAAAATTTCTCCCTAAACCCTACTGCTTCATCCACCAATTTTGATAAGTTGTATTTTCATTTCATTTAGTTCAAAATATTTAAAAATTTATCTTAGGAAAATTCAGCCAAGTTAGGGTCTACACAAAGTGTGAACAAGAAAGAAATCGCTGTCATTTTAAGACACCAAAGGCTTTTTTTTTTTTTTAGTTGTGGAAAACCTAGCTTATCCTGCTAGTTAAAGGGGCAAAGGATTTAGTAGCTATTGCATTCATGGTTCTTATTGTTTAGCAACAGAAACCAAATCTGGTTAATTTACACAAAAATGACCTTATGACAATGAAAATGTGGTGGTTAAGAACATCCTCAGGAGGCCTGCAGGACCTGCACTGTAGACTATACACTTGGGAACAGTCTTCCAAATCATGTGACAAGATTAAGACAGTCAGTGGTAGAACACTTGCCTAGCAGAACAAAGCACGGGGTTCAATTCCCAGCACCTCAAGAACAGAGCAGCAGCAGCACAGAAAACAACCAGAAAACCAATACTAAGGCAGCAAAGACATCATTGTCATTTCTTCCAGACACTGACACTGTGGATTGCCTTGTAGACACCACCAACACTGGATGCAGGAAGTAGTGGCTGCCATCTACAGAGTGAACTGTGTCACGCTGGCCTTTTCATAGTCCTCTCTTCCAATATAAAGTCTGGAAGGGTATGTATTCACTAGTTCAACAGAATGGTGTCTCCTGTGTTGAATGATAGAGTGCTATAACTGGAGGCCCACTGCACTGTAAG
Organism: Castor canadensis; assembly: GCF_047511655.1. Lineage (NCBI taxonomy): Eukaryota > Metazoa > Chordata > Mammalia > Rodentia > Castoridae > Castor > Castor canadensis. The sequence continues at coordinate 23,047,676 of NC_133387.1, read as the reverse complement.
ATGACCTGTTTGCAGTCTAGACTCTCATGGGGGGAGCCTGAGAAAACCTTTGAGAGCTTGCAGGGCAGCATGAAGATGAAGGGAGACCAGGGTTTTGAGGGCTGTGAAATTCTCTACAAATGAATGCTATTATGCGTTTGCCACCCAGGTGTGGTCAGCGTAGTGCCCAGCATCTAGGCTATGTAGCCAGCAATCTGTGCTTCACACTAGACACAGACTGGGAACTCAATATTTAGAGTAAGTGAGGGGTCTGAACTTATGCAGGTTGCAGACCTTGACCTCTCAATACTTGTCTATCTCCCGTACCAGAGTGTAAGGAATTTCCTAGGGACTGTCATCTGCTTCATGCAATGATGTAGCTTTACCAGCAAGAACAGGCCTAGAAGAATGCACCCTTAAGAAATATTTGTTAAATAAATAAATGAGCAAATGAAAGAATATCTCTCTTCTGTCATCTGAGGCCAGAGTTTCCCACTCTGGACCCATATTTCTATGTCCATCTGAAGAGTTTCTTCCTGACTTAGTTTCACCTTTCTTCAGCTTCAGTGAAGAGACTTCAAAACAGCATCCAACAGCCCAGGCAGCTAACGTCTATCATCACTTCTCCAGGTCTGTGGAGCCTGCTGGGCGCTGTGGATGGGAGCTGGCTCTAGGCTTTACCCTGTCCCTTTTAGCACAGCACCCAGTTATTTCTTTGCTCTTTTAGGTGTACTTCTCTCTGTCTGGGCTTGGTTCTCATTTTCCCTTGCTCAGTTGGACCCCAGCAAAGCAAGTCTAAGTGTATCACTCTCTGACTCTTAGTGACAGCAATCAGCCTGTGAAAGAATTGCCATCTGACTTACCCCAGTGTCCAACACAAAAGTCACATCCTGACCACAGAGAACATAAGATAAAGCCTATGGGACCTTGAAAGGACTTCAGAAGTCATCCAAGCTTGCTTCTTCTGAGGCAGACTTTGCACTTGCTGCCCCTCTGCTGGCCCTACATCTCCCCCTTGATCTTGGGATGGCTGATTCCTTCTTGTTATTGGAGGTCTCAGGATAAAATTTACCTTTTCACCTGGGTCTGCCCTGAGTACTTCAGCTAAAGTAGCCACCTAAGACCTCTCCATCGTAAGACCATATAATGATCTGCGCATTCCTTTGCACACACATTTAATTAATTAACTAAATTAATTACTTAATTATCTGTGGTGCTAGGGATCCTGCATGCTAGAGAGGTGCTCTACCACTGAGCTACAGCACAGGCCCCACACATTTTTATTAATTTATTCACCACAAAAGCAGACGAGTAACACCTGACATATATTAGGGGCTCAATAACATTTGTTGAATGAATGAATCCAGTTTAAGCCCTACTGGAAACTGAAGCCAGGGAAGTAAAGTGACCTTAGCTAGGTCATACCTCATAAGTGGAAGTACATGAACTTGAACCCACGGATCTTTTCTTTTCTGTGTTTTTGGTACTGAACTGAGGGCCTTGCACTTGCTAGGCAGGTGCTCTGCTGCTTGAGCCACACCCCCAACCTTTTTGCTTTAGTTAATTTTCAGAAAGAGTCTTATGTTTTTGCTCCAGGTTGGCCTCAGACCTCGATCCTCTTACCCATGCCTCATGCACCACCACTCCTGGATTATTGGTTGAAATGTACTCTAACTAACCTTTTTGCCCAAGCTGGCCTGGAACCTCGATCATCCTCATCTCCACCTCCCAAATAGCTGGATTAGAGGGATGAGCCAGTGAGCATGACTGAAACCATGACTCTTGATTCTTGTCCTTATCCAGGCTCTTTCTACTATGCCAATTTTCATGATAAAGGTAAAAAGGATAAAAAAATTTCTTTTCTCGCAGTACTGGGATTTGAACTCAGGGTCTTAAGACACACTTGTTGGGTAGGCACTCTACCACTTGAGCCACACCTCTGGCATGAACAAGTTTTGAGTTCCTAGTATGAGTCAGTCTTTATACTGGCTGTTTTATACATGTCAGTCATTCTTGTGACAACCCTACAAAGTTGGTAGAGTTCACATTTTTCTAACCAAGGACACAGTGCCTTTGGGATGCTCAGTAATTAGCCAGGCATCCCACTGCTGCTGCAGAGCGAGTGCTGGGGTCTGAGCCCAGCTGGCACCGACTCTCAGGCTCTTTGTACTGCTTCTGCTGCATGACTCCCTTCAGATCACATTTGTGCTTTATTAGTATTTCTAAACAGAAAACCTATGCAGTGAATAATAGGGAAATTTCAGGCATGATGGCGGCTGACAGAAGGCATGGGGTAGGGAGGCTCCACAGCTTTCCCTTTGTCCTTAAAATCACACTGGAGAGGTGACATCTGTCTCTTTGTCTTACAAGTGAAGCCCACAGCTCTGAGGTTCTGGAATGCAACTGTTACACTGTTTAAGTGGCCTGCAAAGGTGTGTCATATGGATGAGAGCTCTGCCTAACTCTCTTCGGTTTTTTCCTTGGAGGACAAGGAAAGTTGGGGTGTATGTAATTGGTGCCCAAGTGGCTAGAAAAGCAAACACCTCATCAATGATTTATATGATCCCGTAATATACAATAAAACTTGTAGACTGAATGATAACAGAGATCCTGTGGTCATTGTTCTCTGCACCTCTGTTTCCAGCCTGGATCTCGTGTTCATTGTGGCTCTGTCCCTTCCTTTGTTCTCACCAGCTCATATAGCACCTACCCGGCTGTCTCCTCACTGTAGACGAATTCAACCACCCCTTCTCCACGCTGTGAAATATTCCTTAAGAAGCCACATAGTTGTCTGCCTGGCCTCCTCCCCAAACCATGTTCTGCCTCAGCAGGGCCTTGATGCAGCTCAGTGATGCTTTTGATGTTCTCTCTGAGTGCCAGCCCCTCCTGTCCTCACCACTGCAGGGGAAGCCATTCAGAGACATGGGTCCAAGTGCACACACCAGGTCTGACAGCATAGAGAGAGCTGCAGGGCTGGGAAAGGGATTCCTGGCACCCGGAACAGCTTCTTGAGTGATTGTGGCCAGTTCTTTGAGCCATGGGCTCAAACTCTGATCCCTACACCTCTGCCAAAGGACTTGAGGGTCATTGTGTTAGAAAGCTTGGTCTTCTGTGTCCTTGCCTCCCTTGCCTTCTCACCTTTCTTTCCACAAAAACCCAAGCACCTACTATATGCCATTCTAAATTCTGGAAAAGAAAGGCCTGAGTCTCTGATAGCTTGGCACTTCCATGTAAGTCTTGGTTGACTTCTGTGACATATTAACCCAGCTGGCTGTGCCTCCTGAGTCCCTGCATCCTTACTTGCTCATTAAGCTTAGTTATATTCTTGGGCTGAAACAACCTCTTGGGGCTCAAGTCTACTCTGCTAGATTTCTCTTTCTGAGACAAGGAAGAACAAAGGCAAAGGCAGTAAGGATGCAAGGAGAAGATACACCTGTTCAAGACAGAAACCCTCAAAGCAGCTCTTGTAGCAAACCAAACATTAAAAGTAATTTTGGTTGAGCTGAGATCCCCCTGAACTCAAAAGCACAGGTGTAAGGAAATGAGAGGAAAGAATTATCTTGGAGATACAGTAATAAGCTAATACAGTCTGCATGACAACTTAGGGACTGAGAATTCATAAATATATTCATGTTTTTTTCCAAGGAAGATTGATTAAATAGCCTAGCAGAAAGTTAGAGTCAAAGCGATTGAAAGAGCAAGAGAGAGAAAGGGGGAGCCAGCTCCAGAAGTTCTGTAAAACATATCAGGTCCGAACAAAGAATCCTTCATCAAACACACAAACAGCCACTGCCTAATACATTTGAAAGTGGAAGTACCATAAATTAACCTGCCAAGAAACTTTGCAAAAGGTCATATTTAACATTAATCAGGCACTGGCAGTGTGTGCTCTTATAGCTGAGAGAGAGAGAGAGAGAGAGAGAGACTGTGCTTTCTGCACTGTATTTTCAAAACTGCCTCCTAATTATTTAGCAGGAGAGGAAAAACAGAATTCCAGATGATTTTGGGACAGAGAATTGATTTCTTTGTCACCTGGGGACAAAGGTGTGACTGTTGAGGCACAGAAAGGGAAGGGAACGTTGCCTGTACCTATTGGTTCACTTTCAATTGACGTCCTTTCTTCTTCCAACAGCATGGCCGTCTGACTTTGAAAAGTGCTCACCCACAGGTGAAAGGATCCTGGGAAAGCCACCAAGGAAAAGAGCAGCTTATCAGGAGGGACCCAGTCAACAGAAAGTTGAAAGTAGAAGAAAATGAACAATTAGTGGTGGCTGGTTTGGAATCTAAGCTTGCTTCCTTTGAGGCTCTGGGACTCTGAGTCACTTAGCAGTTCCAGAAGAGATGTTGGGACTTAGCGTCCCCTGTACTGGGTGGGTGTGATTGCTCTTATTTAGAGAACATTTAAGAATGTGCCCCAAATCCTGACTCTTGGTTTTCTCAGAATTCCTGTTTTCTTTCTTTCTTTTTTGGTGGTTGGGAGTTGAACTCAGGCCCTTGCACTAGCTAGGCAGACACTCTACCACTTGAGCCACTCCACCAGCCCTTTTTGCATTAGTTATTTTTGAGATAGGGTCTTGTTTTTTTGCCCAGGCTGGCCTGAACTGCAATCCTTCTATTTGTGTTTCCCTGTGTAGCTGGGATAACAGGCGTGAACCACCATGCCCAGCCATTGGTTGAGATAGGGTCTAGTGAACTTCTTGCTCAGGTTGACCTAGAGCCATGACCCTCCCAATCTCTGAGAATTCCTATTTGTTTGATCTGACTTTGCATGGACACTTCTGTCTTGATTGCTGGCTGCTCCAGACTCAACTATTCCATTCCTATCAACTGCCTTTCTCAATTGGAGATTGTAATTCTCCCCAAGACAGATCTATGCTAATATATGCATTTATTAACAATATTTATGAAGCACTTGCTCCATGTGTCAGGCTGTCTTTGGTGATGAGGGTGCAGCTGTGAACAAGGCAGAGAGAAATCCCTCTTCTCACGATATGCAAATGCATAGACGTATGTTGTGGCCAACATATGAAATCCATGCAGTGCCTGAGTGGCTAAAAGGGGATGGGTGCCATGGGACAGCAGAAGAGGGTAATGGGTTTGGGAATGGAAGGGGATTACACTTTAAATAGAGGGTCAGTGTGGGTGCTGCTGGAGTGGCTCATGTGGTAAGAACTCCTGCCTAGCAAGTATGAGGTCCTGAGTTCAAACCCCAGTGCTGCCAAAATAAAAAACATCAAAGAATTTAAACAGAGGTTAGTGTGTCCTCACTGAGAAAGTGAATCAAAACAAAGCCTTGCATGAGGGGAGCGAGGAAACAGTTGGATACCCCAGGGACAGAGCATTCCGGGCGTGAGAACAGCAATGCAAAGGCCCTGAGGTTGATGTGTACATGGTATAAGGAGGCTGGTGTGTCAGGAGTAGTGTAAGGGAGGGAGAGTGAAGCTGAGAGATCTTCTAGGGCCTGGCAGGACAGTGTAGGCTGTTGACTTTCACTATGAGAGAAACAGTGTTCCTTGGAGGGTTCAGAGTAGAAGAGATACAATTTGACTTTCAAATGTGAAAACTCTTGCTAAGATCATCCAAAGGAATTCAACTTTAAGCAGGCAGGCACCAAGGGAAGCTGTAGGCAGGGCTTGGCTGGCCACTCCTGGAGCAGCACCGCAATTTGTAGTAAGGCTTGGGCCAGGTGCTGTGGGGAGTAAGATACACACCCAGGACCAGGCTGGAACCCTGGGGGCAGTCACAGGCACAGGCAGGGAACATCTGGAGACCTTCAGAGGTTCTGGATGGAAAGTGGGTACAAGGGTGACTAACCTTATTATCTCAGGGAATGTGGTGGAAAGGCTGGGAGAATTCATTACTGCTGCAGTGGCCATTCTCCCTCTTTTGTAAACAAAATCTGGCCCTATAACAAGCATTGTCCAACTTCCCTAGCAACCAGGGGCATCCAAGTCAAAGCAAAAGTCACAGAATGGGACTTCCAGGAAGTCCTGATACGAGGGGCTAACTGTACTTAAAGAAATTCTCTGTTGTCCCTTTCTACTCTATTTCCTCTTGATGACTGGAGCCTCAGCAGCTGTCTTGTGACTTTGAGGATGAAAACCAAGAGCTCAGAATGGCAGAAAAATAGGTATCTGGGTTTATGGGACCCTCTTATTTGTGATATAGCTTTTATATTTGGTCTTACAACAGAGAATATAAACCCGATTTCTTTTTCTTTCTTTCTTTTTTTACATAGCATGTATTAATTGTACAGGGGGGTTTATTGGGACTTTTATATTAGATTCACCACTCCATCATTCTCCCTTCCTCCTTCCCCCCTTCTTAGAACAACTTCAACAACAGGCTTCATTGTTTTATTTTCATACACGTATACAAAGTACATCCCCCATATCTGTCCCCTTTCACCCTTTCCTTATGCTCTCCTCTCCCACTGGCACCCACCTCTGAACAGGACCTGTTTTACCTTCCTGTTCTTCATTTTTTAAAGTGTCTATTGATTGTTCAAGGGGGTTTCACCTTGATATTTCAGACATGTATGTATCATACTTTAATCAGATTAACTCCCTCTATTACTCACTCTTTATCACCCTGTCCCCCTGTTATTCAATGCCTTTTAGTACATTTCATCATAAACCACCACAATCAGCAGATGTAAGAATTCTCAACTGATTCAGAAAACAGCTTAGTGTAGAAGGCTCTTTTGATCACTTGAATGTGCAAATGGATGTAGGAGCTGGAAGAGCTGAACTTGACTCCCGTGTCTGATATAAATATAGATGATTTTGACCAAACTATGACATAGAAATAGTTAACATTAATTATGTAATTATTATAAGTGCTTTAATTTTTTTTCTGGCTTTACTAGGGCTTGAACTCAGGGCCTCACAGTTGCTAGGAAGGTGCTTTACCCCTTGAGCCACTCTGCCAGCCTACAAGTGCTTTAAATATTCAAAAACACATTTTTATTTCTAGTTGACACACAGTAATTGAACAGTAGGGTACAGTGTGACATTCCATGTATACATGTGTAATGCTAAGATCAGGGCAATTGACGTATCCATCACCTCAGACATCTATCCTTTTTCTGTGTTAGGAACATTCAGAATCTTCTATTAGTTTATCCCCCCTCTGTGGTGTTAAGGATAAAACCCAGAGTCTCACACATGCTAGGCAAGTGCTTTACCACTGAGCTATATCCCCAAGTCCTCTAGTTACCTATTTTGAAATATTCATCTAGTTGGTGGCAACCATAGTTATCCCACTGCTATTGAATATTAGGAAGTTGTTCCTCCTGAACAGTGGAATCTTAATCCATTAACCCTCCTCTCCACCCCACTCCAGCCCCTTGTGAGTGTTGACATGCTTTACTTCATTATGTCCCACAGCCCATCTTATAGGTTAGGTATTATTGTGTGTATCTCAGAGATGAGAAAATAGAGACTCATAGGGATTAAGTCCAAGGTTACAGAGCAGGCAAATTGTAGAGGTGGTGGCTTTACACCAGACTAATTCCAAAGCCTTTGTTCTCACCTGCCAGGTGATGCTTTCATTCATTTTTTTCTAGACTTCAGTTTTCTCCTCCTATGCCATCATAGTAGGAGTAGACAGTCTTTGAACTCCCTTTCTACTCCGAAACTCTGGACTATCTAGTCCTTTTTATATCTTCTTGCCTTGATAGACTTCAAGGTCAAGTCCAAGCTTGACCTTGATGTTTCTCCACCTTGAGATATTTGCATATTTCCAAGCGGTGCCTTTGTTAAAGTTGCTGTACAGGGAGCCTTGGTCTCTCCTCCACCAGGAGAGTGGGGGGGGCATCTGCCTTTGTCTGCTCGCCCCAGCCTGCTCCCATGACTGCAAAGCCTTCTGTCATCCACTGAGACCACTCACCTGGGGAAGCCTGAGGAATATCCTTCTGCACCAGCCAGGTGATGAAACCTCCCCCAGGTGCTGGCTGCAAGGGGAGGTGGGAGGAACCAGCACTGCGCTGTGTAAACACATTTACAGGACGGAGCCGTGCGTGGCCCTCTGGGGCCCATTTCCTGAGCTCTGTGGCAGGAGCTGTCTTCTTGGCACGATTGACAGGGCCGGTGGGAAAGCTAAGCAGCTCTTGATTTCTCTCCTTGTGTCGGTGCATTTAACTAATGAGCAGAAGGAACGGTCTGGAGAGGCTCTGCGACAGGGGACCACAGGTGGCTTCAGAGTGAAAAACTCCTGATCTTGTGATGTGAAAATACTCAGCCAGGCCCTCCGTGTTTCAGGTTTCCTCAGCCCAGGAATTTCAGGGGCAAGCAGAGAACTCCCTTTGGGTGTTGCCTGGATTGGAGTGGCACTGTTTGACTGTGCGTGAAGAGCCCTGTGCCTCAGTGCCCTAATTTGTTCTTTGGCTCACAGGGAGGGGAGGAGAGACAAAGTGGTGGATGTGAGCTGGTGGTGCTAAGTGGGGCACACAGAGCCACAACGCCACTGTATTAGTGCATAGCTAGTCCCTTTGATTAAAATGGGGTTATCTGTGGGGGCAGCTCACCTACCACAGAGCTCTCTTGAGGGGCTTGTCTTATTCAGTCAGGGTACCGTAAAGAAACATGGCAAACTAAGGGAGAGTGTATGTTTAATAAACCAGTGAAACATTTCTAACAGTACTGGAGGCTGGAAGTTGCAGGTCTGGCTGCCAGGGTAGTCTGGCTCTGATGGGGATCCCTTCTGGGTTGATGGGTGACTTCTCATTTTGTCCCTGGCAGAGAGCAGGGAGACTTAGCAGCCAACTCAGCACTCTTACAAGGGCACTAATCCCATTGGTGAGGGTACTACTCTTGTGACCTCATCTACACCTAGTACCTCCCAAGGTTCACCTGCTAATGCATTCATGTCAAGGGAGGGTAGGGTTTTAACAGATGGATTTTGGAAGGACACAAATATTCAATCCCCTACAGGTTCTCATCCTGGCTAGGAGTGAGGTATCTTGGATTCAGTCAGTGTGTCTGGAACACGTGAAACAGCTGTCCAGTCACTGTCTGGCGTCTACAGTGGCCCATGGTTTCTGAGTGTTAAGAGTCCTTGTGTTTTATTTCTGCCTCCTTCGGCATTTTGACTCTCGATGGTCCAGTGATTGGTCTGGCAGCCTTTCTCGTGGTTGGGCCTGTGGGTGCCAATTCTTTGCAGGAAAATGCTTTGCTGGTGTCTCTCTTTCCGGGGTGGGCTCTTGGGAAGGGCTTGCTAATGTGGCAAATAGGACTCTCACTCAAGAAGTCATTGTGAACATCTGGCCGCTGGCAGGAGAGGCTGTGCTTCTGTTCTCTTTCAAGAAAAACAGCCCCGTCATCCTTCTGTTTGGTGTCCTGGGGAGGAAGAATTCCAGGCACAGAGACATATTCACTCCCCAAGAGAAGAAGCAGAGACCCCAGCTTCGGAGTCATTACAGGAGGACTGGAGGATCCCTGGAGATGGAGTAAAGACAGATTCTCCTCTGCCATCTTCCTTGGAGATGAGGCGCCTGACCCACTAGGCTGTCTCCTTGAATTTCTGCAGTTTGTCAGTTTGGTGTCTAGGGGGAAAGAAGCCAGACAGTGAGGAATTCTTGAGCTGCAGCCTCTGGAGTAGCTGTGGCTTAGATTTGGGTGTCTTCATTCCAACTTTTCATACATTTGGTCTTTTGGCCTCCCTTCTTCCATTCATCTCTCAGCCCAAGAATGGCTGGTGTGCAAAGCTGCAGAGCCATCATCCCTGGGGGATTCTTTTTTTTTTCTTAGCTTGTGTTGGAGGCACTTGGAAAAGGAAGGATTTAGCTACAAATGCAAACCCAGCTTGGATTCCTTCCAGCTCAGAGATACAAATAGGGAAGGGATTAGAATTGGAGATGTGGTAAGTATCTATGGAGGACAACTGCGAGAATGTGGAGAGGTAAAAAGAGCAAGTCAACCTGGGCCCAGGATGGAGGAAATGAATTTCTAACACAGAGGACAAACCAGGCAAGTCTTCCTGCCTGTGCCATTCCATACCAGTCATCGGAGTATCTTGTAAGCCTCTACTTTGGAAACCAGCTGGTGCTGGGGCCCAATCCAGGGTGTGCTTCAGAACTAATGCTCAGAGGTAAAATATAGCGGTGGAATTAGACTCCCATCCTAGTTCCCCCTAAACAATGGAACAAGGAAGGATCTCGATAATCATCAATTTTCAGCATCCTTATTTTACAGAAAAAGAAACTGAGTCACAGTGGAAATAATAACAGAATAGCAGCAACAGATACCGTTTTCTTGCTGACTCAGTGTTCTATACTGTTGGTCTAAGCAATTTCTTGATTCATCCTCACAAAACCCCACAAATGAGTGGGCATTGCTTTTTACTCCATTGTATGGAGGAGGAAGCTGAAGCAACAGACTGAAGAAGGCTAAGAGGCTAAGAAACTTGCCCAAGGATATTCAGCCGGCAATGGAAATAGAACCTGAAGTCAATCGAAGTTGGTTCTGATAGCCAAACTCAACTACTATGCTAAGTCACCCTGGTCATTGGGCAACTCAGGACCCATACACCAAGCTTCGTGCATCCTTCTAGAACTTTACTATTCAATATGGCAGCCATTAGCCATCTGTGGCTGGTGAGCACTTGAATGGTGTCTTGTTCAAAGGAACATGTGCTATCAGTAGAAAATACACTCTGGGTTTCAAAAGCACTAGCTATTTCTTTTTAAAGAATGTACAATGTTTAATATTTTTATATTGATTACATGTTGAAATGATAATCTATTGGATATATTGGTTTAAGTAAAATATCAGCATAATTAATGTCACTATTTCTTTTTCTTAACATGTGGCTTGCATCTGTGACTTACATGAAATTTAACATTGCTTATGTGACTTGCATTTGCGGACAGTGCTGTTCCATAAAATTAGCTGCCAGTTGGAGAGCAAAACCGGAATGTCCCAGCACTGCTGAGGCTGTATCTTGGCTCCAGCCCCAGTGACTGTGGCCCCTGGCGCAGAGGCATCCCACCCACACTTGACCTTGTCTGCATCTATCACTCACATCCTGTCCTATGATGAGCTGGAAGCCACCATGGGAATGATGTCATCAGGAGAGGAGCTCACCATCAAACTCTTTGGGGTTAGTGAGGTTAATGGAAAGGGAACAGACTCACAGATGCACATTTGAATCCTGTCTTCCTTCTGTGTTAGTTGTGCTACTTACACACTGGGCTTCACTTCCCTTAGCTGAGAATGGGGGTCGTAATACTGTACCTCAGAGCTGTGGGGGCAAATAAGGTATCACACCTATAGCACTCAAAGCAGAGTAATGACCCACTAATGACACTGATCCTTGCCTTTCCACCCTTTGTTTACAGAAGACAGCTTTCTCTACTGCTTGTGATAGTAGGTGCTGGTTACAAAACTCTAGAGAAAACACCAGGCAAAGAGTTGTTATTGCTTTTGCATTTCTTGATTTCCTTAGTAACTTTGGATGGGTCTGAGCCTCAGTTTCCCACTCCATGAAGGACATATTGTCCCTTAGAGACAGACACTGCCCATGCTGCCCAGTGATGGGGGAGATCCCAGATGCCAACTGGTAGTGTGCAGGTGAGCAGGAGAAAGGTGCACTGCGGTCACCTCCAGGTTATCGGCTTCCTTCCATCCCTGCTGTGGAACTCAGCCAGCTCGGCCAATAGCTCAGGGTAAGATGGAGGTGGGAATCTGGCACCAAGAAGACCCAAGCCCTCCTGGTGAGAATGGCCAAGGCAGGCCATGCCCCATGGGTCTGTCCAGGAATGGAATAGTACTAGCATTTTCCCTGCTTCCATGTGTGTGCATTGTGTGTGTGTGAGGTATACTGAGCACCCAGGTTGGCTTCAGTGTCTTAAAATTAATTAATTAAAAACAGCAGATAAAATTATATGTATCATGTACAACAGGATGACTTCAGGTGTATATACAATTGAGAAATGATCGAATATAGCTAATTCACCTATGATGACCTTGCATAGTTACTGTGTTTGTGGTGAGGAGCCCCGGCTTCTTTGCAGGTCTCTCGGCTGTGACTGGAGGATCCACATAGTGTGAGGAGAAAGTCGCGTTAGGAAGACATGATGGAAACACACATCTACTCAAATTAACAAGAATGGACTCAACCCTGAGGCTAAATCTGTCAGGTGTGTTGACCATGGACACCATTCAACCTCTACAGCCTGTCTCTTTTATGAGGAAAGAAAAGAACATATTGTCAACAGTCAACATACAAAAATCAGTAGTTTTTCCATATGCCAATAACACACATGCTGAGAAAGAAATAAGGAAAACTCCCATTCACAATTGTCTCAAAACAAACAAACAAACAAACCCCTTGCAATGAACTTAACAAGGAGGTGAAAGACCACTACAATGAAAACTCTAAACTCCTAAAGAAAGAAACCAAAGAAGACACTAGAAGATGGAAAGCCCTCCCATATTCATGGATCAGCAGAATTAATATTGTGAAAACCGCTATATTATCGAATTCTTTCTACAAATTCAATGTAGTCCCCATCAAAATGTCAAAGACATTATTTACAGAAATAGAAAAATCATTCCTAAAATTCATCTGGAAGCACAGAACTGAATAGCCAAAGCAACTCTGAGGAAAAAGACCAATGCTAGAAGTATCACAATATTGGACTTGGAAATTATATTCTAGAGCCAGAGTAACAAAAACAGCACACATAGATGAACGGAATAGAACAGAGGCCACCTGATTCTTTTCAAAAGTGCTGAAAAATATGTTGGGAAAAAGATAGCCTCTGAACAAATGGTGCTGGGAAAACTGGATAGTAACACACAGAGAACTGAAACTAGACCTCCATCTCTCAGCCTGTACAAAAAAAAAATTCAAAAATGGCTCAAAAACTTTAATGTAAGACTCAAAACTTTGAAACTACTATGGGAAAACTCTGGAAAATCTAGGCATGGGCAATGATTTTCTGAAAAAGACTCTAATAGCTCAGGACATGATAACAAGGGTGGATAAATGGAATTGCATCAAATTAAAAAGCTTCTGCATAGCAAAAGACACAATTTCCAGAGTAAAGAGGCAGCCTACAGAACAGGAGCTATTCATTTGGATAGAACTAGAGATCATTATGTTAACTGAGATAAGCCAGCCTCAGAAGTATCGCATGTTTTCTCTCATATGCAGAATCTAGATTAAAAAAAGACACATAAAAGTAGAAGGGGGACTATTTGGAATTTTTTATTAAGACAGGATCTCACCATATAGCCCAAGCTGGTCCTCAATGCATTATGTTGCCCAGGCTGGCCTCAAACTCAAGATCCTGCTGGAGTGCTGGGATTACAGGCATGCACCAGCACACCCGGTTTAGCAGGGGGACTGTTTGGAAGGAGAAAGGGACCTATGGGGGAAGGAATGGAGTCTAAGAGAAAGTAACAGGGGTTATGAAGTGATCAAAACACATTATATACATGTATGAAAATATCACAATGAAACCCATTATTTTGGATAATTAATATATATTAATAGAAATGTGCATTGTTGGCAGTCATTAGTGGCAACTATCAACATGGAACTGTGTTTGATGCATCTATAGCAGAGACATTTCCCTGTTTCTGTTGTTAAGAGTGCTGTGTCTGTCCAGAGGAAGGCTGCAAGCAGCAGCCCACTGAAGGAAGGTCTCACTGGACTGCGAAAGCTTGCTAACATCTGCCCTTTCCCAGTCCATAGCTTTGGCAGCATTGTCCATTGGATGATCTGAATCGTGAACACAAGACTGAGAGACAGAATCATTTCCTTTTCACAGCTCTGTAGGTAAAACCCAGCAAGTAGAAGAACAATTTGGGGCTAATTTCAACCCCCTGTATGGTTTTGAGCAAATTGATGACTAATGAGATGCCTTTGGCCAATCCATGTATCCCTTGGGACTTCCGCTTCCTCTTAAAAAAATGGGATGAGTAATCCTTGTCTCTCCTTCATTTTACAAGCATGTAACAGGGATGAATCAAATAATGGCTGTAGGAGAAATAGGTGCTATATAAATGCAAAGTATCCTGTCCATTTCTGTTACATTGTGATTTGCAAATAAACATATAAGCCTACAGCACATTCATGTCAATGCCTGTCTGGCCAGTTTTATCTGCCATGTGCATTTTTTAGTGCAATAACCATCCTCATACATTATTCCTTGAACACAGAATTCCAAATCCATAGTGTGTGAGATTATCTTATTATTATTTTTTCTCTTTGGCCACCCAGTGCAAACATCTGTTCTGCCTCATTTCAGCTGCTGGAATTTCTGACAGAGCCATCCTTGGTGATGTGTGTATGGGGGAATTTCTCAATATTATCAGGGTCCTAGACCCAGACCAATGAGGGATTCATGCTCAATGTCATTGCATTCTCTTTTCTTGGCCCCCTTAATTGAGTTGTGAATTCAGAAGAGAGTCCCTGATATCCATTAGAGAAACAACTTGCTTGCTCTTCTTAAGACCTTCAGCCAGTAGATTCAGAGGATAAGATTGTGGAAAATAGTTTGAATCTTGTAACACTTTAACCCACCAGGTGACTCACTTAGGTCAGAATAATTAAGCCCAAAGATGTGTGAGTGGTAATTTTCTAGCCATGCTTCTGAAGCTTAAAAGTTTATGCTTAGGTGAATCGTAGCTCAGGGCTGAGTTTTTTTTACCTTTCAATAAAAATACACAGAAATTTGGCCTCTAAGGGAAAAGGGAGTATCGATCCCAAATTGAAGGAGAGACATTTCTGTGTTTAAGAAGTCTCCTGTGTCTTGTACTCAAATGTAGACAGTTGAGGTCCTCTGGGCTCATGTCTCCTGGGATCACCCATATTCATCATCCATCGACCCTTCTCCAAAACAGCTTTTTGAGACTTGATTTATTTTCACAAAATCCTCAGGCACTGAGGGTTGGAACTTATGAATTTTCTACTTTTATAGAAATCAACAAGAAAATTCTAGTTCAGTGCTCTTCTGCAAGACTCGGACCCCAAGTGTCCTGTTATCCAGCCCTCTGTCTGATTATTTTGAATAAATGTTGGCACACCTAGGGTACACCACTGGTCACACTAAATTCAAATTCTCCCTTATTGAGGCCTCTTCCCCACTGTTCCTGAGTGTCCCTTCCCTCAGCTGAGTGCATCCTCTCCCACATTTTCTACTGCAATATCTCCTTTTTCTCCAGGTCTTCTTCCTTAGCCCTGATCTGCTATAGTCTCCCCTGTAGTCCTATTGGCACCTGAGACTCTAAATGATAAAACCAGACTTACTGTCTTTCCTTCACATCAGCTCTACTTCTTACATTCTTTGCCTTGGCAAACAAGTAAACCGACTGAACCAGAAATGTGAGAGTTGCCCAGCATTCCTCCTCTTTTTTTCCATTCAGGTATGAAATCACGTCAGTTTCTCTCAACCTCTCCTTTCCATTCTTTCTGCTGCTCTTGGAAGAGTTCAAGTTCTTGAAACATCTTTGTATTCATAGTGGTATTACGGTCACTGCTCATGTCAGATCTCAATGCCACCTCCTCTCCTCAGTGTACCCTGCTTAAGGTTTTTTTCAGACCAACCAGATCATCTCATCTGGCCTACAGTATATAGTTCCCTTCATGTCCTGGCTTTTGTTTCCTACTTTACTATGAGACTCCCAAAGGTAGGGACTCTGAGTGATGCCACCTGTGTAAGTCAGATTTCAGTATAGCGTGAGAACTTAATGAATTTTCAGTAATCTAAGGGTTTAGCATAGAAATAGCATCATGGATGCCTCTGGGATGCTGTCCATGGTGCTGGTGCTCCAATTCTTTCACCCTCCCCTGGGTCTCTATGCAGTATTCTAAATTTGCGTGCATGTGAATCATTTGCTCTACACAGTGGAAATCCTGTATTTAGACTCAGACTCTCCTGCGTGCCCTTCATCCCATGGAGTCTTCTTGTAAAGAAAGCCCTGCGTCCTCATGGACCAGTAATGGAACCTGGTTTTCTAGTACAGGTTTTGTTTTTAAGCAGCAATGGACCTCAGGATTATCATTTTCAAGATGAAGGGGTTGCACTGGGTGATGTCTCTGGCCACGTGCCCCTTTAAAATTCTGGTATCCAGCATGTACATCACTGGCTGGCCTCTGGGAGAGGCAGGTGGAAAGTTCACTGGGGTAACAGCCCTGACCATGTGCTACTGGACAGAGCATCCTCTCGTATAGGGGATAACTCACATTGCCTTTTCTAGCCCATCACCTCTCTATTTTCTACTTTAAATGGAGCAGGACAGCCAGCACACCATATTTCATGTGCCAAGGCAAACTAGGATGACAGTCCCAGTGCTCACTTCTCTCCACTTGGCCACTCAATCTTTTATTCCCAGCACTTATCTCTCCATGTCACTGGTAATCCGGCTTTATCATGTTTCTGAGGTCTTGGGCTGCCACCCATTCGTTCTCACCTCCCCAAATTCCTGGGAAAGTAGTTATGAGCATTTTAAATTATGGAATCCCACTCATTCTGCTGGATAACATTCCTTTCTCTAAAATCTACTTTGTCTAATACTAACAGAGGTATTCCAGATTTCTTTTGATTAGTGCTTGCATGGCATACATTTTGTTTTTTACCTATCTATGTGGTGATTTTCAAAACATGTTTCTTACAGGCAGCAGGTAGTTCAGCCTTATTTTCTTATAACCCACTCTGTTAATTGCTGTCTTTTAGTTTGTTGAATCACACCATTTGCATTTAATGTATTTTTGGAGATAATAGAGTCTACCATTTGTTTTTGTTCACTTCCTTCTATTTTCATTACTATTTCCCTTTTCCTACTTTCTTGAATCACTTGGATATTTATTTTAGTATTCCTTTTTGATTTAATTATTGACATTTTTGTCTGTATCTCTGTAGTTTTTAGTGATTGCTGTAGGGATTATATGTTCATAACTTAACATTTACAATGTAATTAGAGTTAAGATTTTACTACATCAGGTAAAATGTAGAAACTATTTTGTAATAGTTGTTATATATATATAGATATCTATATATATCTATATATGTCTTCAAATGTGTTATACCTACCTCTATTGAAAACTCCATCAGATAATACTATAATATTTGTTTTCAAAAATTTTAAAGAATTTAAAAGGTAAAAATATAGCACATTGTATTTTTCCACTTTTAGGCCATTGATTTGCTCTTCCTAAAGTTCTAAGTTTCTCCCTACAATTACTTCCCTTCAGCCTGAGAAATTTCCTCAGAGTTTCTTTTAGGACAGGTCCACTGATAGGAATTTCTCTTAACTTCCTGTCATTTGAGAATGCCTTTCTTTAACTGCAATTCTTGAGTGTTTTCACTGAGTATGCTATTCTGCCAACAGTTCTTTTGCTTCAACACTTTTAAAATGCCATTCCACTGTCTCCTGGTCTTTATGTTTCTAATGAGAAACCCACAATCATGTGAAGTTTGGTTCCCCTAACTTCCTTTTTGGGTGATTTCAAGACTTTGTCTTTTTTTTTTTTTTTTTTTTCATTTTTCTTTTATTATTCATATGTGCATACAAGGCTTGGTTTATTTCTCCCCCCTGACCCCACCCCCTCCCTTACCACCCACTCCACCCAAGACTTTGTCTTAACTTTAGTTTTCAACTGTTTGATTATGATGTACTTAGGTGGGACTTTCTTTGAATTTATTCTATATTGAGTTTGCTGAATTTCCTGGGCCTGTAAAGTTATTTCTTTTATCAAACTTGGGAAAATTTCTGTCATTATTTGTATAATTGTTTTAGCCTGTATCAATCTTTTTACTCCCTTCTGGGACTCTCGAGACTCGAATGATAGAACCTTTGATTTTGTCTCAGAAGTACTTGATGTCCTTTTTTCTTTTCAATCTCTTTGTTTTTAAGATTGGACAATTGTTATTGATCTCTCTTCAAGTTCACTGATCTCTTCCTCTGTCATCGCCATTATCCTACTGAGCCAATTCAGTGAGTTTTTGATACTATATTTTTCAGATTTAAAATTTTTTTTCCTTTATTTATCTTCTGCCTCTGCTAAGATTTTTAATTGTTCTTTTTTTTTTAAATTTCAAGAGAGTTTCATTCTCACTTCTTGGAGCATGGTTATAGTAACTGCTTTAAAGTCTGTCTAATAATTCCAACATCTGTCTTTTTGATCTTAGCATCTGTTGATTGTCTTGAGAGTTGACCAATTCTCAGTAAACAGAATGGGTTTTTTTGTGTACTGAGTACTTTTGAATTGTTTCTTGAACATTTTGGATATTGCATTATGAACCTATGAGTCCTATTAAAATGCTATAGAAATGTTGATGAAGAAAGTAGATTATCCATTCAGTCAGATTCAGACAGTAAGTTGAGCCTCACCTTCTCTGCATGGAGGTTTTAATGCCAGATCAATTTTAGGAAGGCTTCTCTTGATACTTTGAGTCTGATTCATGAATGTGTAGCTTAGGGTATGCAAGTTCACGCATAGAATTGGGGTTAAGACTCTTTTCTTGGTACCTCCTGCCAGAAATACATGTGTTATTTTGGATAATTAGATGTGTTTATTTTCACAGTCCTAAAATTAAGTTCTCTCATAAGACATCCTTGTGGGAAGGACAGAGAGAGAGAGAGAGAGAGAGAGCGAGAGAGAACACTAGGAATTCCTTCACTGTATCTAGTTTGCAAAGATCCCCTTTTTTTTTTGGTCTTGTTGGCAGAAAGATGGAATTGCTCTTGGAGTTTTTGTTCCTTGTATCTTATTGGGTCTGCTCTTGGATCAAAGCCAGTAGACAAAAGACAAGCAATAGATTATATATTTTTAGGTTGTTCTCAGAGGGAAATTTAATCTAAGACAAGCTACTGTATTTTGTTTTTTTTTTCTAGAAGATGAACTTCCAAACCTAGTTGCTTTATGGCTCATTACCTATAATATTATGGGTCTAATTTTATTAGCTTTTTTAAAAATTGAAATCATCTTGCCTTCTTGTGTGCCTGGTTATCTTTCAATAAGTAATTGAAGTTATTGATCCAAAAGATATAACATGATTGTAGGCTGGAGGACTCAATATTACTCTGATGGCATTTATCCTTAAGTTGATTTGATGCAAATAGATTCAATGTAATCCCAATAAAAATTTAAAAGACTTTTTTGGTGGAAAATGCATACAAATTCTAAAATTCTTGCGGAAACACATATCTTAAGGTTGAAGGAAATACAATATCTGATTTTGAGATTTATTTGAATGCTACTACAACAGCTTAATTTTTAGTGAAGTCTAGATTCAAATATCAATGAAATAGGATAGAAAGTTCAGAGAGACTCTGTCACATAAAAGATCAATTTATTTTCAATAAAGTGTGGGTCCTGACTCTGTGTCTCTCTTCTGCCCTGAAAGCTGCGGTTCAAGTTCACTTGGCTCAGCAAATGTACTCAAGCAGAGGCAGTTTCTGGGATTCACTTACCTCTGGGGCTTCTGTTTTTGGTTATAATTTGAGTGTTCCTTTGTAGCCTTGTCAGCTCACTGATGACTTAAAAACATTAAAAAATATCTTATCTAGCATTTTTAGTTTCTTTTTCAGTGGGATGGTTGGCCAGGATCCCTAAGTTGCCATACTGCCAGAAATGCACATTCCATATTGTGTTCTTTAAACATTAATATTAAAATTCTCTATGAATGATTCTGAAACTTGTCTTTTCATTCATAGTAAGTTTTTAAAAGCTAGCCACATGAATGCATATATTTCTAGGTTATTGCTTTTGACTACTATTCAATTATGCTATATATCACATTTTTATTTGGCCATTTCCCAGTGGGTATTTTGGTTGTTTTCAAATTCCAAAGTTTTGTTTATAAGCAATACTGCAAAAAAATCCTTGCATATGTCTTTTTGTAATACATATTTCTTTCTGAAATATCAAGTTGATGCCAGAGATCACTGGCTCACGCCCGTAACCCTAGCTACAGTGGAGGCTGAGATCAGGAGGACTGCGGTTCCAGTACAGTCCTGGCTAATAGTTTGCAAGACCCCGTCTTAACCCATAGTTGGGTACAGTGGTTCACACCTGTCATCACAAGCTCTGTAGGAGGATCAGGGTTTCAAACCAGCCCGAGGGACACAAAGTTAGGGAGACCACATCTCAATGGTAAAAACCTGGGTATGGTGGCCTATCTGTCATCCCAGAGACATTGGGAAGCATGAAAGAGGATCATGGTCCAGGTCAGCCTAGGCAAAAAGTGAGACCCCGTCTCCAAAATAACCAGAGCAAAAAGGACTGAATGGATGACTCAGGCAATAAAATGCCACCTCACAAGTGTGAAGCTCTGAGTTCAAACCCCAGTACCACACACAAAAAAGAAAGATTTCAAGGAGAATGCCAGCATGTCAGAGAAAATGAACATTTGTATTTGAATAGACACTTGCCATATTGCTCTCAAAGTGACTGTGTTGATTTATGATCCCAGAACTCCTTTCCCGCAAAACTCAAATTCTAAGACTTAAGATTTCTATACACCTCCATGACTCCATAGAGATCATGTGCAGCCTATGGATTGGCTGTCATCAGGTCAGGTGCCACTTGTTCCAATCACGGGTGGTGGGAAAGAGGAAGTATGAAACTTGATGACAAAGGGTGCCAGTCAACAGCATCAGAGGCAGATCTGAGCCAGTTTTTCTTAGAAGGAGCTCCACAAATCTACATGATTTTAAAGTGTATCTGCATATAATATTTTAATACATTATTTACCATGATGATCCTAGCAGGTAGCATTGTTTTATCTTCATTTCATAGATGAGCAACTGGACAACAGAAAGATTAAGTGACTTTCCTAAGAGCATACAACTTGGAGATAGCCAAGGTGGAGTTTGTGCTCAGGTAATTTGATTCCGGATACTTCCTTTACCTACAACTGTGTCCTGACTGTGAACAGAGGGAAAGAGTAGGTGGCTTTTTCTATTTTGTTGGCACCAATGTGAGAGTCTGCCTAGCCTGTGCTTGGCCCCATCTCTACACTGATAGTCCCTTCCCTGGCAGACCCCTGCTCTCTTCATTTTTCTGTCTCCACTGTGCTCACTCTACAACTGGGTATTGAGACTCAGCAGCTAGTGTCAACGACTTGGTGACTTTATGTGCTAAGAGTTGAACCCAAGCATCTTATGTAGCAGATGTTTCATTTTTGGGGTGCAGGAAGGACACTGGGATAAACTGAGCCACATAGCCCACTGCCAACTTGCCTTCCAAGAGGAGGGTGGGTGGGGAAGAAGCTCTGGCCCAGGTACCATGCAGGTAAATTGCAATGCTGGAGAGGGCAAGGAGAAAAAAGAATCCATCTGAGTTTCATGGCTGTGCTCTGAATAGGTCTCTACTTGACCTGTGCCAGGTCACAGGGTCTTCCTCCTTGAAGAGGACACTGACCCTTTACAAATGAAGTATTCAAAACTTAATACTACCACTTTGGTTCATTTCAGAGATGACAAAGTGAGGCCTGAAAAAGCAACTCACACGAGTGCCAGCCAGGAGATTCCAGGTTGGCCTTTGTTGACTGAACATGACCTCTGAATGCTGGTGTCTCTTGGTGGGTATTTTTCCTTATGGTTTGCTGCCAGGATAGGAGGAGAGAGTCACAGTGTTCCATGACTTCCTGAGGCCTATGTATTGGGTGCCATTTGGGCTGCAGTGCTAATGTTTAGCCAGGATGCTACAGCACCTTGTTAGATAAGACACAGCGTCTTTAAAGATGGTATCTGCCCTGGATCCTGGTATCAGGAGTGAAGATGTGCTTTTCTAATGACCTTATACTGTAATATGACCTGGCTTTGTGGAGAGTGTTATATGAGCCAGCAGTGAACCAAAGGGAGCCACAGGCACAGTAGTGGTCATCTGTGACTTCAGAACTGGCTTGTGTGCACACCAGAAGACCCAATAGCCCTTTGTTAGGACACTAGGCCATTCATTTTCCTCCTTAGCTATATGTTGGACTCTTTGGGGAAATTAAAAAAAAAAACTTGGATCCTCAAGATTCTTCTCAGATCAATTAAATAATATCTGTGGGACCAGAACTTGCATATCAGAATTTTAAAATCAAATTCATCATGATCTAGTTTATCTGTGATAGTCAGCTTTCAGTTACTATGACTAATACACAAGATAGATCAGCTTAAAAACAGGAACGGTTTCTTCTGACTCACAGTTTCTGAAGTATCAGTTCATGACCAGTGGGCTGTGTTGCTTTGGGCCTGTGATGGCACAGGATATCACAGTGGTGGAGGAGCCCTGTTCATCTCATGACCAGATACAAAAGAAACAGGAGTAGGGGGATCTGGGACCTCCATATCCCCCTCAAGGGCACACCCCGAAATGCTCTAAGGCCTCCTACTAGACTCTGCCCTTAAAGTTTCCACCCCCTGCAACAGTACCAAGTTGAGGACTAAGTCTTTAACACATGGGTCTTTGAGGGACATTTAAGACCCAAACTATAGGAACATACACTATAACTCACGCTCTGAAGCATATGGTTGTAAGAGTTTCCACAGACGTATAGACTCAGGTGGCCCTCACCAATCAAGACGGAACATTTGCATCACTCCAGAAAATTCCCTCATGCCCCTTTGCAACCAGTTCTCTTCTCCCTCTCCCAGAAGACTGTGATCTACTTTGTATCACTTATGTTTTCTTTTTGCCTTGCTAGAATTCCATATAAATGAACTCTTACTTTGACCTCTTTTGCACAGCAGAATGTTTTTGAGATTCGTCTGTGGGGTATTTTTTTTTTTTTTGTACTGGGCCTTGAACTCAGGGGCTTCACCTTGAGCCATTCCACCAGCCCTTTTTGTGAAGGGTTTTTCAAGGTTGGGTCTTGAGAACTATTTGCCCAAGCTGACTTCTAACCGTGATCCTCCTGATCTCTGTCTCCTGAGTAGCTAGGATTACAGGTGTGAGCTACCAGTGCCTGGCTCATCTGTGATGTTATGTGTGTCACTATCCTTTCTTTTTATCCCTGAGCACTCACAGTATGGAATGCAACAGTATGTGTTTCTGAATAGTTACCTGTTTTGGACACTTGAGTTATTTTCAGTTTTTAGCAACGAATATACTATCCTAAATATTCATGGGGACTTTGTGGGAACCTAGAGCTCCAGTTCTCTTGAGTAAATCCTTAGTAATAGAATCAATAGGTCACGTAGTAAAGTGTATGCCTAACTATTTGAGAAACTGAATTATTTTCCGAAGTGACTGAACTTGCTTATATTCTTATCAGCAGTGTCTGGGAATACCAGTTGCTCCACATTCTCATCAGCAGTTGATATTTTCAGGCATTTAATTTTAGATATTCTCGTGGATGTGCAGTGACATCTCATTTTAATATGCATTTTTATTTTTGTGGAACTGGGGTTTGAACTCAGGGAATTGAGCTTGCTAGGCAGGTGCTCTACCACTCAATCCAAGCTTCTAGCAGTGTCTACCTTCTTTAAAATTGAATTGCCTTGTTAATATTGAGTTTCAAGAGTTCTTCATATTCCTTAAATTTTAAAAAAAATTGACAAAAACTGTGGGTTTATGGTATACAACATGTTGTTTTGATGTGTACATTGTGAAAGGGCTAACAGTTCTGCATATTCTTGATAAATTTTTGTCTGGTATAATATTTGTATATTTGTATTTACATATATCATATGTATATTGCAAATATTTCCCCCCAGTCTGTGGTTTGTCATTTAATATTTTTAATAGTGACTTTCAAGGAGAAGAGATGTAAAAAATTTGATGTTTAATTTATCAAATTTTTTTCTTTTGTAGTTCATGCTCTTTGTGTTGTAAGAAATCTGTGCTTGCCTCAAATTGCAAAGATCCTGTATATTATTCTAAAAGTTTTGTAGTTTAAGTTTTACATTTAGGCCTATGATCAATTTTGAATTGATATCTGTGTTTGGAGTAAAGGAGAAGTCAAGGCTTATCTTTTTTCCCATATAGATATCCGATCCGATTTTCCTAGTTCATTTATGAAAAGACTGTCTTTACTCTATTGAATTATGTTGTCACCTTTGTAAAAAATCAGTTGGCCCTGTGACTGTGTGGGCCTATTTTTGGACTAACGATTCTGGTGCATTGATCTGTGTATCTATCCTTACACTGATAAGCACTGTCTTGATAATCGTGGTCTTACGGGAAGCCTTGAAATCTGTTAGTGTAAATCCTCTATGACTATCCTCTTTTTTTTTTTTTAATTGTTTTGGCTATTTTGATCTTTTGATTTTCCATATGAATTTTAGAATCAATTTGCCAATGTGTTAGTCAGCTTTCTGTTACTATAAGAAATTCCTGAGATAAATCAACTTATAACAAGGAAAGCTTTATTTTGGCTCCCAGTTGCAGATTCCAGTCAATGATCAGTTGGCCCTGTTGCTTTGAGCCTGTGTTGAGGCAGCACGTCATGGCAGGAGTACATGAAAGAGCGTGACTGGAGAGGAAAAGAGAAAGAGAGGGAGGTGTTGGAGTCCTACATTCCTTCAAGGGCACACCCTTAGCAACCTAACTTCCTCCAAATAGCCCTTCCTCCTAAAGGTTCCATCATCTTCCAGTGGTACCACCCTGCTCTCTACAACTTTAGCAGATGGGCCTTTGAACTACATTTCAGGTACAAACTACAGCAGCCAATTTCCACAAAGGAAGTCTGCTGGCATGTTGATTGGGATTACACTGAAGCTGTAGATTAGTTTGAGGAGAACTGATATCTTAATAATGTTTAGTGTGCCACACTGAACATGGAATGTCTCCATCTGTTTAGGCCTTGTTTATTTCAGTCATGTTTTACATTCTTCAGTGTGGAGGTCTTAGACAACTTTGCTAGATTTATTGGTAGTATTTTATGGTTTGGTGTCACTATAAATAAAATTACTTTAAAATTTCATTTTCCAAGTATTTGTAAGTAACATGTAAGAATACAATTAAATCTTTCAAAATTAACTTTGAATTTTTTTTTGGCAATATTGGGGTTTGAACTCAGGGCTTTGCACTTGCAAGGCAGAAGCTATACTGTGTGAGCCATGCCTTCAGTCCTTTTTGTCCTGGTTATTTTGGAGATAGGGTCTTGCTTTAGGTGCAGGCCAGCCTGACTGCAGTCCTCCTATTTTAGGTTTTCTATGTTGCTGGGATGACAGGCACACACCACCATACCCAGCTTTTTTCCACTGAGATGAGGTCTGGCAAATTTTAGCCCAGTTGGCCTGGAACCACGATGTTGCCTATCTCAAGCCTTCCAAATAGCTTGAATTATAGGTGTGAGCCACTGAGGCCCAGCTTAACTTTGAATTTTATGGCCTTGCTAAATTCATGTATTAGTTCTATTACTTTGATGTGAGGTATTTCTGCATTTCCACAGCTGTCTTTCCATGTTTCAGTGTACAAATCTGTCCATATTGTTAAATTTATCCTTAAGCTGGAAGCAGGGCCACTAATTTTATTTGTTTTTCTTCCTTTGTTGTGATGCTTATGGATGGCTCAGATCACTGAAGCAACTGAGAGACCCATCAACAAACAGAATCATTTGTACCTGTGGCAAAAACCAAGCCCTTGTGATTTCTCCTAATGGAAAACGTTATTGAGTTTTAAAGATGATAGGCTCCTACAAGTGACTTAATGGATCTTGAAGTAGGTTATTGACCTAGTGTCGATCAGACTGTGCAGATGGGCTGAGCCTGAACTTCAGCTCCCTAGGGCTGGCTGTGTACTGAGAGGTGATCTTTATAATTTCATGGGTTACCTGCTTTCCCCTGAGGTTGGTGGGGATGGGCGGGGGGAGAGCACATGGGAGTTGTTTTTATAGCTCTTTTTTTAATTAGGAGACAAGAAATGGAACCTCAAATGTGAGTCTGCAACCCATTCTTTATTCTCCCCAGTGCTCTGGGTAATGGTATTTAACAGAAAGACAAACCCATCCATCTTCTTGGCGTCCTAGCACAGGGAAGCTGTGCATGCTACTGCCAGAAGAGATATTAGGGGCTATAAAAAACCATCGGATTCCCTGCCCTCTTTATTCTCACTTTGTAACCCCCTTCCCAGGGAGACTGGTGCCGTGGTTACTGACTCTCCATCACCTGGAAGTTTCGGTCTCATGGGCATTTATTGCGATTCAGATTGGCTCTACCATTCCATTCTTCTTCCTTTTATCTCCATCATTTCTCTTCCAGGGAAGGCAACACTACAGAAGAATTTGTCTGCCTGCTTTATTCTGATGATTTTTAAATGAGCTGCTTGCTGCGCCCCTGGGTGTGGAAGAGCAAGCCTGAGACCAGTAGCATGCTCTGAGCCAGGCTTAGGAACCAGCACTCCTGCCTTTCCTCCATGCTCTTGTTTTACCTTTTGGCATCTGTACCTCGTCTCAGCTCTTCCCCCAGGAGCACCATTGCCAGGGACACCTTGGCCAGCATTTGCCCCTTTTGATGATGAAATTGACCCAGGGGAGAGATTTGTTTAAGAAGTTTCTTCCTTTGCTCTTTATTGTCACGTTCTCTCAGGTTGCTATGTCCCCAGGCTTCTGGTCACATCCCTCCTCCTCTATTTCCTTTTGTTTTTCATGGCAGGTTCCTAAATTCAATTCCACACCAGGTATTTAGCACCAACTCCATGCCAGGGATATGATAAAGATGACAAAGATGATAGGCTCCTACAAGTGACTTAATGGACCGTGAAGTAGGTTATTGCCCTAGCGTGGACCAGACTGTGCTGATGGGCTGCACTTGAACTTCAGCTCCTCAGGACTGGCTGTGTGCTGGGGTGTGATCTTCATAAGCAGAGAGATGGCAGGAAGCAGACAGGGTCCAATCCTGACTCACAGGGGTAGGTTCACTGAGGAGACAGACTTAACATGCATGCAAATTGTCACTCAAGGAGGAATGGTGCACAATGGCAGAGGTAGGAACAAAGCCCTCTGGTGGTTAATTCTAACACTGATGAACAGGTGAATTTTTCACTGCCACAGAGAAGGTGATGAGGGTGGAACGGTGGGGAAGGACACTAGCAAGGGGAACAGCATTAACAATGACCCAGAGGAGAAACTTGCGTGGTGGGCATTTGCAAGTCATCCAGTGGAATTTGGAGGGCAGTGTATGTGGCTCAGGAGAAGTGGGAAGAACAGAGCCAGAGCGGAGACCAGAAGGGCAAGTTGGGACATTCTGCGGGTCTTGACTGCCACACTAAGGAGACAACCCGGTGGGAAGCCAGCAAATGCTATAGACATGGCCACAGCTGGGTGTTAGGAAGCTCCCTCTCCCAGAACCGGAAAGCATGAATTAGAGAGACTGCAGGGACAGAAACCCACATTTTTTTTTTTTGTCTTAGTTTTTTGAGACAGGTAATTGAACCATACATTTCAAACAGGTAAACTTTATGGTATATAAACTATATGTGAATAAAACTGCTTTTTTAAAAAACCTGAACAAAATACTACATTAAAAGGACGAACAGGTATGTAGTAGAATGGCTAATATTAAAAACAAAACAAAAATGATTTTGTTTTGATAACACTGGGATTTGAACTCAGGGCTTCATGCTTGTTAAGGCAGGTGTTCTACCATTTGAGCCACTCCACCAGCCCTTTTTGGTGATAAGTATTTTCAAGATAGGATCATACAAACTATTTGCCCTGGCTGGCTTTGAACTGAAATACTCCTGATCTCTGCCTCCCAAGTAGTTAGGATTACAGGCGTGAGCCTTTGGTGTCTGGCTTCAAAAAATGATTTTTTAAAAAAACCTGACAATTCGAAGGATTAACAAGAATATGGAGCAACTGACACCTACTAGAAATATAAAATGGTAAAGCCACTTTGAAAACAGTCTGGCAGTTTCTTATAAAGTTAAGGATCTACCTACCGTACTATCTGACAATCTGACTCCTGGGATTTATCCATATGTCCTTATAAAAGCTTGTACACAAATATTCATTATATGTGAGTTATATTTCAATGAAGTTTATTTTTTAAGATAGGTGAAACAATTATCACTCTGTACACTTAAACTTGAAGCATTTTTGCATGTAAGTTGTTCCCCCAATAGAATTGAGATTTTACAGTGGAAAAATGTACGTTATATGTGTTCATTTTCACGGATCAGTAAATATTTTTTAAAGTATCTTAAATTGAAGATTATACAGTGATACTACTCAATGTTATAAATGACCTGCAGTTTAGCCAGTGCATTATTGCTGAATACTTAGGCCATTTCTCTCTCTCTCTGCACTTAAAAATAACATTTCAGCTAGGCACCAGTGGCTCACTCCTGTAATCTTAGATGTTCAGGAAGCAGAGATCAGGAGGATCACAGTTCAAAACCAGCCTGGGCAAATAGTTGTGAGTTCCTATCTTGAAAAAAAATCACAAAAAAGGGCTGGTGGAGTGGCTCAAGGTGTAGGTCCTGAGTTCAAACCCCAGTACTGCCAAAAAATGAAAAAAAACAATGTTGCAGTGAATATCTATATGCGTCAAACTTGCTTCAGTTTAGATCCTGTGCTGCATTGTCATCAAACTCACCATTGCTGGTTGCTGGGCAGCTGTCACCTACATAGTAACTTCACTGCTCTCAACTGGAAGTGGTAGCAGATGGTGGTCCTGTTAGAAGAGTCATACAAAACTGTTCAGTGTTGCAGGAACCTTTTCTTGTGGTGAGGGCATGTCCCTTTTCTAAAAACACAATGCACTAAATCTATTTTAAGAATGTAGTTAATTCTACTTATTCATTAGGATGACATCTTCTTGTGCTTTCGGCGTAACTACAAAACCCTGGCTCTCCTTGTTTTCTCACTTGCTTTCTTGTTCTCTGTTCTTTAAACTAATTTTTTACCTTATGAATACATTTGTGACATTTGTAATAAATGTCTGATTAATAAAAAAAAATGTTTAGATTCCTGGAGGACAATTGAGTCAAAGAGCAGAAATACTTGTCAAACCTGTCAATTCATTCACAGCAACAACTTGAAGTTGATTGCCTTCAACTGTAGGAGTTAGAAGTGAAGAATTGTTCCTTCCTTCCTAACACCTCTACTAACCAGGAGAAGCACCTTTTGTGTATTCCCAGTGAGGGGAAGCCTGCATTCTTGTCTGGCACAGTCTCTCGCTATGTAGCCTTCGGTCCTTTCCCCTTTGTTGAATACAGAGGGCCTTTATCCACGTGGGAGACATTCCAAGACTGCCAGTGGTTGTCTGAAACCGTGAATAACCCCAAACCATATCTATATTATTTTCTCCTAAAAATACATATTTATGATAAAGCTTAATTTGTAAATTAGGACAGTAAGAGAGTTATAGCAATAATAAAAAATATTAAAATAAGAACAATTGTAACAAAAATTATATTAGAAGTTACACAAATGTGGTTTTTCTCAAAGTACCTTTTTAATTTTTTTGGAGGTACTGGGGTTTGAACTCAGGGCCTTGTGCTTGCTAGGCAGGTGCTCTGCCACACCTCCAGCCCTTTTTGTTTTAGCTATTTTGTTTTTCTTGTATATTTAGAGTTGTGCAACCACTTGACATAATTTAGTATTGGAATATTTTTATCTCATCAAAAATAAATTTTGAATTCATTAGTTATCTCTTTCTTTTCCTACCATATAATGTAATAAGTGAGAAAGATACAACCCAAAAAGTATCATTACAATTTTGTAAAAGATACAAATATATATATATTTAAATTTCTATATCATATACATATATAAATAATACAGTCTTTTTATTAGGATTTACAATATGAATATGTATATGGATATACATATATGGAAAAAGACTAGAAGGAAATGCAGTAAAGGCAAACCTTAATTGTCTTTTGGTGGTACCATTTACACATAGCTTTATTTTCTCCTCTGAATTTTTTGGAATTTCAGAATTCCCCACAGTGAGTATACATTATCTTTGTAATTTAAAAAATCATTATTTATATAAAAAAAAAAGAGAGATTTCTTCAGGTTACATCTAGGCAGCATCTTTCCAGCTCTGCTCACTCTATATTTGCAGTCTGATTTCCCTTGGGACAAAAGCTTGTAAAATCTTACTCTTCTCGATCTCTGCTGTGAGCTGGCAGTATAAACTTGCTGTTTGCAATATTTACGTGAACTGCCTGGGGGAGTCCTGTAAACTTCTCTGCCAGTTGGTTTTTCCATTGACAGACTGTGGAGTGCTTAGAAAATACTCTCTGGAAAGCAAATCCATACGAGAGTTGACTCAAGGGGTACATGTTGTCTTATGATACGTCAGGAAAAGCGGAGAGGCTGCTGTTTGCTGGAGCCTCATTCTCCTGGTTTGTGAATTGTGTTTATGACTGTGCATGAGTGCATGCTTGATTGAAAATGTAACACATATTTTTACCTTGTAAGTCACTATGGGTTGAGAGGAATCAGGATATTGACCTTCTAGTTGTAGTTTAAGGACCATTGTGCAGTTTGATTGAGGTCCTAACAATGACAGCATAGGTGTGTGTATAAAATGCAAAGAGGAACAATTTCATTCTAGAGAACCTCAGAGGACAGATTCCTGTCTCATGGGATTTATGTCCTCATGTAACCCCTTTCCACTGAAGGTGGGTTACGCCTAGTGATTCATTTTTAACCAAAGACCATGACAAAAGTAAGGAGTGTCACTTCTGAGTTAGGTCTCTAAAACAGTGTGATTGCATTTTCTTCTTTCTCTCTCTCTCTCTCTCTCTCTCATATTAGTAGAAAAATATACCACGTTGTAAACTTCCCTATGAAGAGGACCATGTGGCAAGAAACTGAGGGAGGCCTCTGATCAACATCCGCAAGGCACAGAGACTTTGGTCCAGTATCTGAGAGAAGGTGAATCCTGTCATCCACCAAGTGAGTCAACTTGATAGCAGATACACCCCAGTTGAGCCCTGGGGATGCCTTAGTTGTAGCCTATGAGACACACAGAGGCAGAAACAACCAGCCAAGCCACACCAAAATTCCTGACCCACAGAAAGTGTGAAATACTAAATGTGTATTGCTTTAGTTAATCCTCTTAGGTTATGGGGTAATTTGTTACACAGCAGTACATAATAAGTAGATAACTATTGATATTCTATTGACATAGATTCTATAAATAGAACCGATATTTTATCAATAGAATAGCTATTGATTATACATTGTTAATCAATATTATCTATTGGTTAGCCATTGCTAATGCTGTTGTTAAGGGACAGGACCAGACTTCCTTCAAAACGAGTTGTAAGAGGTGCTATGACCCCAGGAGCTATCTGAGGAAATTGTTTGGGCTACAGTACCAGTCTCCTCCAGCACAGCAGGTTGAGTTCAAGAACAATGTTCCATGTCCCCTGTGTGACCAGCTGGACAGGAGAAATTATGTTCTAACCATGACAGCATAAATGCATAAAATGCAAACAGGAATGATTTCATTCTAGAGAACCCCAGAGAACAGTAGAACGAGTCAACCTGTGCTGTGCTAAGAAGTGGGGAGAATTGTACCTGGTGATTTGGGAGTCCTCAATTCTAGATGACAACAAATCTCAATATGAGGCCAAGTCCCTAAGCCAGCACTCAAATGCTCCTGGAGAGCTGATGAGGACTACAGGGGAAGGCTCCGTCCTCGGGAACATCCTGGGATGGAAGGTTAGATAGGGGAGACCGTTGTATTTCAGAGTCTCACTGGGGCATCATTGGGCTGAGCGTGCATGTGACCCAGTCATAGCCCCACACTCCATGCCATGAGCTCTTGATGAACCAGGACTTCTCAGAGTCCTGTATCTTCCAGCAGATTTCACAGAGGTACTAGGGTGTTCTCCCCACCCCTTTTTAATTAGCCAACATTTAGGGAGTTCTTTTGACAGAAAGAATAGTTTCTCACTGCTTTTGTTCCTGGACAGATTTTTGTTTCTAAATATTTTCTAAGCATCTACCAAGAAAATGCTTGCACCTCAATTCTTGTCTCTGGCTTCTGTGCCTCAGTTTCTACAAAGCTTCCTCTTCCTGAAGCCAGATGCCTCCTTGTTCTTCATCAATGTCCTTTTATAGGTCTACTGGTTGCATTTCAATGATAATACACATTTGAAGCATTTAAGCACAGGTTTATTGATATAACATCCTGTCCACACAGGAGAGTCTTTTCCTTTGTTCTTTCAAAAGCAGAATTCTTTAGATTGCTGCATGGAACCTTTAGCCTGGGAGGCTGGAACTTGTGGAAGAATAGGCAGTGCCGAGCTGATGAAACAGGGCAGGGCCCTACCCAGTCAGCCAGAGTCCTGATTTGATGGCTCAATATGCAGAAGAGGAGGGGCCATTGTTGGTGTCATTACCCACACAAGGCTATGAATGGATAAGTGGGCTTTGGAGGGAGGTGGATAAGGGAAGAAACAGAATTGAAGAAAAGGGACAGTTATTGTGTCTGACTTTCAAGTTACCTGTTGAGAGGGAATTGAAGCTCCCTTATGGCCTGGGAAAGCAATTCCTTTTTGATAGCTTCCTAATAAAGAAGAAAGACCCTTTTGTTAACCAGGCCTTATATTTATCTCACGTCTCTCTAGCGACAGTGCTTCAGAGATTTTATCTGTATGAAAAGCTGATGAGTAGGTGGGAAGACCTTCTAGTGAACCCAGCCTCACTGTCCCTAATCCAATAATTTGCCCACAGTTCCCTGGCTTCTTCCTGGATGTGATGGTTAACACAACAGGTGGGAGATCACCATTGGAGTGGGTGCCATATACCAGGGTGCAGGGTAGCCCATTTCCACTCAAAATCCTTCAGTGTCTCTTGTTCATGAGTGCCCAGCAGAGTCCCACTCCAGCTGTCTTAAATTAAGGGGACTTTATTCAGAGGAATTGAAAATATGGCACAGAATTCAAAGCTCATAAGAAGAGCTAAGTCTCATGAAGGTCCAGAACTGGTTCCTGGAAAGCCATCCTTTTCTCCTTTTTGCTTCAGAGTCATGCATTTTCTTGGGCTTACTTTTCTCTGGGAGCTTATTTCATCTACTGCTCCTTTCTCTCTTCTATGGCCCCTTTCTCTGCTTGCTTCTCTGGATGCATGGCAGGCTTGACACCTGAGTTTTCAGTTTCAGGGAAGATGACTCTTTTAGTCTGGTCATCCTATGGGTGAAAAAGGATTGGCTCAGCTCTGAGCTGGTGTTACCCTGATCCAGTCTGGAGGGAGCAGCACTGTGGTAGGAAGGGCTTACTTTACTCCTCCAGGAAGAAGGTTTGACCCTTTGTCTCTGCTTCTCTTTGTTTGGATTGGCTTTAGCCTTGACTCCTATTTGACCCTAAGCCCCTGTGTACCTTTCTTTGAGAGGCATCCTGAGCTACTCTCCTTGCCTGTTCCACTCCTGCCTGCTCTGCAGAACCCATGGCCCCCTCTACTACTTCACCGTTTTGTAACTAATTGCTCATTTTTCTACTTAACTCTCTTGGACTTGGATGAGAGTGCCTTGAGGGAAAACCTTTTTGGCTCATTCATTTTTGTATCCTGAATGCTAGCACAGTTCTCAGTAAATGTTTGTTGAATGAATGAAAAGCAGTATACCTCATCACACAAAATTATTATGCTGATATTTTGTTAGTAGCAGGAGAAGTTTCCTCCTTTTTTAATAAGCACTTATGATGACCTAATAAAGAGGCTTAGGAGAAAAGTTCATTTGCTACCAGGTCCTTTCATTTTGGGGGAATAAAGGAGGTACCTCTGGTCTGTAGCTACAGTGTGCAGTGCAGTGTGCTAACACCTGTAGTCAGGAGTTCTTGTCCTTTTATTGCAATGAGTGATATTGTCACTGAAGTGCAGGTGCCAGAGAATCAGCCTTGTACGCTGTGATCTTTCATTTTATTTTTATGATAATGTAGAAATAGATTAGTGATAATATGAGTTATGGTAATGTTGATTTATCCCACCTGCTTCGCAAATTTGTGAGGATCATTTCTCATTTAAATTTGCACCAATAATTTTAAACACGGCAAGTCACGGGCCAGGCTTGATATGGTACATGCTTGTAATTTCAGCTGAGGCAGGAAGATCACAAGTTTAAGGCAAGCCTGGGCTATATAGTGAGTTCCAGGCCAACCCAGGATACACAGGAAGAGTCTCAAAGCAAAGCAAAGCAAAACAAAACAAACATGGAAAATCACTTTATAACAGTAGGTGGGGCGGTGAAGGGGAAAGGTAGGTGGCAAATCAGACTCATCTAGGAGCTGTCCAATTATTCTATCCAGCACTCATTCCTGTATTGTTCCCCAGGTGAGTCCTACCCTATTCTCTCTCCTAGGTGACCATTGCTGCTGATGCCTCTTTGGTCATTGCTCTGTTTCATTCCACTAAGTTGAGGTACAAATAGCATGGAAGAGGGGAAGATTAAGAGAGATGGATAGATAGCCACTCTTGTGTTTTCAATGCTTCCCCATACCTCATTATTCTGTGCTGAGAGAGCCTCTTCCTCAGTTTCCACATCTCCCATGATCCTCCTTAGCAACAAACTAATACCTTCACTGGAGTGTGCCAGCTGTGGTGCTGGCGTTGAGGTGTTTGGACATAAACATGTTCTCATCCATGATTAAGTCCTTCAGTTTGTGTTCGTGTAGCATTACCCATAATGAACTCTTCACATACTGATGTCAGTTTAATATGCTGCTTCCCCAGGAAGGGCCTGGTAATTTAGCGTTAATTAATGATGACTTAGTGCAAATTATGTTACTGACTTACTGATGCTCCTGGGTGATACGCACATCTTTCAGATGAAACCATAACATCATTACTTAGCATCCACATAGTGCTTCACACATCCGAACACTTGGTAATTGAGTTAGCTGCATTGTCACTACCCCTCATGCTGATCCTGTCATCTGGATTAGTAGAGGTGTCTCTCATTATAGGTAAACTTGACACACTGAATTTCAAACTTGCCAAGATGATACAGTGGAGGAATTCCGTTTGAGTGGCTCAGAGTCAACAGTGTAAGGTGTCTGGGATTGGGGTTGATCAGGTATTCCATGGACATAGACACCTGTGAGGCACCATGGGATAGGTTGGCTCTGCCAGGCATTGTAGAGACCCAAAAAGAAGGAGGGGGCTCAGGTCCAGGAAGCAAAGTGTCACCAGAGCTGTAGATATTAGATAAGGGAGAGAAGGTGGCAGCCAGGGGTAAAGGGGACCTCTACTCTTTTTTATGGAAAAAGCCACAAAGGGAAAAATAAATCATCACATTGGACCAAATGGCTAAGAAATATGACCTAGGCCTTAATTTTTTTCTTGTCAGAATTTTCTACCTCTTTTATGGGAGGCATTTTCAGTAGGAATACTCTTAGCATCTAGGTAATCAGCGTCATTTGGAAAAGGAAATTTGCTGTAAATGGTGGGTGTTGCCACCAGTGTTGTTGGGATTTGTGTACACTGTAGAGCAGGGGAAAGAAGTCCCCATCTTATTTCCCCTATTCTCAGAGTGGAGCAAGTTTAAGGATGAAGGAACAGCCGATAGTCCAAGTCTCACAGGACAAGGAGGAACTGATTGGAGAGAAGTCTTTGGTCATGCAATTCAGGACCATTTCTCATCTCTTCTCTAACCTCTGCGGCATGCCTACCCTGGCTGCCCTTTTGTGCTGGACACATTACATAGTCTGAAATATTAAGCACATTCGTTTGAAACAATATTTTGATTTCTAATAAATGATAAGAAGAGGGGAAATGAGATTCCCCTCTGGCCAGAAAAGGGCAATCTTCACTCTCCATGGGAGAAAGATAAGCCCAGTTGATTTGTGGAGATGGTGTCAAAATTAAATTATTTTTTAAGAAACATTATATATATATCCCAACTTGTCTTTTCTGGAAGAAGCACTATTACCATGTCCCTGTGCCGCTGTTTTATGGCAAAATCTGGGACCCTAATTATCCCTGCTCTTGGTTTTATTGGTTCATTTCTATCTTTTCCTTGTCTTGTTGGCTAACACAGAAATTGGCCCCCATAACAGACATCTAGAAATTCGTTCCGAGCTCAAATATGAGTAGAGCTTAGAAACTTTTGTTTATTATTCTTCGATTCATGTATTAAAACCTTCTGATGGGACCCAAGCAAACCAGTGACACATTCAAATCTGATTAGCAATTTGCACCTTCACAGAGGGCTTAGCAGAGAAACTTTGTTCTGGAGCCTTTACAAAAACCCATCTGTACCTGTCAGAAAATGGGACCTTATTTGATCTATGTCCCTGGGTGAGGAATGAAGCTGAATCAACTTGTGTCTCAGCAGGGCTGAGGTGCTCAAAAGATCAGATTTACCTAAGAGAATAGGATGTGGCCCTGGGGTGACCTTGGCCTCCTTGGTCCACTGTGTTGCAGAAGCTTCCAGGTGGGGAATGGGCAGAACCACTTAGAAGGGAAGACAGTGTGGTGTGCTGCTCAACAAAGATGACCCAGGCATCTATCTGAAATTCAAATGCTGACACTTCTTTCTGATGGACTAGCTTGGGAAAGCCACTTGACCTCTCTGAGCTTCAGTTTCTTCATCAAGAAATGGGTACTTATATCTACCATGTAGTGTTGTAAAGATTGTATTAAATGAGATGATATATTTAAGACACTTGACAGATGATGAGTGCTCAATCCAACCCACTTTTCTTATCTCAGTATGTAAGAGTTAAGCTATGGTGAGAGAAACACAGGTAGATAAACAGCAAATCTCTGGGAACCACAGACACAGAGAAAGACTAATTTATGGCTGACTTTTTTTTTTTCTGACACAAGATCTCACTATAGACATGTACCACCATACCTGGATAAGTTTTTTATTTTCTTGGGCTAGGGATTGAACCCAGGGCCTTGTGCATGTTAAGCAAGCACTCTACTACTGAACTACCCATCCCCCCACCCCCCACCGCTGACATCTTGTTGCAGAGACTCACTGAAGCACATAAGTTACATTGCTATGCCGTGGGCTATGTGGGCAGCAGAAGCTTTCCAGAGCTCCTGGGAAAGTGGGCACCACCTACAACATGAAGTTGAATGACCCACAGACAGGCTCTCAACTTCCGCAGGTGTTGGGAAGATTGGAATGGAAACCAGCTGGATTGACAGGTCACTGTACTTCTGGGGTTCCTTATCTACAAAATAGACTGCTTATGAAGAGATCTGGACTCCAGGGAGAGAAAGCGGCTCAGTGCTGCCTGTTGTTGGTGTGTGGCAGTTCAGTGTTTGTTTGTGCTTTGTTTTTTTGTTTATTGGCAAAAGTTGGTATCTGTCTCTGCCATTGTCTCTGACAAGCTCTCGGGTTTCTAAGCAACTCTGTAGATCACATCAGTGCCTTCTCAGTGGGTCCTAGGTCTTTGTTTTTCAGTCACTGCGGGACCATGATTGGGCTAGGGGTTTGGCATGAATGAAATCCCAACCTTAGGATTGGGCTGGCTGGGACTGTTTGTTGGCTGTCGTGCTGGAGAAACAAGGCTTTGTCCTCCCTTCCACTGCCCTCCTCCTCCTCTTAGCCAGTGCTCATGCTGACGATTTGAATGGACCTCGTCCTCTCATACACACCTGCCATGCCCTCAGCCGTTTATTCTAATGAAATTACACTGAGGGTGCATTCAAGGTACCACGAGACAGTGGCTTTGAAGCTTTTGACAGCTTTTGCCAGGATTCTGGTTTGCAGCCTGTGACTGCCAGTCCCTTATACAAGGGTCAGAATTTTCTGCCTGGGCTTGTCTGTGCTTTGGCTTTAGCCTCTTCCACAGTTACCATTACGGGACAATTGACTGCAGCCAGCCTGGGAGACAATCTCCCCCTCTAGTAGTCTTTCTTATCCCTGCTTGTTTTTTGACATAGGGTCTTGCTAACTTTTTTTCAAGTAGCTAGGATAAGCTGCTTGCTCAACTTCAGGACCTCACGGAACCAAATCTATCTTTTTGACTGTGTACCCCAGCATCTGTAAGAGTGCTGTGAATACGGCACTAGGGAATCTGGGGATTAGGATGGAAATGGGGCTTCCCAATGAAGGCGATGTCAGGAGAAGGTGGAAGAGCAGGAATTGGACACTTAGTGTTAATTTCTATTACAACCCTGAAAGTTAAGAATTTTCATCTAAGGAATTTGAGCTTGAAAAGATGAATGACGTCCCTGAACCAGCAGCATCTGAGTCCCCTGGGAACGTGTTAGAGATGCTTATTCTCCTGTCCTAACCCAGACTTTCTGAACCCAAGGCTCTGGCAGTGGGGCCACTACAGGTACTCTACCACTTGAGCCGTGCCTCCAGTCCATTTTTCTCTAATTATGTTGGACTTGTTGGACTTGGCACTCTTTACCCGGGCTGGTTTTGAACTGTGATCCTTCTGATCTCAGCACCCCCTACCAGCTAAGATTACAGGGCTGAGCTATCAGAGCCTAGCCCCCACTACAGTTTTAAATAGCCCTCCAGGTGCTGTGGACTCATGCATTTGAGTACCACTACTCCCGAGCTGTTCTCCACCTGTAGCGAGCATACAAATCACCCGGGGACCCTGCTAAACTGTAGATGGGGATTCAGTAGAGCTGAGGGTCGTGTGTTTTGGAAATGATAATGGAGATACTGTGTGTGCACGGACCATGTTTTGAGGATCCAAGATCTGCCCCACTGGCCAGGCTCCTGTTCTCAAAGTAAGATCCTCAGGCTGTCTACAGTAGAACCACCCGGGGTATCGATTAACATGTGTGCAAATGCCACCAGGACAATGGGGAAGGGCTGCTCCAGACTTTCCGAATTCAAGACTCTGAGGATAGGGTGGGGCAGGGCCCATTTAAACAAACCCCATGAAGGGGTTTTATAACGTCTGAGTAAGTTTAAGAACCTGTGTTCCCAAGGGACCCATTTTACATTGCCCCTGTAATTTACATGGGCAGCCCACCAGCTGGCCAGGTTGCCAGGGTCTGGACAGTAGACTTTTGATGCTACCGCTTCAGATAATGCAAGCAGAAGCAGGAGGCCTCAGGCTAATCATGTGCACTTGCAGCTGGGGGTTGCATCTCTGTGTGGTGCTCACGGAAGGTGGAGAGCAGGGAGTATTAGTTACCTAGTCCCTGACTGTGCCCCAGCACACACCTGGATCCCTGAGGCAAGAAATACAACTCTCCTTTCCTGCTTTGAAGTTTTGGCGACTGCCTGGCTTGCGCAGCCATGCTCTGTATGTTTAGGACAGACCCTGCAAACCACAGCCAGGCCACAGGTCCGCAGGCTAGGAGCTGGTGCAGTCCTCTGTGGATGCACAGCAGATGGAAGCCGGCTGTTTTAGTTCAATGCAGCCCAGAAGAGCAGAGACCTAAAGCTGGGCTTAGTTCCCCTGGAGAAGAGTGATGGTCCTGTGGGTCCGTGCACAGCTAGAAGCAGGTTCTTCGTAGGCATCAGCCCTCAGTCTGTGACGGTTAGGTGGAGTCCATCACCAGGTCCATATACATCCCCCCATGGCCCTGAGCCTGTCACTACTGCAATCTGAGACCGAGGGGTGGGCAAGATGGGCAGGGCCAGCTTTACCCTCAGTTTACCTGCAGGCTCAGGAATGGCTCTGTCTTCGGCATTCCCATCCATGCCTCTTTCTATAGATCAGCTTTTTCACCTAGGAGAAAGCTTGGGGCATCTTTGCTTCAGCTCTCACAGGCTTTTTGGTCATAGTCTGCTATGAAAACATACAATACAAATACTCCCGAGCTGTATCCTTATCTCTGACATAGGAACCCTCATAAGAATTCAGGGTGAGGATTTGGTGATCAATGTGTGAGAAGAAAAGCAGTCAGAAGACAACATGGCAGGCAGTAGAGGCTCTGTGCTAGCTGCTATCATCATTATTATTACCATACAAGGTAAGAACAGATATTCTTTCTGGGGGATGGATAGACTTGCTTTTCTTCTAGAAAAGTATGCCATCAGGCACATGGCTGAGGCCTGGGTACAAGGGAAAGAGTGCTTAAATATCATGGGACATCCCTTCTGTCCTGAGCAAGGAGGGGCTCTGATGTCACTTAGTCTGGCAAAAGGACCTGACCGCTGGGCTGGAGGTGTGGCTCAAATGGTAGAGTACCTGCTTAGAAAGCACAAAGCCCTGAGTTAAACCCCAGTACTCCCAAAAAAGAAAAAAGAAAAAAAAAAAAAAAAAAAAAGGCCAGGCCATCACACAGACTTGTTAATGAATCTTGTGTGGCAGATGAACAGGAATGGTCAATTGGTCAACTTGAATTGCAGTGCCCTCCTGTGGACCAGGCACATTCCTGAACCCTGGCGGGCAGCACGGTATGGCTGAAGGTGGCCCTTTTCTACATAGTTTAGGCTTCTACCTGCCCAGGGCCTCTGGAGGGAATATTAGCGGTTCAAAAGCCAGTCTTGAGGGGTCAGTGGTGAATTCCTTCATTAAGTGCAATGAAACAGATAGGACAAAATGTAGTCTCTAGCTGTTACTGCCACAAGGTGGGGTCTCCTGCACTGTCCCTGCCTAGAACACAACAAATCATGGAGAGGTTTGCAGAGGTTTCCCAGATCCCACCAGCCAGGCTGCTGTTGTCCCTGGTCAGAGCCACCCTGTCCTGGTGTCCTGGTTTCCATGCTGCCCCACTACCACCCAGGTCCCTTGTAATGGTGTATGTTGTCAGCTGAGCACAATAGGAAGCTAGGGGAAACAAGCAGGCACTGGATGCAGATTTCAGCAGGTTACAGTGGAACTGGTATTTGAGGGTGGCTCATAGGTCCATGCACTACACCTCTGAGCCTTCTTCATAAACACAGAATATGCTGGCCATCTGCAGAACTCATTGGTGTTGGCTCCTTCCACCCCACTGCCATCCCCTCTGCCCCCTGCCTAGCCAGCTGGGGCTCAGGGAAGTGTGATGCCCATATCCTGGAGAGGACTTTGCATGTGGACTGCAGAAGACAGGGGCCTAAGAAGCAAGGGCTGAGTTCCTTACTTTGCCAACAGTGCTTTCAGAGACCTGTGATCTCACAGGACCCTGGAGGGAGGAGAGGTATTCTTTTCCTTCCCTCCCCAGTCTTACATAGGGAGAAATGAGGAATTGGAGAGGTAAAGTGAATTACCTAAGGTCACTGGTTGGATCCTGACTGAGACAACTTCTTAATAATATAGTCACCAGGACAATATATATTCTTCCTGTGTATCAGCTTTGTTTTCTCATGCTAAATGTGACACCTCGTGAAAGGACCACCCAGGATAGCAAAGGTATTTGCTCCGCAACTGAAATAGTCCTGTGTTGCCTTAACTTTTCCTAATCATATATATAACTGTTGGGATACATGCAGACTGGCTTTGCGATGTGAAGGTAGAAGGTTCAACTAGAAAGTGAAAATCTTAACTCTTCCCATCTAGGGAAGGCTCTGTATAGGTCTAGAAGGATGCAGGATAGGCTAGACCTTGCTCCTCTGTCATTCTGTGGGGACATCCATCACCTGTGTCTGTCCAACTCTTCCTTCTTGTTCCCTCTCAGGGTCTAGAAGATCAGGGAGGCAGACAGAAGAGGAGATAAAAGCAGGGTGTGGAAGAGTGGGGACCAGTGTTAGGAAAAAGAAGAGGGCCAGAGATTGTATTGTTTGCTTATAGAAAACTGAGATGTTAAAGGAAAGA
Organism: Castor canadensis; assembly: GCF_047511655.1. NCBI lineage: Eukaryota > Metazoa > Chordata > Mammalia > Rodentia > Castoridae > Castor > Castor canadensis. The sequence goes on along the minus strand of NC_133387.1, from coordinate 23,006,180 downwards.
CCATTAATAAAAAATATTATAATTTCCCCCTAATCACCATCCTTAGATAGTGAGGACAGGTGGAGAGTTGGTCACCCATGCAGAGACCCCGAAAGCATGACTAAGATACTATCCTGTGTCAGCCATGGTAATCTCTGATTTTCTATCAGATCACAGGCTTCAGAAGAATCGGTTCAAAGCCACACACACCATGTCCATTCTAGCATGATCTGTTGTCATACATTCATCCTGACTTTTTTGTTTGTGCTTTTGTGGTACTGGGGATTGAACTCAGGGCCTCACACTTGCTTGGCAAGCGCTCTACCACTTGAGACATGTCCCCAGTTCTTTTTGCTTTTAGTTTGTTTTTTAGATAGGGTCTGTGCTTTTGCCTGGACCGGCCTCAACCATGATCCACCCATTTCTACCTCCTGAGTAGCTGAAATTACAGTTGTGCACCACCACTACCCAGCTTATTTGTGAGATAGGATCTCACTAACTTTTTCCCAGGTTGGACTCATACCATGATCTCCTATCTCTACATCGTAAGTAACAGGGATTAAGGCATGCACCCCACATCTGGCCTACTACTATGTCCTTAAACTTTTCAGTCTCTGCACTCTGCTTTCTCAGAGAGAGGCTACACCCCAGAGTGCTCTGTCCTGGAGTCAACTGGACAGGGTGTCTGCCCTCCTTGAGAACAGACTATTCTCTGCTGTGTACATATATTCCTTGCTCAAATGCCTGAGGCCATGAGGCCCGAGGACAGCAAGCCACCCATATGCCAAGGACACGAGGACTGGGTTGTAGTCTGTTGCCCATGGCAACCTATTCCAAGGCCAGTTCTGGCTCTGGCTTGGTCATTTGTGTTTGAGAGCTACTATATTTTCTTTACCTTTTTCTTTTCAGCTTCATTGAGGTATAATTGACAAAATAAAAATTGTATATATTTAAGATGTATATGATATTTTAATATACATATACATTGTAAAATAATCACCATAATCGAGCTACTTGCCAATGTATATCATTACATGGCATTGCCATTTGTGTGTGTGTGTGGTGAGAGCACTTAAGACCTATGCTCCTAGAAAATTTTGAGTGCCCAATACAGAGTGGTAGCTATAGACACCACTCTGTACATACTGTACATCCTGCATAATCAAGTCTATTTTTTTGTCAGAACTAGAGATTGAACCCAGGGCTTTGTGCATGCTAACAAGAGCCACTAAGCAAGTACCACTAAGCTAATATCCTTAGCTCTTTTAAAAAATTATTTTGAGATATGGTCTTGCTCTGTTGCCCAGGTTGTCTTCAAACTCTAAATCCTCATGCCTCAACCTACCAAGAAACTGATTACTGGTGTACACGACTCTACTTGAATTTTGTAAGCTTTGACCAACAATAGCCTCCTTCTTTCTCTTCCCTGTGCCCCAGGCAACTATTATTCTGTTCTTTTCTCTATGCCTTTGACTATTTTAGATTCCACGTTTAGGGGAAAGCATGCATTATTTGTCTTTCTTTGTCTGGATTATTTTGCTTAGCATAGCATCTAGTTCGTCCATGTCTTCACAAATGGCAGGACTTCCTCTTTCTTAAAGGAGGAGTCATATTCCATCATAGGTATATCTGGGACCATGGTTTATTTATTCATCCCTTCATTGATGGGCATGTCTTGATTGATTTCATGTTTTGCCTGTTATGAACTTCTGAAATGAACCTGGGAGGACAGATATTTACAAGATCCTACAAGATCCTAATTTCATTTCCTTTGGATACAAAGCCCAGACATAGTATAGCTGGGTCATTAATGTAGTTTTATTTTTTTAGGGGAACGGGGGTTTGAACTCAGGGCCTCAGACTTGCAAAGCAGGCATTTTACAGCTTGAGCCACACTCCTCCAGCCCCTATTTTTAGTTTTTTGAGGCCCCTCCATACTGTTTTCCACAATGGGTGTACTAATTTACATTCCCAGCAACAGGGTACAAGGCAGAAACTACTGTATTTCATTGGTGGTTGATAGTTTGTAAGTTTTCCCTCCCAACATATGAAGTGGTTTTTTTTTTTTCAGGTAATACACACACACACACACGTACATGCACACACACACACTTTTCTTGAGGCTTGGTCAACATGTGAATACATACCTTAGTTGTTGGTGTTGTAGAAGCTTCTGGAACATTTCCTCTGAATTTGAGCCTGAAGGATCTCCAGGTTGATAAATAAAACCCAGATAACAACCGTGGAAGCCATGCTCACCTGGAGTTGGAGATCTGGGTTCTCCTAGTTTGTTTCTAAGTAGCAGTGGGCAAGGTATGTAATGTTTCTGAGCCTCAGTTTCCTTACCTACTAATTGGGCTAAGATATGTATCTTGCTAGGTTATGGCGAGAATTAAATGAAATAATGATTGTGGGATGGAATTTTATGCAGCCATGAAGAAGAATGAAATGTTATCATTCGCTGGTAAATGGATGGAATTGGAGAATATCATTCTGAGTGAGGTTAGCCTGGCCCAAAAGACCAAAAATCATATGTTCTCCCTCATATGTAGACATTAGATCAAGGGCAAACACAACAATGAGATTGGACTTTGAGCACATGATAAAAGCAAGAGCACACCAAGGGAGGGCTGAGGATAGGGAAGACACCTAAAAAATTAGCTAGCATTTGTTGCCCTTAACACAGAGAAACTCAAGCAGATACCTTAAAAGCAACTGAGGCCAATAGGAAAAGGGGACCAGGATCTAGAGAAAAGGTGAGATCAAAAAGAATTAACCTAGAAGGTAACACACACGCACAGGAAATTAATGTGAGTCAACTCCCTGTATAGCTATCCTTATCTCAATTAGCAAAAACCCTTGTTCCTTCCTATTATGGCTTATACTCTCTCTTCAACAAAATTAGAGATAAGGGCAAAATAGTTTCTGCTGGGTATTGAGGGGGTGGGGGGAGAGAGGGAGGGGGAGGACTGGGTGGTAAGGGAGGGGGTGGGGACAGGGGGGAGAAATGACCCAAGCCTTGTATGCACATATGAATAATAAAACAATTTAAAAAAGTAAGTAAGAAAAAAAAAGAAATAATGATTGTGGGAATGCCTATAATGACTGACAAAAATGACTTGGGATACCTTTGTATGCACGGTGTGAGACGTTACTGGGAAGTGTACAAAAGAAATTAACTTTTAATCAAGATTACATATGCCTGTAATCTCAGCAGTTAGGAAGCTGAGGCAAAGAGTGGCAAGTCCAAGGCCAGCCTGGCTACTAGTGAGAATTTGTCTCAACCATCCCCTCTCCAAAAAAAAAAAAGCTGAAGTGGACTTTTAAAATTATGGTAAAATACATATAACATAAAATTTATCATCTTGACCATTTTTAGGTGATAGTTCAGTGGCTTTAAACACATTAGTATTGTTGTACAATCACCATCACTATCTCCAGAACTTTTTCATCTTGCAGAACTAAGACTGTATCCGTTAAACAACTCTCCACACCAGAGGGGAATGAAGAGAACAGAAACTCAGATCCAGACTCCAACAAAATGAAGATAAACTATGCCAAAGGACCCAATGAAGACCACAAGAATAATTTAAAAGAAGACATACTACAGGTACTCAATGAGAATTTTATAGAGATGATACTGGATAGGGTCAACCAAAATGTACAGGAGACACTCAAGAAATTCCAAGACAATAAAAATAAAGAATTTGAAAAAGCAAAAGAAGAAATAAAGGAAACCATAGAAGCACTGTATAAACACCAAAGTGAAAGAGAGAACACAATGAATAAATGGATAAATGAACTCAGGACAAAAATAGACAACAATAAAGAAGAAAACTGCCAGGATATGGAAAACCTCAGAATAAAGAACGAAACAGAACTGCAAAACAAAAAGGAAGGCCAATCCAGCAGAACAGAACAAACAGAAGACAGAATCTCAGAACTTGAAGATGAAATGCTAATTAAAGGAAAAACCAAAGAACTATTAATTAAACAACTCAAGACCTGTGAAAAGAAAATGCAAGAACTCACTGACTCCATCAAAAGACCAAACTTGAGAATCATGGGCATCGAAGAAGGAGAAGAGGTGCAAGCGAAGGGAATGCGTAATATATTCAACAAAATAATAACGGAAAATTTCCCAAATCTAGAGAAAGATATTCCCATACAAATGCAAGAGGCCTCCAGGACACCAAACAGACCAGATCAAAATAGAACTACTCCATGACATATCATCATTAAAACAACAAGTTCAGAAACTAAGGAAAGAATATTGAAGGCTGTAAGAGAGAAAAAACAAGTAACATACAAAGGTAAACCCATCAAAATCACAGCAGACTTCTCAACAGAAACATTAAAAGCAAGAAGAGCGTGGGGTGAGATTTTCCGGGCACTGAATGAAAATAACTTCAACCCCAGGATACTCTACCCAGCAAAGCTATCATTCAAAATAGATGGAACAATAAAAGTCTTCCATGATAAGCAGAAACTAAAACAACATGTGACCACAAAGCCACCATTACAAAAGATTCTGCAAGGGATCCTGCACACAGAAAGTGACACCCAACTTAACCATGAAAAGGCAGGCAGCACCAAACCACAGGATAAGAAAAAGCAAGACAGTAGAGAGTAACATCAAGTTAGGTACACACAATCAAACCTTCAAACAACTAAGATAACTAAATGGCAGGAATCACCACATACCTATCAGTACTAATGCTTAATGTTAATGGACTTAATTCACCCACCAAAAGACACCGTTTGACAAAATGGATTAAAAAAGAAGATCCAACAATTTGTTGCTTACAGGAGACTCATCTCACCAACAGAAATAAGCATATGCTTAGGATGAAAGGCTGGAAGAAGATTTACCAAGCCAATGGCCCCCGAAAACAAGCAGGAGTAGCAGTACTTATCTCTGACAAAGTAGACTTCAAACCTACATTGATCAAACGAGATAAAGAAGGACATTCCATACTAATAAAAGGGGAAATAGACCAAAAGGAAATAATAATCATCAATCTGTACGCACCCAATGTCAACGCACCCAATTTCATCAAACATACCCTGAAAGACCTAAAAGCATATATAAACGCCAACACAGTGGTTGTGGGAGACTTTAACACTCCATTATCATCAATAGATAGGTCATCCAAACAAAAACTCAATAAAGAAATCCAAGATCTAAAATATGCAATAGATCAAGTGGACCTAGTAGATGTCTACAGAACATTTCATCCAACTTCTACACAATATACATTCTTCTCAGCAGCCCATGGAACCTTCTCCAAAATAGATCATATCCTAGGGCACAAAGCAAGCCTCAGCAAATATAAGAAAATAGAAATAATACCGTGCATACTATCTGACCACAATGCAGTAAAAGTAGAACTCAACAACAAAAGTAAAGACAAAAAACATGCAAACAGCTGGAAACTAAATAACTCATTACTTAATGAAGAATGGATCATCGATGCAATAAAAGAGGAAATTAAAAAGTTCCTGGAAGTCATTGAAAATGAAAACACAACCTACTGGAACCTATGGGACACAGCTAAGGCAGTCTTGAGAGGAAAGTTTATAGCCATGAATGCATATATTAAAAAGATTGAAAGATCCCAAATCAGTGACCTAATGATACATCTCAAACTCCTAGAAAAACAAGAACAAGCAAATCCCAAAACAAATAGAAGGAGAGAAATAATAAAAATAAGAGCTGAAATCAACAAAATAGAAACCAAAAAAACCATACAAAGAATTAATGAAACAAAAAGTTGGTTCTTTGAAAAAATAAACAAGATCGATAGACCCCTGGCAAACCTGACTAAAATGAGGAGAGAAAAAACCCAAATTAGTAGAATTAGGAATGCAAAAGGGGAGATAACAACAAACACCATGGAAGTCCAGGAAATCATCAGAGACTACTTTGAGAACCTATATTCAAATAAATTTGAAAATCTAAAAGAAATGGACAGATTTCTAGATACATATGATCATCCAAAACTGAACCAAGAGGAAATTAATCACCTGAATAGACCTATAACACAAAATGAAATTGAAGCAGCAATCAAGAGTCTCCCCAAAAAGAAAAGTCCAGGACCTGATGGATTCTCTGCTGAATTCTATCAGACCTTTAAAGAAGAACTGATACCAACCCTCCTTAAACTGTTCCACGAAATAGAAAGGGAAGGAAAACTGCCAAACACATTTTATGAAGCCAGTATTACACTTATCCCCAAACCAGGCAAAGACACCTCCAAAAAGGAGAACTATAGGCCAATCTCCTTAATGAACATTGATGCAAAAATCCTCAACAAAATAATGGCAAATCGAATTCAGCAACACATCAAAAAGATTATTCACCACGACCAGGTAGGCTTCATCCCAGGGATGCAGGGGTGGTTCAACATACAAAAATCAATAAACGTAATAAACCACATTAACAGAAGCAAAGACAAAAACCACTTGATCATCTCAATAGATGCAGAAAAAGCCTTTGATAAGATCCAACATCATTTCATGATAAAAGCTCTAAGAAAACTAGGAATAGAAGGAAAGTTCCTCAACATTATAAAAGCTATATATGACAAACCTACAGCCAGCATTATACTTAACGGAGAAAAATTAAAACCATTCCCTCTAAAATCAGGAACCAGACAAGGATGCCCACTATCTCCACTCCTATTCAACATAGTACTGGAATTCCTAGCCAGAGCAATTAGGCAAGAAGAAGGAATAAAAGGAATACAAATAGGTAAAGAAACTGTCAAAATATCCCTATTTGCAGACGACATGATCCTATACCTTAAAGACCCAAAAAACTCTACTCAGAAGCTTCTAGACATCATCAATAGCTATAGCAAGGTAGCAGGATATAAAATCAACATAGAAAAATCATTAGCATTTCTATACACTAACAATGAGCAAATGGAAAAAGAATGTATGAAAACAATTCCATTTACAATAGCCTCAAAAAACATCAAATACCTAGGTGTAAACCTAACAAAAGATGTGAAAGACCTCTACAAGGAAAACTATACACTTCTGAAGAAAGAGATTGAGGAAGACTATAGAAAGTGGAGAGATCTCCCATGCTCATGGATTGGTAGAATCAACATAGTAAAAATGTCGATACTCCCCAAAGTAATCTACATGTTTAATGCAATTCCCATCAAAATTCCAATGACATTCATTAAAGAGATCGAAAAATCTATTGTGAAATTTATATGGAAACACAAGAGGCCACGAATAGCCAAGGCAATACTCAGTCAAAAGAACAATGCAGGTGGTATCACACTTCAAACTATATTACAAAGCAATAACAATAAAAACAGCATGGTACTGGCACAAAAACAGACATGAAGACCAGTGGAACAGAATAGAGGATCCAGATATGAAGCCACACAACTATAAGCAACTTATCTTTGACAAAGGAGCTAAAAATATACGATGGAGAAATAGCAGCCTCTTCAACAAAAACTGCTGGGAATACTGGTTAGCAGTCTGCAAAAAACTGAAACTAGATCCATGTATATCACCCTATACCAAGATTAACTCAAAATGGATCAAGGATCTAAATATCAGACCCCAAACTCTTAAGTTGATACAAGAAAGAGTAGGAAATACTCTGGAATTAGTAGGTATAGGTAAGAACTTTCTCAATGAAACCCCAGCAGCACAGCAACTAAGAGATAGCATAGATAAATGGGACCTCATAAAACTAAAAAGCTTCTGTTCATCAAAAGAAATGGTCTCTAAACTGAAGAGAACACCCACAGAGTGGGAGAAAATATTTGCCAGCTATACATCAGACAAAGGACTGATAACCAGAATATACAGGGAACTTAAAAAACTAAATTCTCCCAAAACTAATGAACCAATAAAGAAATGGGCAAGTGAACTAAACAACTTTCTCAAAGAAGAAATTCAAATGGCCAGAAAACACATGAAAAAATGCTCACCATCTCTAGCAATAAAGGAAATGCAAATTAAAACCACACTAAGATTCTACCTCACCCCTGTTAGAATAGCCATCATCAGCAACACCACCAACAACAGGTGTTGGCGAGGATGCGGGGAAAAAGGAACCCTTTTACACTGTTGGTGGGAATGTAGACTAGTACAACCACTCTGGAAAAAAATTTGGAGGCTACTTAAAAAGCTGGACATCGATCTACCATTTGATCCAGCAATACCACTCTTGGGGATATACCCAAAAGACTGTTACTCCAGAGGCACCTGCACATCCATGTTTATTGCGGCACTATTCACAATAGCCAAGTTATAGAAACAGCCAAGATGCCCCAGCACTGACGAATGGATTAAGAAAATGTGGTATCTATATACAATGGAATTTTATGCAGCCATGAAGAAGAACGAAATGTTATCATTCGCTGGTAAATGGATGGAATTGGAGAACATCATTCTGAGTGAGGTTAGCCTGGCACAAAAGACCAAAAATCGTATGTTCTCCCTCATATGTGGACATTAGATCAAGGGCAAACACAACAAGGGGATTGGACTATGAGCACATGATAAAAGCGAGAGCACACAAGGGAGGGGTGAGGATAGGTAAGACACCTAAAAAACTAGCTAGCATTTGTTGCCCTTAATGCAGAGAAACTAAAGCAGATACCTTAAAGCAACTGAGGCCAATAGGAAAAGGGGAAGAGGAACTAGAGAAAAGGTGAGATCAAAAAGAATTAACCTAGAAGGTAACACCCACGCACAGGAAATCAATGTGAGTCAATGCCCTGTATAGCTATCCTTATCTCAACCAGCAAAAACCCTTGTTCCTTCCTATTATTGCTTATACTCTCTCTACAACAAAATTAGAAATAAGGGCAAAATAGTCTCTGCTGGGTATTGGGGGGGGGAGCGGGAGGGGGCGGAGTGGGTGGTAAGGGAGGGGGTGGGGGCAGGGGGGAGAAATGAACCAAGCCTTGTATGCACATATGAATAATAAAAGAAAAATGAAAAAAAAAACCACACACACAAAAAAAATAAAAAAAAAATAAAAACAACACAACCTTATGCCAAGCAACAAATGATAACGTACAAGTTTAGACAACTTTGCTTTTAGTAGAAAACACTTGACAGCACTTGAACAAAAAAATATTGTTGCTCTTAAGAGTTTTTCTGTCACTGTTATTCCTACTTGTAAATGTTGGACTCTCAAGAATTTTCAGTGGGTGCATCTGCATCCCTGCCTGTTGTTACCTGCAAAATAAACACTTGCTCTAAAAAAAAAAAAAAAAAAACAAGTCTCCACTTCTCCCTCAGCCCGTGGTAACCAGCATTCTAGTCTCTGGCTCTATGAATTTGACTTAACTCAGTACCTCACATAAGTGGAATGTGCAGTGCTTGTCATTTTGCCACTGACTTATTTCACTCAGTATATTGTTTCAAGGTTCATCCATGATGATCATGCCTCAGAGTGTCCTTTCTTTTAGGCAGATCTTTTAAAAATGTCTTGATAACATGAAAAACAGTACATGTGAAGAAGTCATGAAAAATAACCAAGTAGCCTGGGACACAATGCACCCAGTGTGAAACAGTAGGGTAATGGCAAGAGTGGGGAAGAGTCCCCTGTCCCCTGCTCTCTGCTACCTCAGGCCTCAGCTTGCCTGGTGGACTGTATCTGGGTCAATTGTGTTCATCAGAACTCTGTGATTCAGGACAGTAAATTCTCAACAAATTGCACTAAAGAGTGATGAACAACTTGAAACTGCTGCTGGGCTTTGGAAGGGGCAGAGCTGGGGAGCAGCCAGTGAGTGGCCCCTGGGCTGGAGAGCAGAGGGTGGTGGTCAGTAGTTTCCTGGACAGCCTGAGTTTTGCAACAGGGGCATTTCTGTACAGGTGATAAAGATAAGCTCCAGGCAAGAATGCAAAGAGGCCCTACCTAAGATATTTGAAGCCAGCTAGTAATTCTTGGCCTTGACCCCTTCCTTCCTTGCTCCAATAGGCCCCTGTGACCTGCAATCAGTGGGCTCTTACTGATGGCAGCATTATGTAGGCACTCAGGTCATCTTGCTGAGCAGGGAAAGCTGGCATGAATCAAGGTTAATTCACATTAAGAAGAGACCTAGAGATGGAATAAACAGTGATTGCCTTTCTCAAGGTTGTTAATTATGTTAGTGACTTGTTTCTTGGTGTCCTAGTTCTTCAGGCTTTGCTCTTAATTTTTTAGATAACTGCTCATTATTAATTATGAAACAAGCAATGTAATGTATTAGTAAAAAGTAAGCAGATGAAACTTAACCTGATTATAAACCTAACTTCATCTTTAACTTCCATATCATTCATAAAAGCACCATCTATGGAAATTACTGGAAGTGAATGTTTCATGTCAAAGATGAAAACAACCAACCAAATGCCAGAGGACTTGCTTGGTAAAACCATGCCTTACAAGTGACAGCAACTATTCAAGTGACTTGGGAAGACTGTGTTAGTGTGGAGAGAGCAAAGAGTCAGAGCAAAGCTAGGAAGAAAATGAAGTCATAGGTAGGAAAAAAATAGCCTGTCTGTTTTTAACCAATCAAGGATAAATATCCAAAATATTTGACTATTTGTACAATTCAATAAGAAAAACCACATCTACAAAATAGCCCAAGGATAAGGGTGAAGCAATTCACAGGAAAAGAATTCTCAATAGCCCACACATATCTGAAAAGTGTTCAATCTTCTAGTGCCCAGAAAATGCAAAAAGAAAAAAAACACCACAAGGAGATGCCTGGCAATTTATCAAAAATTTAATTTTAATAATATCAAGTATCAGCTAGAATGTGGGATAATGGGGACACTCTTACAATGCCAGTGGGTACAACTAACTCTGTAGCATCCAGTAACACTCATGGTATGTAATTCTGACCCAGCAATGCTACTTCTAGGTCTACATACTCTGAGAGAGTCGTATATAAAGGAGATGTGCACAAGGATGCATGCTGGTCTCATTTGTAATGATTTTCTAAGAAAGCAAGTTGCAGAATATTCTAGCATAAAGTCATTTCTATAAAATACAAAACCATGTAAAACAATCCTACATGTTTTTATGGAAACATGTTCAAGGCTCAAATACACAGAGGCTATATATGCCAACTTTAGGATAAGTGTCTTACAGGAAATGTGAGAGGAAGGGTTTGGTAATTTCACCATCCTAGAATATTTTACTTCTTTAAAAAAATTCTTAAGGGAATATGGAAAAATATAGTGATTGTTAGTTCTCAGGGGTAAATTCACAAGTATTAGTTTTATTATTCTCTGTGCTGTTTGTATGGCTGAAAATTTTTTTTTTAGTAAAAAAGGTGATGAAATTCTTCCTAACCTGGGCAGAACTGGATTTTGTCTTTCCTCTGAGATCCTGCCCTTGTCTGTCTGAGAACTGTTTCTTCTATATATCTGTGTTGGAAGAAGCTTCTGCTGGGCCAGGCAGAAAGGAGAGAGTGATCTTACAGCTGTGGCCACTTCCCATGCGAGGCTCCATTCAGTCCAGGCACCCTGCCCACAGCACTCCTAGGAGTGGTCACTGTGACTCTGCCAGCACGACTCTTAGCAGACAGTCCCTGTCTCCTGCATGCTTCACCATTCCCTTGCTGGGGACATCTTAAGAGTGAATTGGAGTTTTCTCCTGTGGCTTTTACCATGTTGCTTTGCCACGAGAACAATGATAGCATAGATACCTCCTGACCCAGACTTTGAATGGAGACCATTCCACATCTCTCACACTTTGTTTATCCATCTTTAGATGCTCTGAGATATGTTATGTGGTGTCCAAAGATGAAGCATGTGCTGTGGATGTGATCTGACTACATCAGAGTACAAGAAGCCCGTAATTCATACAAACTGAATGTTGTATCTTCATAAGTTTGCATTAGTTCTTAAATGGCCACATCATATTTGACTGCCTAACTGCTTCCCTTGTACCACAAGATGCTTTCTGCATAAGTTACTGCCAGATTGGTGTTCCTCTGCAACTATTCTGCAGATGTACAAGTGCATTTCAAAGATTGCTGCTGGGTCATGCATTTATTCTTGTTAAGTTTTATCCTCTAGGCTTTGGCTTTGCATACTAGACTGTTGAGATCATTCTGAATTTTGATTCTATCATCTCTGGCATGTGCTCTATCAGGTTGGTGCATCTGAATAATTGATTGACAGATATTTTCAAGAGGACAGGGTCAAGGACAGAATCCTGTATCTAGACAATGGAATGTTGTATCTGCATTGACACAGAACCATGATTCAACAATCTTTGATTACTGCCATTCCACTGGTTATAAATTTGCCTCAAATTACTATCATTGCTGCTGTGGAAGTTTAAGAGATCCAATGATTAGGAAGACTTAGAGCTATAACGATATCAGCTATCTTCAGATGAATCTATAAGTTGAATACAATTCAAGGCAAAATCCCACTAACTTCTTTTCATAGAATCCCATGAGCTGGTTCTAATGTTTTTTTAGGGAAGAGGAGAGCAAAGGAAGGATCAGGAATATCCTGACTGAGAAAAAAACAAAAACAAGGATGGGGGAAAGGAGCTTTCAGAAGTCAGAAATCAAGACTTACTATAAGGCTATAATGATAGTTTGCTATTGGCATAGAAAAAGAAAAAATCAAAGGAAAAGAAAAGAAATTCCAAAAGTAAAACCATGCAGTTGTGGGAATTTGATATGCTACAAGGAGCCCTGCACATCTGTTAGGAAATACATAGGTTATTTTTAAAAACAGCACTGGAAATCATGGCAATCTAGAAAGGAAAAAAGTTCTATCTTTATTTCAAACCCATATGAAAGTTGATCCTGGGATGTTTAAAGACCTACATGTAAAAAGGAAAACGTCAAAATATTGCAGGAAAATGTGAGAGTGACTTCAGGACCTTGGAAGAGAGAAAGGTCTCTTAAGATGTCAGAAGCTCTAACCAAAATGAGAAAGTGATACATTTGATACATATTAAAATTACAAATATTCACCATTAAAATACAAGTTAAAAGGCAAGTTACAGACTTGGAGAAGATGTTTTTGTGGTTTATAAAAGATAAAGAATTAGTATTTGGAAATTGAGAAAACCTCTTATAAATGCTACAAATGAAAATAACCTAGGAGGAAAACAGGTAAGGGATATTATGAGGGTGTTTTACAAAAAGGAAGCTAAAATCACCAGTGAACATGGGAGGATGTGCTTATCCTCTTAGTAAATTGAAATCACAGTGAGATATGTTTCTGACCCATAGATTGACAAAATTTTAGGAAGTCTGATGATAGCAAGTACCAGTTAGAATGTAGAGCAAGGTACCATTCTCTGCGGTACGCTCAGGGAGAGAAAGTTTGGAAGTAGGTAGGAAGGCATATTATGTATAACTGCTTTGCAGCTAGAGGGGAAAAGGTGCATAGTTGAACAGAACTAGTCTAGCCTTAAAAGCCTAAAATATTTACTACAGAAAACATTTGTTGACCCCAGGAATATACATGCATTGGTGAGACTAATATACAACTTTTATGGTATAATCAAGAGAGAAGTTTATTTTCCTCATTTGCAATTAGGTAAGTGGTTCAGAGCATTGAGGTAACTCAACAATCATAGGAGGCCCAAAATCCTTCCACATGGTTTCTCTGTCACTCTCACAGACTTTGTCCATCTCAAGATCTAAGATGTCACTCCAGCTCTCATAATCACACCTTTCCAGCCAATGAGAGGGTGGGTGGTGGCAAAGGATGATTGCCTGAGGACCTTCATCTAAGGCCAGATCCACCTGCAAGAAAGTGAGAAATATAGACATCCCCTGGGCTCTTGTGTGCTCAGTTTAAAATCCCATTACTATGTAAAACAGGAAGATTGGCTGTGGGGAAGCATCCAGCAGCTTCCATAACAAGTCTGTTTGTGATAAAAGAATAAAGACATGAAAAGAAATGAAGAACACTGAATGGTTTTTACCTTTAGGCAGGATGTGGTCACTTTTAGACAGGAGGATGTGCAAAAGAAGGGGTAAAATAGAAAGAGATAAGGTAAAAAGCTATGTGTCCCTGGAATGTAGATTCAAGATTTGGTTTTATGCCTTTAAGGTCTTGGCAGAAGAGGATGAATCAAACATATATATTGCTGAACATACACACATGCATATATTTAATTAGAAGAGTAGAATGATCCTAGGAAAATATCAAAGGAATAATAAAAGGGGCATGAGAAGGTATCTTGCTACCAGAAAGATGACAAAATATGCTAAGTGAAGTGTCAGTATAAAGTACATAATCTTCTCAGTTAAAGCTGTGGTAAGTGCAGTATAGTTCTTGAACTATCTATGATGCTGGCATTTGGAGCTAGTAGGCCAAAGGACCAAGTCAGGCCATATTGCCTAAAAATAGGCTTTGGTTATTTTGTGGTTTAAATCCTGACAAGTAACAGGAGACGTTTAGGTGGGAGCTTGAATTTCACAAACACTGTCTCCCAGAATATGTACCTGCTCATCTGGGAAAGAAGTAGAGCAGTACCCTCTTGTAGGGCTTCTGTCTGATTGGTATTAGAAGCCTGGTATGGAAGATGGTGAATCAAAAAGGTCCGGGCCTTCAGTCTTCAAAAGAGAACCTCAGCCACAGGAACAGCCTTGCCCTGCTGGTGGGCATATAGGCTGTGCAGCTTTTGGGAGAGCCATCTCACACTATCTGGTTCTAAGAATACATTTCCCTTGGCACAAATCCCAAAGAAATTCTGCCATAGCCCCTCGCAGTGTGCTCCACTGTTTCACACGGGATGGGGCGGGTTGGCCATGGTAAAGGAGGGTCATTTGGAGGTAATCTTAGTGACCAATCTAGGGGAGCCAACACTTGGCATGTGCAGTGGTTAGAAACAGAGATCTGACTATACACATGGCCACATGGAAGGATCTTAACCAAGTACTGATTGAATGAGATTCAAATGATAACACTTATATAAATGAAAATGCATGCATGAAAACCATACACTCATTTTTCAGGAGCATATACAAACAAAAAGATGCACATTAGACACATTAAAATGTTTACCTGTGATGGGGTGAGCGAGACACACCATTCCCTCCCACAGTGACCCTATGGGGACTTACTTAGACTGACTCTTCATTCACTTTCAATACCTTGCCTTCTTACTGGCTCTGGCCAGTTTGACCTTGACTGTGCTACCTTTGACTCTCCACCCTTACTGGATTTGGCATCGGTTTTATTCTCTTGGGGTTTTAACCATGACCATGAACTCTGCCACTTAGACTTGGCTTTGACATCTCGCTGTTGCTCTCTGGGTTTCTAGCCCCATTGCTCACCTTCTGGTCTGGACTTCATTACGCCTGCCTCATTGCTGACAGCTTGTAGTGGTCTTGCTCTGCTTCCTGGCCATACAGGTCAACTGGTGTGCAGAAGATGGAACTGCTTGAAATTGTGCAATGGATCAGTGGTGGCTAATGCTTGCCTCAATCTGCTGTCTCTCCAGACCATTTGTCCTCCACCCTCTCTTCCCCAGGCTTAGCTCTTGCTCTGGAGGGCATGGGCCCTGTCTTGTCTTTTCCTTAAACTCCTGTGCAATGAGGCTTTGGCTTTAATACCTTGACTTGCACTGACATATTTTAAAATAAATTTTCCATTCACTTCAAAAGCAAAGAACTACATTTGTGGAAGCTAGGCTTAAAATGATGTTGATAATAATAATGGGACATGAATGTGAAAGAGGGATAGTCTAGGGGACCAATGGGTTTGGGGAGGGGGAAAGAAGATAGAAATATGCTACCTATGTATGTTTGAAGACAGCATAATGAAACCCACCAAACACTGTTTGAAAAAGGGGGGAGGAAAAAAGAGGGAATGGTAATTAATGGAGGGGGTGAACTTGTTCAAAGTACACTATACATGTATACGGAATCCCTGCCATGAAATCCCCTTGTATCATTAAGGTAGACTTGCTCGAAAGAATAATAAAACTACTTTAAAAATCAAAATCAAAGACCTGGATGATTTAAAGTGTATTGAAATGTTGAGTTATTGGAGAAGGGAAGGGCAAGCCTGGTACACCATGCCACACATTCCATGTCCATTTGTCATGAGCATTATTCTCCATTCAATGGAGTGAGCTCACTAAGCTGAAGACGTCAACTAAGGGCTCAGTGACTGAGAGGTTACCTGGAGGGAAGATACCAACAGTTAGGAAAGATGCAGATCTTTGCTTTCCACCTGCTGTCAGCTGAGAACCAATCACTTGGAGCGTGGCCTCCATGGCTCTTGGCCACGGATATTTTTGGTGTTTCTTGGACATGACCCAGAGGAGGGTTGTATCAACACATGTGTGGGGGATGGGTGGATGGGAAAGGACCTGCACAGTCCATAAACTCCAGGATTCACAGACTGTGTGGCCACATGTGTTCCTGGCACCAGTGAGACCTCCAGGCTGTGTGACCCAGCCAGGTTTATTCAGGGCTCGCTGCCACAGCACAGCAGCACGACAAGGGGAGTGGTAAAGACTTGCTTCGGTGCTTTACGACAATCTGCTGACTGTTCTCTAGGGAGGGAAGTCAGGCTGCTGGAAAATGGTAGTACTACGAGCAGAAGTCCATACTGGGTAGGAATTGGCTCAGTGATGATGGCTTCAATCAATAGGTATATGGAGGCTAATTAAACACTGGAACTGTGACTGAGATGCCCTGCCTCAGCTGTGGCGATTATACCACGTGGCACAATCACTCTGCTAAAGTGTAAATTAGCTTCAGTTGTGAGCAAGTGAGCTAAAACTACCTCATCATGGTATGAAGGAGTGCACAGGATGCCAGGCTGTGCCTCCAGAGCCTTGGGGAATTTTGATAAGAGAAGTCTGACAAAAGAATCTGGGGTCCATTTGGATGCAAGAAGCAGAGAGGGATCTGGCTTGCATGTGAATATGTTAAAATTTCTCTAATGTTTTGTGGCTTATATGAAAATAGGTGACAATATCGAAATTAGTCTGGAACAACTGGACCATGTGGTCACAGTGGTATGGTAAACAGTAAACAGATGTTTTGGGGTAGAGTGATAATAACATATCAAAAAAATGGCTGCAATAAACCAACGGTCTGTTACTTGGAGAGTCCTCAAATAAATTTTTTGATATTGTTGGCTCTTTCAGCTGAAAGACCTCATGAAGATGCATCAAGTTGGTTCTGGTGGGAGAGAGGAATGAAATCTAGGGGCGGGAAGGCTAAAGCATTGCCAAGAGGTGGCTGAGTGTGATGAGTGAGTTCAGGTTCATATCTGTGTGTGTGTGTTTTTTTTCAGACAGGGTCTCACTATGTAGCCAAGATCTCAAATCTGCAATTCTTCTACCTCCACCTCTTGAGTGCTGGGATTACAGTCATGCAACACCTCCTCCAGCCGTCATATTGATACTGAACTGGATTGTTGTTCCCCGAGAGTTCATGTCCTGGCAAAGCGGATGATTGAAGGCACTGGACAAGCAGTTAAGAGTTAAAGCAAGTTCATGCCACAGACCAGGAATTAAGAGTAGAGCAAGCATAACGTTTATTGAAAGGATAGGAAAGCACCTTGATGGGTGGGACTTAGTGAAAGAGGTAAACCAAAGGATGGCTGAAATTCATGGGATTAAGTAGAGGCCCGACTTCAGGCATGCAACCCCCTCTACTTTGAAGCTGTGGCTATAATTGGCTGCTTGATTAACTTCTTGCTGAACCCACTCATCCACCATCTGGCTGCCCCCCATCTCTATCAGGACAGGAGATTCCAAGAGGGTCTCTTTATTTCATCCTGTCCTTGAAACTTATCACCTACATTTTATGACTACTGCCCATTATCCTGGCGAGACCCCTTTCTTTGTTTATCTTGGGAAAGTTTGCTGTGTAACTCCTTTTAGGGGTCTATACCTCATCCCTCGAGGTGTTTGCCCTTAGGAATGTTTTACCTTGCTTTCCTCGCCTAAGAAGAGAAACTACTGTGCCTCAGCACCTGTGTGCAGCTGGTTTCTCAGTCTCCTTGAATGTTTTGCTTTGAAGTAAGCCTTCCCATCGCCTTTATCTAAAACAAAGTTACTTCTGCCACCCACCCTTAAAATCCGTAGGGTTATTTCTGTCATTTGTTCCTAGGGATAGTTCTGCCATTTTATTTCCCCTCATATTTGTCCCATTACAATATCATAACTTCAGCAACTAATTGTGTGAACTTGCGCAAATAGCTGAAATTCTCTAAGCTCTAATTTTCTTTTCCATGTTTTGAAAATATTAAATCCATGTATGGGTTTTAGCATGTGGTAGCTGAAATATAAAAAAGTGCTAAAAATAAACTTGCAATTTTAGTCATTATGAGTCTCTCACCTTCTCAATAAATGTCTTAACTAGCAAGGTATTTTTGTTGTTGTTGTTTATTCAGTTGGACTCCTGGATGAGTAACACTTCAGCTGCAAGGAGGACAATGATAATGATTGGCTGGAAGTCAATGATAATGATTGGTAAGGAAATCCTATCACTAAGTCTGTAAACTGCTCCTAAAGAAATCAATCACTGGAGCTAAAGAGAGCAGAGTAAAGTTCATGTGGCTGAAATTTGTGGACTGAAGCTGAGGTTTGGGGTGCAAAAATCCCTATTTTGCCTCATTCTCTGAATTTCTTGCTGGATCATGAAAGAACCAGGTTTTGGGGAGGGGCAGTGGGGCTCTGGGTGGGTGTGAGGATGATCCTGAGAAAGGAAGGAATTTGTGGTCAGATGCACCAGGCCAAAGAGTAGGTCACAGTATGTAATTTAAAACATGTAATGAGGCCATGTTTGAATTCACCCCAAATTTGCCCCCTGGAGAGCAGAGGACAGCCTAACAAATACAAAAAAATGTTTCCTTGAAACAGTTTCTTCACAGTCGAAGAAACTGTGGGGCAGGTTTCAACAGTGAGGTTAAAGAAAGGAAGACACTGTCCTTCTGGTTGGATGAATGCTGATGTCATCTATGGCAGTGGTCCAGGGTGAGCGGCATCAAAGCAAAAAGGATCTGAAAAGGAGTGAGGATGAAGTGGAGGGCTCAGGATGTCCGTGAGGATAGAGCTCTGGGCATGCTGTGAAACCAATGAGGGCGACTTGTTCCTCCCCATAACCTCTGGGGTTCCAGAGAGACTGAGATAAAAAATAGGCTGGGCTTCTGGTTTCTGTAGGACATTGGGGTTCACCATCCTATGGGCAAAGGACTTAGTATTGTTTAGATATTTTGAGGTTTTAAGGAATGAAAATCTCATGGGGTGTGGCGAGATTAAGGGCCAACTATGTTTGCTAATTGTCGCTTGTGGAAGTTAGACTTCCACTGCCTGCAGAGAATGGGAGTCAGGGGACCTTCCTTTCTGATGATTGCCATTCAGAGGGATGGCTCTGAACTGCTGAACCTTCCTGGTTGGGAAAATGGGCAAGGGGCTGGTTGGTCTCCAAGGGGCCATGAGGAGGTTATGGTTGCAAGTTTGCTAAAGTACATGTTCCAAGAGAAGAGAGGCTGGGGCCTAAGACTGGAAGAAGCCCATCCACAGCTCAGGGAGGTTGAGGGGACGCTTCAGGCCTTCTGGGTCATTTGGTTTTGGAGGTGGCCACCACATGCAGCATTGCTACAGTACTTTTGTTTCTCTCCTTACTTTCCAGAAACAGATGCCAGCCCAAGAGTCCTTGACTGGCTCTTCTGCCCATGACCTCTCAGTGGAGGAGCTGGTGTCCTTACTCCTTGCCTAGGCCCTTCATGGCCCCTGCATGATTGTGTCTGTACCTTGACTCTGTGCCAACCTCTGCCCTCAGCCCATTGTCCTCAGGGAGGTTTGGCACCAGCATGCTTCCCTAAGCATTTATTGCGGAGATAAGAGCCTGCTGCCCCTGATGGGTGCTTGGCAGCCTGGAGCCTTCTGGAGGCAACACTTTGTATGCTAATTCTGCTGATTACCAGATTCTTCTGAGGATTCTACTTCAGTCATTCTATTAGCCATACTATCTGCCTCTGGGGACAAAACCAGGAGCTGACAGCCATCTGCACTTTGCCTTCCTCTCCTGTGCTGGCTGGCCCCCAGTCCTCCAGCCCCTCAGCTTCCCAGCCAACCTTCCCAGGGAGACTTAGAACCTTTTATTCAACTTATTATATCCCAGGCAAAGTCTGATTCTTCATTCTGAGACTAATAGTCAAATATCTGTGTTTAAATGTGTTGTCTGAGTCAGGAAGGCTGATATAGGGGCCTGGTGCTGCAGAAAGATGTCCTAAGGAGTGGGGTCCTGAGAGACAGGGTTTGGGGGATAGCTCAGACTTCTGTAGATCATTCTTCTCTCTACTGGGAGGAATCCCAGCATGTTGAGCCCTATTCTCATCGCTATTATCTCCCTCTGAGAACTGGCAGGTCAGTTTTCACTGTTCTCCAAGGCAGTATTACCGGGACATAGTGACTAAGCCTCAAATCTAGGGATGTTATAGGATTAGGTACCTAATTTTGCAGGAGTCTATTCACCCTAACCCACTGATCATGACACTGCTGTGCATTTCCATCCCTTGGGGAGCTGTAAAAGCTAGTGATGCTTGGGTAACCGTCACTGAGATTTGGATTTAATTGGTCGAGAGTGTGGGCTCAGCACTGGAATTTTTGAAAGGTGAATCCATTGCTCAGCCAAGTCCCTAAACCACTACCCAGCCTATGTCATAGGTGTCTGCCTCATAAGCCGAATGCTCACTTGTTAATACAAAGTGAGAAACACAGTCATCAAGAATGTTGGGTCTGGGAACCTAAGGGACAGACTGGTGAGTCAGTATCCCATCCCCCATGGAGAGCACTATGAACCCTGCACCCTGAGAAACGGATACGTGGTCTCATAAATCTGCCCTAGGGCTGATAGACAGAATCTGTTCAAGGTTGTTCCCCACCCCCAATAAGGGGCAGACAGACCAGCTCATCGAAGAGAGTCCACATGCATGAATCTACAACCAATGGAAGGAACCCACCTAACCCTTACCCTAACCCAGAGTTAAAGTGTCCATAAAAAGTCCCAGCCTTCACCTGAGCAGGGAGCCACCGGTTTCTAGGCTCCACTGCACTGCTCTAGCTGCAACCTTTTCTTTCTCTTATAAATCTGCCTGTGTGTGCACTATCCGTGTCTTGTGAGCTTATTTCTAAGCCCAGAAAAGACAAGAACCCCTGGATCAGCCCCCCTGTACCCCACAACAAGAAGGCAAGTCATTCCATGATTCTTCTCCCTGGTTGAAGAGTCAATGTGGAGACCCCAAGTGCTCCAGGAATCAGCTTACAATCCTAGAGAGAAGTGAGGTTTTATGAACTCAGGCTCTGCAGTCATCAGGACTTGGTTTATGACTTAGTTCTCCTGCTTTAAGATACATGACATATAGCAAATAACTTAATCTAAGCCTCAATTCCATCCTCCATAAAATGGGGTTAATCATAACTATCCCAAAGAGTTGTGAAGATTAAAGGAATTAATGTGTGCGAAGAAGCTAACAGAGTGCGCTTACAGTGATTAAAGTGCTCATTAAAAGGTAGCATTACTACCGCCATAATAAACCTGGTGTCCCGGTGCTCAGATGGCCCTGATGCTGAGCTCTCCTCTAATGCTGATGAATGCACTTACTGTTTGCTGACCATGATTCTGTGGTCACAATTCTAGGACCTGGCATATATTAACTGAGGCACCAAGATGTTAAGCAGCATGCCTAGATCCACAGCTGATCCACAGCAGGGTCGGGATTTAAAATAGCCAGGCTGATGCCAGGTCTTGTCTGATCCATGTTCTACAGCACCAAGTAGACCAGAACACCTGGGTGTTGGTGGAGACCTTGAAGGAGGAGTGTGTTCACAAAAGAACCATCCTGCATGGAGGGCTTTGAAGAGGGAGCATGGCTTTGTTATGGTGACATTCTGAAGAATCACTAATTTGGTTATAGACTTCATTAGTTTTTACACCCTGGTCCCAAGGACGGCTCAGGTCACCTTGATCAGACCTGACTGTTTCCTAATCTGGATGCCTTTGCTCATGGCTTGGACACTTATGCTAGTAGGCACAACCACTTTCTGCCCATCTTTAGGTAGTAAACTGACCTTG
Organism: Castor canadensis; assembly: GCF_047511655.1. NCBI lineage: Eukaryota > Metazoa > Chordata > Mammalia > Rodentia > Castoridae > Castor > Castor canadensis. The sequence continues at coordinate 22,984,149 of NC_133387.1, read as the reverse complement.
TAGACTTTTGACAGTGATATTTTAAATGCTAAATAATCAGCTGTGAAGAGGATGGCTTCTGTTTGGGCCTCTGTGATTGGGTGCTGGTTGACCACCTGGAGTGTGTATTTTAGAGCACCTTGAATGCCAACCACTTCTAGAATGCATGTAAGAGGTAGTTCTACACATACCCCATCTTGTTTATATGAAAGTTTTAAAAATTATCCCATAAACAATACAATATTCTTCTTGGAGGATGGTGTTTTACTTGAACTTGTTCCCAAATATCATGACAGACACGTATACAGACAGAAGCCCCACACGCTCCATGGAAAAATGTGGACAAATGAAATTCCTGTAGGAAAGTTCCATGTTATATACTTTCACTGAATTGCCTGGAGCCTTTTTACAGAACTTGGGCCAGCTCATATTCCTGGGATTGTTTGGTTGTCCCAGAGTTGAGGCATGGTGTCAGGAAGGCTCTCTATGCCCATGCCCAACTCTGCCCTTGGATCCCCCTCCCTGCTTTTCAGCCATTTGCAGAAGGGGATGGATGAGGACATGTAGCTGGAGGAGCCTCCCTTAGCTTACACATGGTTGGGATTAAAGAGACCAAAAGGAAAACTGAACACACCCCTTGCCCTCCAAGTCCCTGGCCTAGCTATTTTTCTATCAACTTTCCACACTTGGCTCAACCATCGCAACTCCACTGGCGATTCCCTTCCCAAATTGTCTTCTCTGACTTCATAGCATAGAACAGGATGCCCCAGTCCTGCCTGGCAGAGCCTGTGAGTGTGTGGCCAGGTGGCCAGGCCTTGCCTGTGTTTTCCCTGCACTTGACTTCTGTCCTCTGTGGTTCTCTCTCTTGCCTTTGTCATTATTACCTGCCTAGCTCTTTCTTCTCAGTCCTCTGAGAGCTGAAGGCCAAACCTTCATCCAAGACCCACTAGCAGATAGGAAAAAAGAAGGACCAGGCATTTCTATTGAGTCTCATCACACACCAGGCATTGTCAGAAACTCAACTGTCATTACATCCTTCTGTCCTCATTGCAAAGCCTGGAGGTATATATCTCCCAATTCCAATATTGGCGCAAGACTGAGGCTCTGAGGGATCAAAACACTTGCCTGAGGCAAACAGCTATTCTTCATAGAGCATGGATTCCAATGCAGTCTTTGGGGCCCAAATATGGTGTTCTTTTCCATGATACTGAATTGTGTCTGTTTTCTGGCTACTGATACCATACATTAAATGGTCTTTGTCCTTGTCCTTGTCCCATCAACTGGGGGAGCACCCTTGGCTCTCAATCTCTGTTAGCATCCTTTTTCTCTTTGTGGTCCAAGAAGGGATCCATTGGGGATCCAAGGGTCCATTAGCACTGGATACCCAGGCTTGGACATCCATGAGGCCAGGGTGCAATGTTCACTCCCATTGAGCATGTTTCTCCATTTGCCCAATTTAGCTTTGCAGGAAATTTCAGAAACTCCAAGGAACAAGTGATGGCAAATCAGGAGCTAAAGTAACATGGCAACTGCTGATGTCAGCAGTCAGGTGATCCTCAGAAGCTAGTTGTCAATCTGGGGGCCAATTACTGTTTATCCAGTCAGCACCAAGTCCTCACAATGGTGACTGCAGCACGGAGCTTAGCATTCCTGCCCAAGAGAACTTAGAGTGTGGACACTGGAGAATGATTATTCCTTTTTAAAAAATCAAGGTGGTTTTGAGTGTGCTGCATATGTTGTGTGTGTGCATGTGTGCTCACTGGATGAGTATACTGATGTTTGGGCACACACCCTGCGTTCTTTTATGGTGGAGTTAGTGTGGCAAAATTGGCAGGGAATTGAGAGTAAGGCCCTTAATTTTTGTTCTGGTCCTAGCATGCGCAAGCTGTGTGGTCTTGGACAAACAATGTATCCTCTGGGCTTTAGTGAGAGGATCATAGTACGATTTAAGGATGGTTTCAGACTCTTTCACTGCGCAGTTTCCTGTATCTTTTGTGAGGAGGAGCAAAGCTCTTTCTGACTTACTCCTAGGAAAACTGAAACAGGAAGCAAGGATTTCCTGCTTTCTTGATGCCTTTCCCTGGTCTCTGGAGCGGTAGGGGACATATGTAATTGTCCCTGTCTAGCTGTAGTCCTTCTGTGTGGAGCCCCTCTTCACCCAGGGGTCTGCTTAGTTTCCTAACATGTGAAATCAGGAGGAAAATTTACCAAACAGGGATATTTTTAAAAGTTCCTTGACTTCCTTGGGGGAGGCAGGGTAAAGTTCAACCTCATTAGTGACCAAGGAGAGACCTGGGTTAAGTTTTACCTCAGTACCACCTCAGCCTTGTTCATATCTTCTATTCTTTTTCAATAGGTTTTTTTCTGCCCCCAAGCTGTTCAGCTGTCTTTCTAGGGAACCTCTTGAAGGCAGGGCAGAAACTTTTAGTCTGATCCATCAATCTCTTCACAGCCTAGATCAGGGCTTGGTGAACTACACTACTAGGACCAAATTTAGTTTGCCACCTTGTTTTGTAAATAAAGTTTTATTGGAGCTGGGCCACGTACATTCATTTCTGTAGTTGGCATAGCGACTGAAAGGCTTGACAAGCCTGAACTCTTTAGTAGCTGGCCCTTTTCCGAAAGAGATTGCCCTCCTGGGTCTGGACTGCATGCAGCTGTCAGGTTCTCCCCTGTGTAGCACCATGATCACTCAAAACTCACAATCTGTCATGCCACTTTGCAGCTTTAAAAGCCCACAGAAGTGTACCACACTCTCTGCTCATTAGATACCAAAGCTCAACTCTCTTAGGTGGCACCAAGAGCATTTGCGGAGGACCCAGCCTTCCCTTGTGCCTCCATCTTTCTTCTTTCTCAGTTGTCTCAATGTGTCTTGGCCATCCTGAGAATCCGTGATCCATCCAAATGGCTTAGGCCTGTTTTCCTCTTCAGCTTCTCTCTGCCTGGTACATTCTTTCCCTTCTTGCCTGGCAAAATCACAGTGACCCTTTCAAAGCCTACTGTTTAATGTCACCTCCTTAAAAGACTCCTTAAAAGGGAAGGTTTCTTCCTTTTTAACATTTTGTGACTCTTTGTTCCATGTGGACTGACCAGGACAGAGGCAGACAGGGGACAAGCAGGTGGGACTTCCAGAAGCTTGAATGCACGAAGTCCTCTGAGAGAAGGTAGAGGGACCAAGTCTGAAAAGGGTGGTTGTGACCTAACAATGGAAGTGCCCTGGGAGGACAAACAAGGAAAAGGATGAAGGCCATAGATGAGACCTCACTCGTTAATCCTCTGCCAGCCTGTGAGTAGTTCTCATTCCTGTGCCTCTGAGCCTTGTTTCTTTTGTTTGGAGACCTCAATCTCTCTTCCGTCCTGAAACTCAGTTCTTATGTGTGTCCTGTTAATCCTCCCTTTACTGTCCTCAGAACTTAGCTACAGGACCTGCCATTTTTTTCCTTACCAGCTCCTTCCTATCATCATTCTTTCTGATGATAGGAAGCCTGGGCTTTGGAGCAACAGGGAACATATGTGACTATCCTTGCTTAGCTGTCATTCTTCCTTTCTCATGGGTAGTCTCCTGGCCATTTTCCTCCTAGCAGACTCTAGACTTGGCCCTCCTACTCTAAATGACCCCAACAATGCAACCCCTTAAACTTTGTCATCCTTACCTTCTTTTTACCAACCATCCACCTCTTTCCTCTCCTGACCCAGATAATCTTACCTTTCAGATAAGCTGTATCCTTGTAGCTTTTGCAGACTTTGATCTCTCCCACTACAGGTCTGAGCCCTGGCATGCTGGTGGAACCTGCTGGTTCTTCTCAGCTTAGTTATTTGGAAGACAAGTCTTGGAGTCAAAGGACCAGGTTTCAAGCACCTGCTCCTTATCTCCTGTGTACTTCATTACAGAGCAAATCTTGTGATCACTCTAAGCCTCCATTTGGTGACGTGCAAATTGGGGACAATGATATAGTAACTGTTTCATAGGGTGAATGTGAGAGGGAGAGAGCATACTGCATGTGTAGTCATAGTGTGTGCCCGGCACATAGTAGGTCCACACTCTATGCCATGTGATAGCAACATCAGCAGTGGTGATCAACTTCTGGCAATACTTTTCTTATGCCAATGTTCAGCAGGGCTCCTGGAGAAATCACTTTCTGGAGGGCTAGAGGAACTCTGTCTTATTCCAAAGAAAGTGGAAAAGGCCCAAGGATTTCTTCTCATCTCTGCAAGGGCCCAGCTCATCAGAAAGCCCTGTCTTGGGTCTCCTGGGCTGGGATCCCACTCAGGTTGGGACAGATGACAGGTGGGTTGTAGGACACTTCCACTCTGTGCTCAGCAGCCTGTCCCCCACCCCTCCCAGCTCTCTCTGGAGGTTTCCACTGCCCTATTCTGCTCTGTGTGCTGTCATTGTCACGTGGATTTGATTACGGCTGTCAGGGACACTCAGAGCCCAGCCTCTCAGACCGGGTGGGGGCTCCTCTCATAGCTTGTCAATTTCCAGCTGGAAATTTTCTATCTCGGCTCCCCTCATCTGGGGGCTGGGTATGGGCCAGGAACCCCCTCTTTCATGGATAGGTTTTAAAGCTGGAATTTGACCAGAATGGCTGGGATCACTGATCTTCTGTCGTCTCATGCAGGGCGATGGCAGGAAGATCTCATTAACACCTTTCCACAAAGGGGAAAAATAATATTTCAGCTTGTTCCCTTTGTGTCTTCAAGCGGTGATAAGGTACCACCAAAGTGCCAGTCTGAGCTGCGTTCAAATGAAGGATTATTCTGATAAGATGGAGAGTAGAGATATTCTGGGAGGGGGATGCTCGGGGAAGGGGGGCATGCTGGTTTAAGGTTATTAAACAGGAAATGCCTGGCCACGGCAGATCAAGGGGAAATTACACATTCTGTCACATTTGCTTATTGAATCCAAGTTCTATTGAAGCTTGAAAGGGGGAAAAATAAGACCACCCCCATCAGCTTCCTTGTAGCTCTTATTAGATTTCACAACCTTTCAATATTAAAATGCTAGTGCCAGTGGCAAAATTCCTTGTCAGTTTTTAATATCAGTAAGGGATTGTGGTATTAGGTTTAAAGGGGATGGAGGTGGGAGTAGGGAGGGGAAGCAGACAGTATGCAGAATTCCCTGCCCCCAAGGCTTCAGGGGTCTTTGCTTTGCAGAGTTCATTGCAGGTCTGAGTAGCTTCTGTTCTCACAGAGAGAGATTGACAAGCAGGGAGGAACCACGGGCCATTCTGAGTGTCACAGAAAGAGCCACTGTTCCACAAGCTCAAGTTTAGCTCACTCCAAAATTCTGATTCTCCACAACTGCAGGGCAGAATTCATCCTTGCCTCTTCCAGCTTCTGGTGCTTGTGGGCCTCCTTGGTATTTATTGGCTGGCATCCTTGGTATTGTCCCATGGCTGTCTTTGCTCTGTGTCTCTTCTCATTTGGATACCAATTATGTTGGATTAGGGACCCACCCTCCTCCAGCAGGACCTCATCTTAACTAAGTACATTTGCAGTAACATGGTGTCTAAGTAACGCCGCTCTCTGGGGTCCAGGACGTTAGGGCTTCAACTGATCTCTTTAGGGGGCACGATTCAATTCATAACAGTGACCTTAGTTTGAATTCTCTCCCAGATCATCCCCGAGGCAAGTACTTCAGTGCAAGGTGACTTGGGATGCCTAGTGTGGGAGTTGGGCAGGGGGAGTGGCAAGGGAACAAAACCACAAGAGTGGGGTAATGTGTGGTCAGTGCTGTGATCGCCTGATGCTTTGTCCCTCTGGAACCCCTTGAGAGGCCATGGGAACATGCTGAGGGCAAGGCAGTGGAGCACTCAGAATGTCCCTCAGCCAGAGAGTGACTCCAGCAGAATGTCGGGGAAACCACTGGCCATGAAGTGTCTGACTTCAGGGGTCTCCTGGGTGGCACAGAGGGACATGGGCAGCCTCCTCTCTTCCAGAAGAGCAAAGAAGCTGGGCCAGAAGTTCAGGCATGTAAGCACGTTGGTCTGAGGATACCTTCTGTCCAACTGGCAGGAGTAAGGCCTTTTCCTGACCATTGCAGCCATATTCCTGCCCCGCCATTTACCAGCCTTGCTTCTCTGTGGCTGTTTTTGCCAAGTCTTGGTTCTTCTAGACTGTGGGTGCTTCTTCAACTTCCACTTTTCCTTCCTGTTCCTAACTCCTGACCCAGAGAGTCAGGTAAAGCCACAGAAGTCCTCCATTATTGGTGGCTTCATTCTCTGCAATTCAGTTGCCGGAGGTCAGCTGTGTCATAAAAAATATTAAATGGAAAATTCCAGAAATGAACAATTCATAAACTTTAAATACCTTTTATTACAGTATCTTGTTAAAATTGTTCTATCTTATTATTATTTTTTATCATCAGTCTCTCACAGTCCCTAATTTATAAATTGAACATTATCATAGATATGTATCTGTGGTTTCAGGCATGCACTTGGAGTATATCCTTTGCAGATAAGAGGAAAGTGATATGTTAGACAGTTTTCTATTGCTATAACAAGGTAACTGAGACAATCAACTTATAAAGAGAAAATATTTATTTTTCTCACAGGTTTAGAGGTTCTAGTCTATGATCAGTTGGCCCAGTTGCTTTGGAAGAGGTAGCACATCATGGCAGGAGCACATGGTGGGTAAAAGTACTCCCCTTGCCACCAGAGAGCAAAGAGAGAAAAGAAATAAGCTGGGTACCACTATCCTCTTTGAGAGAAGGCCTCAGTCACCTAGAGTCCCCCTACTTAGGCCCCACCTTAAAGGTTCCATGTCCTCCCAATAGTGCCATCCCAGGGACAAAGCCTTTGGGGGACAGTCAAAATCCAAACTGTAACAGGGGACCACTGTATTGTCCAAACTTGGTCCAGCCAGGAATTCCTCTTGACCCACAGCAGGATTGTCTCTCAGCAATTTGTCACCACCAAGCCTATGTCCTATTTCCTTCTCCTGTCCTTCCCTCCTTACAGTGACTGTTGCCACCCCAAACACAGGTGACCTCCAATCCTTCTTTTCTGGAGCCACCCACTTGGTGAGCTCAGCTATTTAAGAATTTTGGGAGAGGAGGATGCTAAAACCAAAGAGGAAGAGGCTTTAAGCCAAGTATTTTCTGAAATCAGTCTAGGAGAGAGGAGAGACACATCTTGGCAAAAGGATTCCTAACTGGCAGGGCCTGCCCTGAAATACTGACCACTTACTGGCTGCACTAGGCCCCTCTCTATTGCCCTGCTGCCCACCAGATCTAAGTATGGGCCCCGACAATCTCCCTCCTCCCAAAGATTTTTCAGGGTCATGACTGCCCTGCCCCTTGGGTGCAAGGTTTCTCCCCAGTCTTATCTCTGCTGGTTTATGTCCTTATCATTTCCATGCATAGTACCTCACGCTGTATCATTAGGTCCATGGGAGTGGCTTGAACAAAGCATGAACTCTTCATGAGTACTTAGATGTCACATAAGGCATCTGGGCACATCTGTGTCCCCGTCTGGGGTTCTGCAGGGGATGCAAGATGGCCCAAGAGTGAACTGTGCATGGCTACCCATAGGAAGCACAGAAGGCTAGAGTCTGGAGATTGGGATACTAGTCCTGCCTCTGTAAAGCTGTTTCATTTCATTTCATTTAACTTTATTTTGCTTTATTATTTTGTTACTATTTATTTGCTTGATCTCTGTGAACCTCAGCTTTCTCCTTGGCTAGATGAGGCCCACCTTCTCCCAGATTTGCTGGGATGTTACACAGCTTTTCAGGAGAGTGGTCTTCTCCAACCTGTTCACAAGAAGCAAAGTTATTGTGACAGTGATAATGGGAAAGAAAACAGACCTAATTTAGAAGAGGGCTGTGGCAGGTGAGTGATCCAGGTGACAGGTCTATATTGAGCATCTGAATCGATGGGACTGGAGACAGGTACAGCAGGCAGGCCTGGGTGAGGTAGGGCTCAAAGCTAGGGGGAGGAGTCCCTGCCTGCCAGCACACAGGTGGCCTGTCTGTTAATGCTGTTGATTGCCTGCCTTTCCTGAACACTCACTCTGCCTGCCACCTCTGCCCCTGGGGAGGGCTCCAGGGGTTCCCCAACTTCTTCCAGGTAACTATACACACAACACATCAATCATCCCTTTCTTTCCATCCCAGGCAAACTCACAGCCTCCACCTTCAGAGCAATTGCTCTGCGCTCAGCATTGAGTTTGAAGTTTGGGGCCTAAGTGGACAGCAGCTAAGGGAGGATCCCTGGGCATGAAGTGGAAGGTGGGAAGGGACCCACAGGGATGGTGCAGCCCTCACTGTGTCTCCTTCCTGGAAAATGGGGAAAATCCTGAGGACATTATTGGCTTTGACTTTGTCATCTCATGGAGACCTACTATTGTCAGTGTCATTTGTCTAAATTAGTTCAAATAGACAGGGAATTATTGACACCATCTCTCTTTTTGATGCATAATTTTTGCTTCAGCATTAACTTGTAAAACTGTGCTCTGAAGACAGAGATATCACCCTTCCGAGTTTCTCGCTGGACTGATTGCTCACATCTGAGAGCTGTTGAGGGTTAAGCAGATCTCACTCCCTTGGTGCCATGGTGAGGAGTCCCTGTGTACAGCATGGCTCTATGGCCTTGCCTCTAGGGACTGTGGCCTGCTAGATACAGGTGAGTGCTTACTGATGTGTGTCTGAGAAGCAAGCTCCTCAGTGGGCAGATTCCAGACTTCTTTGTGTCCCCAGAACTCCAGGCACGTCTGGCCTCTAGTCAGCCCTATTTGTGTGTTAAGTGAGTAAAACTCTGCTCTTGGTCCTGGAAACTGGAGGCCTCACTGAGAACCCTGTGTGGGTTGGGGAGCCAGGTTGACAGCTGAGCAGCTGTCTCCCGGGAGCAGCCTTATAAATCTGTTCTCATTAGCAAGAGGCCCTGGGAGAGAGAGAGAGAGAGAGAGAGAGAGAGAGAGAGAGAGAGAGAGAGAGGAGAGAGAGGAGAGAGAGGAGAGAGAGAGAGAGAATATATGTTGGAGTGCCATTAACCTGTCAGTGTCCCCCACCTCCACTCTATGGTGCTTTGCATCTGCTCCTGGGCATGCTGTGTTGCTGTGTTTGCAAGTGGTAGGCATTTGGGATTCTGGAGAAATTCTGATTCTGAACCCCAGTGTCCTGTGAGCTTGCATAGTGCCCCATCCAGAACATCATAGTCTCCTCCATCACATTTCAATTTCCTGGTGCACGGAATGGCCATATGTGAAGGAGGAAGAGCTGAAAGTTTTCCTTGTTTTAAGCACTCTATTAGGGTCACTGCTGGCAGCCTCAGCTGCAGGTGACATTTGGCTGTTTAAGCTAAAGGTCATTTCTGCCAGAGAGGTAAGACATTTGAAAAAATGGACTTTCTGACCTACCATGTGTTACAACTATTACCAGCAACCAGGGTTCAGGCCCTTGCAGGAATGATATCTTTTCATGGAGCCAGCGCCTGTCCATCTGGCCAGATCTTAGCCTTGTCCCTTCTTAGCTAGAAGGAGAGTCACAGGCAGGCTACCATCTGCTGTGGGTCTCAGGCTGCTCAGAGTGCACGCCAGTGCCCACTACAGCCCCATGCTAGCCATCAAGGTAAAAAGTGCTCGTTTCCCTACTTCCTGTTTAAAGTTGAATACCACGAGGATAATAAAGCACATCTCATTTATGGAAGGTCACTTAAACTAGTTTTGGCACAGAGAAAATAAGGCGGTCACAAGAACGAGCAGGATTAAGAGACATACACATGAAGGAACAGGAGTCCCGGGTGAGTGCATCTCAAACGCTTTGCTTGAGACTGGGTTTTTAAACTGGCATTGCTAGCATCATTACTGTCAGAGTCTTGTCCCAAAGTGTAATGAACCTCACACCTTCCACTCCTCCCTTGAAGATTTTTGCTCCCTGGAAAGACAGGACTCAGACTTTTCCCTTGGGGCCCAGACTACACATGTTCTCTGATTGGCTTGCCTGACAGCTGCTGGACGGGTGTGGTAATGGATTCCTATGAAAGGAATCCATGGCTATGGCTTCTTCCTAAGTCCCCTTGACTTTGCATAATCCCTGCGTAGGCAAACCTGGGCCCAGAAGTTCCTCTGAACAGCAGAATGAGCTATTCACAAATACTTTGCAATTTTTTTTCTTATTATTACCAAGAGTATATAGGCAGATTGTTCCTGCTGGGACCTCAAAGGCCTAGAGAAATTAGAAAGAAAGGTTCACACTGAAGGCCTGGGCTTGCATCTTGCTATGCAACAGTTCTGATGTCAAAGTCACCCAAGAGCCAGGTTTGAGTCCAGTCCCCCACTCTCTCCTCTTTCATGAGGTGGATATATTACTGAATCTCTATAAGCTTTGTTCCCTTTCAATAAAAAAACATGAGAACGATAAAAATTATAGGTGTTATAAAGATTAAATGAGATTATGTTTGTGAAAAAAGTTCCCGTCTAATTCTTAGTCCATGGAAAGCTTTCAATAAAATGTTACTTCCTATCATTACTTCCTCAGTAGTACAAATTTAAACAAGTTTTTATCTTAATTTTTTTTGTGTGAAATAAGGGTAGCAATATCTGCCACAGAGTCTTTTGTATTAAATGAACTAAAGAAGTGTGATAATGCTTATGGAGGGAAGTAACTGGGGATGTATGCAAATGTCCAAAATATCAGCCTTCCCTACCCGAATGGCGCAGACAAAATTGGGATTATCTAACATATGAGTTATTGGAGTGAAATAGAAACATGCAGTTTGACCAAGCCTCTTACCATTTTTTCCTACAAAAACATAACTCTTTGTCAATATAACTATGGTTCTTAATTATGAGACAGAACAACGGGCCACAATGTCGAACAATATTAAGAGAAATAAAAATGTCTGTCTTCAAATTAAGTACCTTTTTATCTCATCCTTTTGGGCCATTAATTACCACTTTAACCTCATCTTGGTCTCCCTACTCCACTATAAGGAGAACACTTAACTTTCTTTTGGTGGTTCAAGTGTCAAAAACACCCTCAGCCTGGTGTTTAGTTTTTGAGAAAATCACTTCTAACGCTCCTCCTGCTGATCTATTTAATAACCCCACTTATGATTTATTGGAGGCAAAGTGTTAAGTATTTCATCACTTCTCTAATTAGTTCTAGAGGATAATAACAGCTCTTTCACAAAAATAAACCATTTTTCAAAAAATTTTCTCCAACTTTTGCTTCTAGAATCTCTTACCTATCTTTTCCCTTTAGCTAACTATCTCATTTGGAATGGTGTTAGAATAAAATGTAATAATCATTTCTACTGATTTGTTTTGAGCACACTTATTTATGGACAGGTACTTTTCTCAGTAATTTACATTTTTAATCTTATTTAATTCTGAAAAAAAATCTCTGTGAGGTGGTTGTTCTTTCCCCCTTTGTCAAGATGAGGCTACTGAGGTCAGAGAGCAAGTGGCTTACCCAAGGTCCTGGAGAGCCAAGATTCAAATGTGGGTAGTGTTGTTTAGAAACTGCCCCAAACTCCCAGGTGACAGTGCCAGGCGCACACAAATACAAAATGTGTTTTAGTCAGTCGGTGACGAGGGTGAGTCTTAGAAAAAGTGTGTAGAGTAAGTAGGATATGGTCAAGATGGTATAGCTGAGGAGTGGCAACAGGGTCCATGCTGCACCTGCATCCTGAAGGTCAAGTGAAGTGAGAGATGTTTGGGTTGGAATCTGGGCTTTCCCACTTGGATGTCCTCATCTCTGGGCCCTAGTCCCCATTCTCTTTCTGCAAACAGCGAAAAGTCCCAGTAAGAAGGAGTCTTTGAGTTCACCACAAACCTTCCATTAGCCATTCTTCTCTTTCTTTTTCAACATGTCTTTTACATTCATGAAGATGACAGAATATCATGGTTCTCTACAATTATAAAAAGATTTTCCCACAGCCTTATGAAAAGAACCAACTTCTTCCTTCAGAATAGTTCACATATGAGAATAATATAGAATAGTTTGAATAAGTTATTCCATATACATTAATTAAGAGTTTTTTTTTTCTCTCAAACAGCAGAAGCCAATTCTGGCTGCTTAAGCAATAAAAGTTTTTATTTATTTATTTTTTTTTTTGAGAGATACTGAAGAATCTCATGAACTGTAAGAAATATAATCCATCAAGACATAGAAGACAGAAGAAACTGAGGTATGTCTGGAAACCCCACAGTAGAAAGACCTGGGCCTCCTTCCCAGTCTTGTCACTGTGCAACTTGGTTTTCTAATTTTAAGGTCTGACTACCCATAACATAAATCTCAGTTGGATGAAAATGCAGTTGGCAGAGATTTACTCAGGGGTCTATAAATGGATCAAACAGCCATGGTGAGAGTGAGGTCCAGACACTCCCAGCAAGGGACAATTGTGAGATGGTTTTATCTGGATTCTTTACATTGACTCTGTAGTGAATTGCATGGTCCGGGATACTTAGTCAATTAGAGAACTTCTACAGGGAAGAAGAGATGGTTAGAGAAGCTCATTGGACCTCTTTTCTGTCCTCTTTCTCCCTGTGTAACCCCTCATCACAGCAAGAGTTCAAAAGTGCAAGGAGAGCAAGCAGTAGTAGCCACCAAATATCTCCCAGATCTCTTTAGGTGACAAGACAACAGCTAGCTGGGGAGTGATGGTGCCAGCTGTGTGGTAGCTGAGGAAGTGCAGCCTCCATATAGTGTGGGTGCCAGGCAGCTAGAGTTCCCAAGGACTCTTTGTAAGTAGCTGGTACCCAAGCTCAGAGCATTTAGCAGTCAAACTCGGACAGTTTTATTTCACTTTTAAGGCTACTATTATGCTTGCCCTAAACAAAGAGAGGCCCGGAGGGTGGGGTCCTTCCAAAGATGCAATGTCTTACCATGTGTGAACATGAAACAAACAGGGGTCTTTGCAAGATGCCTAGAGAATGAGAGACCCTGGTGGGTTAATGCCCTTCTGCTCGTGAACATAGTCTACACTGTGCAACATTTGCTGGTGTTCACCCCAACACTTTTGCCCTCCAGGAAGTACAAAGCAATTTGATAAATGGAGTCCAAACTTAGAGTGGGGTGAGGTTGTTAAGGGAAAAGTTATAAATAATTCTAGGTTGATGGTAATTCTCAGGACTAGGTAGAGTCTGAGCTCTCAACCAGGGAAGGCTTAGGGAAAGGATGTAGGTTCCTGGTGAGAATTTGAGGAATTCCATTAGCTGGGGGGAGACTGCCGTTTTTGCCATATCTCTGGCAGTCACTTATGACTTGATCTTGGGCAAATCTTTTGCCTTTTTTGTTTCTTAATTTCTTTGTTGTTATTCAGAAGTGTAATATGTATACCCCACCTTGGAGGGTTGCTTGGAGACTAAACCCAAAAGTTAAACATGCTGCGAATGTTGAATTCTTGTCAGCCTGGGGAAACTGAGTCATCCCCAGACTAGAATGCAGCCCTTGCAATGTGCCAGTGTAGGCAGGATAATTAGTTGCCCTACAGTCCTTTCACTGTGCTTTGAATTGAGAGGTGACTGTGACTTCTGCTAAGTTTCCTTAGGATCACAGATTTCTCTGAGCAGAACTGTAGCCATAATAACTTAGCAGGCTCCCCTAGATCGATAACTCGGAATCTAAGGGCCATTCAGTGGCTAAAGGCTTTTTATTTAGCCTTTGTGTTTGGTATTAATGTAATCCCCATGACGTCTAAATGGCAGAGCTATTTATGGATTCGAAGTCATTCTGACAGTGTGGCTCTTGGCTATCCATCGTGGGCAGGGAGAGAAAAATCTAGGTGAGCAAAATTCCCAGGATAGGCAGGACAGACAGGGATATTTAATGCTTGCTGATGCTATGGATTCTACCTACTTTCCTTGTAAGCAACAGTAGCAAAGAGCATCATTCTTTGAAAAGGTAAGAGATAAGGTTCCTAGCCTCTGCATGTGAGGTATAACTTCTCTGAAATCTAAGTCACTATAAAAACAACATTGTAAAATGTATTGGTGCTTCTCTGCCTTTTTTTTGAGTTTTAGGATTCTTTTCATTGAAAAATAATGGAAATTTCAACATGGGATTAACTGTACTGTAATGATCTTCACCAGTTGAGAACATATATAATTCCTGGAAGGTACACTGTATTAATTTCCAATAGGTTTATATTTAATTCATTAAAATGACATACTTGAAAAATAGCAGGTACGTGATTGAGATGTATTTCTTTCAGTTTAAAGGCTGAACACATACCTGGCTGCTAATGATAACATAGCTAACACTTTTTGAGTGCTTGCCATGTCCCAGGCGTCGTGTTAAGCATTTTAAAGTCATTATCTCATTGACTCCTCATGACAACTCTGTGAGATAGGCACCGATCACCATTCCCATTTTACAGAGGAGGAAACAAGGTCATAGATGGTAAAGAATTTGGTGCTGAGTGATGCAATAGATACTCGGCCCTGAGGTGTCTAACACTGTTGTCTGTAACTGACACTGACATTGCCAGCCTGGTGGGCGAAGCTCTCCCTGTGCAGCACTTTCTGTGGCACTCATGGGGAGAGAGGGTGGGGGGAAGAGCGCTAACGCTCTGCTCAGGTGGTTTGAAGTCTACCCTCCAGGTGAGCACGTGCCAACCTCCCGTGACTGTAAGCTGCCTTTCTGCCTTGTCTTCCTCTCCCCTCTTCTTCCCCGATCTATTATCCCATCTGGCCTGTGCATGCATGGGCTCAGGAGGGAGGAGGGGACTGGTGCATGCATGGGCACAGAGGGGTAAAGGAGTATCAGGGATTTTGAAGTGATGTTGATTCTGAATCCTATTTTCTTTCCTTTTTAACATTTTTATTAGCATATATTAGTTGTTCAGGAGATTTAATTTTGACATTTCCACATATGTTTATAATGTACCTTGGTTAGCTTCATCCCTCCATCAGTCTCCCTCATCCACCTCCCCCCTACTTAAAAGAATTTCAATAGGCCTTGTTATTTTATTTTCATAGAAGGATATAAACATATTCACCTTCCTTTACCCTTTCCATTCACCCCATCCTGCTACTCCCCCTCAATGGAGTCTGTTTTACATTCCTGTCCTTCATTTTGTAAAGTGTGTATTCATTTTCAAAGGGATTTTGCCATGGTATTTCACACATATATATATATTGTACTTTATTCAGATTAACCCTCCCCATTATTCTCCCTTACCCTTTCCCCCTTCCTTGTGCATTTCACTGTGGCATTTTCCTACAGATGCAATGCATTTCAATATTATTCACTCTTGAGCATTCTCTTTTCCTCTTCCTCCTTCCCTTAGTCCCCTCAAACAGTCCCTCCATTACAAACATGTTCTCTCTATATACGTCTATATGATCATGTTTGTATTTGTGTATACATTTATTTTTTGGATCTATCTTCCACTTTTGAGACAAAACATTGGACCTTTGTCTTTCTGAGCCTGGCTTACTTAACATGACCCCCAGTTCCATGCATTTACCTGAAAATGGTAATAATTTCATTCTTCTTTATGACTGAATAGTATTCCATTGTGCATAAATACCAGTTGTTTAATCCATTCGTCAGTGCTGGGGCATCTTGGCTGTTTCCATAGCTTGGCTATTGTGGATGGGGCTGCAATGAACATGGATGTGCAGGTGCCTCTATTGTATCCTGACTTGTATTCTTTTGCCCAGGAGTTGTATAGCAGGGTCATATGGCACTTCTCCATCTGGTTTTCTGAGGAGCCGCCATACTGATTTCCATAGTGATTATGCTAACTTACATTCCCACCAACAGTGTACAAGGGTTCCCTTTCCCCATATCATTGCCATCATTTGTTGTTATGTTCTTGATGTAGCTATCTGACAGGAGTGAGGTGGAATCTCAATGTGGTTTTGATTTGCATTTCCTTCATGGCCAGGGATTGTGAGTGTTTCTTCATGTATTGACATTTGGACTTCTTATTTATTTATTTATTTATTTATTTATTTATTTTTGGTAGCACTGGGGTTTGAACTTAGGGCTTTGTGCTTGCACAGTCTGTGATCTACCACTTGAGCCAATCTCTAGTCCATCTTGCTCTGGTTATTTTGGAGATGGGGTCTTGAGAACTATTTGCCCAGGCTGGCCTCAAATCTTGATCCTCCCTATCTCAGACTCCCAAATAGCTAGGATTATAAGCATGAGCTACCAGTGCCCAGCTATATTTCTTCTTTTGAAAATTGTCTGCGCAGTTCATTTGCCATTTCTTTATTGGGTTGTTGATTCTTTGGGAATTTAGTTTTTTGAGCTCCTTGTAAATTCTGATTATTAATTCCTTGTCAGATGTACAGTTGGCAAAGATACTCTCCCATTCTAGAGGCTATCTATTTAGTCTAGTGACTGTTTCTTTTCCTGTAAAGAAGCTTTTCAGTTTGATCCTTTCTCTTATTTGCTGAGCTATTGGAGTTCTACTCAGAAAGTTATTGACTATGCTTATATGTTCACTGTTTTCCCTATTCTTCCCTACTTTCAAGTCTTACATTGAGGTCTTTGATCCACTTCGAATTGATATTGTACAGGGTGAAAGACAGGCATCTAGTTTCAGTCTTCTACATGTGGATAACCACTTTTCCCAGCACCACATGTTGAAGGGGCTGTCTTTTCTCCAACAATATTTTGGGCTCCTTTGTCGAATATTAAATGGTTGTATCTGTGTGGATTTATGTCTGCGTCTCTATTCTGTTCCATCAATCTTCATGTCTGTTGTTGTGCCAGTACCATGCTGTTTTTATTACTATGGCTTTGTAGTATAGTTTGAAGTCAGACATTGTGATACTTCTAGCATTGGTTTTTTGCTCAGTACTGTTTTGGCTATTTGAGGAAATCATGGGGAGAGGCATTCCTGCTTCCCTTAGCCTGAACTAGAAAGAGGTTGGTGGAAGTGATATTGGGGTTGTGATGACTGAATTCTGCTATTCGAGCATGTCACTCTGACCCCATCATAAAATATTATGGCTTTATTGCTCTACTGTTTTAATAAAAACCCAGCTTAAGCATGTATGATTTTGGCTGAACATGTTACCTGGAAGGCCCTTGAAGACAAATTGCTGAGTTTCTTCCCCAGGTTCAGATTAGAATGCCTTCTGCAGACTACTGCATGCTGGAAAGGTATAAAATGACAGGTAATTTCAGCATCTATGTTACCTTTCTTTATCCCTGTCATTTCTCATTTTATCTCTTTTTCCCCTGATCCACTTACCAAATCTTTAACTGTGGACCATGACCTTCCCTCTTGTCCTCATATTGGCACCTTAGGGGAGTCCTGGATTTCCTCCAAGATGGTGGCAACTGGACTGGCTTTTCCAGAGACTCACATGACAACTGCACTGGGAGGGAGGAGAGAGGAGATCCAAGTTCTTGCTTTTGGTAAGCCTGTGACTCTGGGAGGAACTTAACCACCCTCCCCCATCCCTGCCCCAGTTTTCATTCTCTGAGATTCAGCAGCTCTTATCTCCCTCTGGCTGCTCCCTGCAGAGTCTGGGACATTCTCGGTCATTTTCACGGTGCTCGCTCCTCTTTTTGGCGTCTTTGGTCACACATTGTGTTGGCCTTGGCCTCCTTCTTGGGTAGTTCTAACCTTCCTTCCCTTGCTCTCCTGCTTGTCAGCTGCTTAGATGAATGAGAACTTGCTCATTTCTGAAAGAGAGGGATACAGGGAAAAGTGTCTCTGTACCTTTTGCTCATCATCACCACTAACACCAGGCTTGGGGCACTGGGGGCTTGGGAGTCGCTCAATAGCCTACATCCTCTGCTGTCCTCTGGGGCCCACCATGACCTTACCCTTGGTCTGCCTGGCTACTCCGTATTCTGAAGTTCACTTTATTGAACTCAACAAAGAACAAGGTCTCAGGGCTTTGCTGGCCATGGCTCTGGAAAGTACCTTATAATGCAAGTGTCTAGGCAGGGAGCTGAGGGATTTTATCTCTGGCTTTTGACCTTTTCCTGTGATCAGGAAGCAAGCAACATTTCCCAGGAAAGACCTTGAGCTTCTGCAGAACTTGTAGAGGAATAAAGGGAATTTTTAGCTGAGGTGATCAAAACTGAGTTTAGAGGTCAGCATTGGTGGTGACTTTCTATTGATATCTGATAACTTTCTATGGATATCTGGTGTTACCACTTTTCTGCCTTTTGACTAGGAACAGAGTATCTGGTTAAAAGAACACACCTTTGGGAGTTGTGTTAGCTGCATTGCAGTTACAGGTTTTCCATTCACTCCTGAGTGACTTTGGGTAAACTGTTCATTTAACCTCTGTAACCTTCAGCTTTGTCATGTGTAAATTAGGCAATAATTCCCATTTTTATGGTGGATTGTTTTGGTAGTTGAATGAGATAATGGGCCACCTTGCTCCTTGCTGGTACTATTGGTTTTTATAGGACAGTGCAAAGGTTATAGGAGCCAACTGACCTGAAAACCATTTGGCAATTGGAAGACTAGGCAGCACCAAACTGAGAAGGGCAGGGGTGTTACTGAGCAGGACGTGTGACCTTGGCCATCTAAGGGGAGGGATTAGCTACACAGTCTCAGCCTTCCTTGAGCTCTGGAGGTTTCTTCTCTTCACTGTTCTGTCTCTCCCCATGTCCCAGGGAAGGAATAGCTATGGCCTTGTTTCCTCCTTTCTCATCGCTCAAAGTCAAGCAGTATTTTCTGACTAAGGTGGATGAGCCTGTCTAAATATTTAACTGGCAGATCAATCTCTGGCAACAAGGAGAGGCATTAAGAAAAAAGGCAAGATATTCAATGACGACTTCATGTCTAGCAGCATGCTTCAGGGATGGAGCCAGGCTCTGTCTAGGGTATTTTGTTTTGGTGCAGTTCAGAAGGGGAGAGAGTGGACTCAAAGTCCTTCTCTGGCCCAAAATCAGAGCCATGTGCTTGGAGCAATGGAAAGCAGACAGAAAAGAGATTCACTGTTCATAACTTCAGCCAGTCTCCCAGCATGCATCGCTCCTGGATAGTCTCTAGTTTCTACAATTGCCTGCACCCCTGATGGAGTGTGCATGGAGAAGTGAGGTCAGATGGGAGGAAGGAGGACACGACAGAAAGGAAATCCAACTGTGAACTGTATTTTATTTTATTTTACATGCTTGATAGAAGGCAGGGCTGGGCTTGTCAGCAAGATAGTGTCTCCTACTAATGGAAACCTGTCTAGGGCACCCTGAGGACAGGATATGGTAGTCCCTGCTGTGCAAAGAGGCAGGTGACATCTCCGTGCTGATGTTGTGTTATGAAGAAGCTGCAGGCTTTATTTTAGTAGAGCTGTGAGTGTAGATGTGGACTTCAGAAATGCATACAGGATAGTACAGGATGGCGAAATCAGGCTTGTCACCACACTTACATTGTCAGAAAGCAAAGACAGCATTAGTAGATAATATGTATTGTGTGCCTACTATGTGCTAGATGCCTTGGTAGAGAATTTATCTATTTATTTTTTTGGATGGTGCTGGGGCTTGAACTTATGCTTGCTAGGCAGGTGTTCTACCACTTGTGCCATACCTCCAGCCTAACCTACTTATTTATCACTTAAAATAATCCTGAGATAAACAGAATATGGGAGCAGAAATGGAAACATACACACCTATAAGTACATTAAATATTCATATGTTTATATGTATGCATGTATATACATATAATTTTGCATAAATCATTTACCTTCATTATTTCTCTTTAAAATGGAAAGGACTGTATCTACTCATTTATATACTCTAAAAAAGTTTTTATTTTTTTACACTTTCTCACCCTTTAGTCCTTTCTAGTGACACAAATGTATCTAATACATGACTATGGGGAGGTTCCAGAGAACGGGGGAGCTGCTGAAGCCAGACCATTGATGTGGGAAGTCTGCCTCTTCAGCCAGGGTCAACTCCAAAGGCAGCTGCAGTAGACTGGCAGTTCCCACCTGCTGGCCACTAGGATAAGCACTGACCATGGCTCAGGTGTGTACAGGTGCCTGATGGCTCCTTGCTCACAGCTGTATCTGCAGTGCTTTGAGTGGTCCTGGGCACATGGTAAACACACAACAAATCTTTGTTGAATGACTGAGGAGAAGGAAGGAGGTGTCTCCATTTTCAAAGTGAAGGAGGAGAGCTCAGTTTCCATCGCTTCCTCTATAAAGTCCCAGAGTGGATGAGTGGCAGTAACCCTCCATATCCCACCCCCAAGTAAGCACTCTTGGCTACCAGGCCTGAATGGAAAAGCAGACAGGGTTTATCTCCAGCTGGTTTAATATTCTCAGCATTGAAGCCATTGTTTTCTGCAATTTTCTTTGTCCCTGAGAGTTAAAGATTTCCTTCATGTGGCTTTCACCTCTCCTTCTAAGTAAAAGTGCAAAGTCCACTTTCATTTATTCATTTTTTGTGGTACTGGGGATTGAATTCAGGGCTTCATAGCAAGTACTGTACCACTTGAGCCATGTCCCGGTCCTTTTTCTTTTTTAGTTTGCTTTTCAAATAGAAACTCAGACTTTTGCAGGGGCTGACCTCAAACCACAATCTTCCAATCTCTGCCTTCCAAGTAGCTGGGTTTATACCACCATGCCTGGCACAAAGTCCAATTTTAAGCGATGTTAGGGATGAGGTAAAATCCCACTGTCACATGGCTCTATGTGTGTGCACTCGTGTGCATGTGTGTATGTGTGTTTATGCATGCACACTTGAACTGCTGAGAACACTGCTCTTGTTTGGTCTCAGACATGTTAGCTCCACAATTTCATAATTAGGGGGAAGCTAATGTTCCATGATTGGAAAATGTCACCCTGCATGACTAATTTTCCTGTAGGGCCAAATTGAACCTCAGCATCATCTGTGGCTTCTGTAAAGTCTTTCTTCTGAAGTGTGAGGGCAGGCAGTGGCAATGGCAGTGTGGTGGCAGTGAGCCAGGCTGGGCGAGCGGATGGCAATTTATTGCTCCTCATTTCACCATGGTTCTGAAGGGTTGGGTGGGACATCAGCTGGGGCTAAAATGCAGTTGGCTGTAAAGAAAAAATCCAGGACTGGACTAACCCATGTGGCAGGTGGCACTCAATAAATAGCTGGGCTTTCCCCAGGGAGAACTTTCTTTTTTCTGTTGGAGTGAGGGGGTCTTTTGTGTGTATGCAAACATCAGAGAGCAGCAGAGCCATGGCAGAGGGCAAAGTCTAAGGAGTTTGTTCCCATGGCACTGCCACTAAGCTGTGGGATCCTTGCAGTCAGGGATGCATGTGGATTTGTCCTTGGGCTCTCAGTGCCTATCACGACTCTCTGCATGAAGTGTCAATCATCTTCTGTGTGTCTAAGGAATGGCAACCTCTGCTTGTTGAAATCAGATGACTTGACACTGGAGTTTTGACCTGGATCATAGAGTGAGTACGTAAGGAAGGAGGATGCAGGATAAGGGTATTCAGTGTTTGATACCTTCATTGATCCAACAAGTATTTATTGGGTATGTTTTGTGTGCCGACATGAGACTAGATCCTGGGTATACACTGGTGAACAAATCATCGTGCATTCTGTTTTTGTGGAGGTTATATTCCAGTGGGACAGGCAAATAATCAACAAAGTTACAAGTTTAAATTTGTGACTATTGAAAATGACAGTAGATTAGACAAGGCCAAGAGTGCATGCCTGTGTGTGCTCATGCTGCTTTCCACATAGTCATCAGAGCAGGACTCTTTCAGAAGGTGACATCCCAAATGACTCATGAACAATGAGAAGAAGGCAGCCCTATGAAGAGAGAGGGAACAACATTCCAAGAAGAGGGAATAACATGTGAGGAGGATCTAAAAGAAGGGTTGAAATTGGGATAGGGAGGCAAGGATCAATGAAGGAGTTGTTGAAAAGGTGGGAGGAGCTGCTTCATGAAGAATCCTGTAGAATTTAGGGATGAATTTGGATTTCCAAGTACGATAGGAACTCCTTAATGAGTCGTAAACGGGGGATACAATTCAATGGAGATTATACAATTATTAGCCCAGGTGTGAAAAATGGATTATGAAGTGGAAAGGGCAAGAATTGAACCAGAAACCCTAGTTAGGAGGCCATTGGAGACATCAGAGATATCCTGGGGATTGGGGGATGCAAAGGAGCTGGGGTATCTTCTTACAGATGGTGGAGAGCCATTGAAGGGGCTTGTCTAGTGGGAAGGGCACCTAATAGCATGTGTTTTTTAATGATTGCTTTAGTGGCAGTGTGGAAAATAGACTGGAGGAAAGAAAGAAAGGGCGGAGGAAGACAGTGTCCTGCTAAGTTGTCATAATCATTTGTGCAGGGGGCCAGTGTACAAACTGTAGCTGATCAGATGGCCATAGAGGTGGAAAGCAAGTTTTATAGGTTGAGTGTCTGTTATCCAAAATGCTGGGACAAGAAATGTGTCAGATTTTGGATCTTTTTGGATTTTGGAGTATTTCCATATATATAATGAGCTATCTTGGGAATGGGACTCAAGCCTACACATGAAATTCATTTTAGTTTCATATATAACTTAGACACATAGGCTGAAGGTAATTTTATAAAATATTTTTAGTATACCTGTGTTTTGCCTGTGTCCCATCATATTAGGTCAGGTATAGAATTTTCTACTTGTGGCATTGTGTAAGTATTCAGAAAGTTTCAGATTTTAGAACTTTCAAATTTTCAGATTAGGGATGCTCAACCCATATAAGGAAGAGCCAAAGGACCCAGTTTTATTTCACATGGAGAAAGATAACTGCCATCCAGAATTGGAGTGGCTTCATCCACATCCAATGGGTGGAAAGTATGGGGTGGCTGATTGAAGCTCAATGTGAACATGGTTCCTTCTGTTTTTTTTCCCCATAGCATGTGAAAACAGTTGGATGACTTTTCACCAAATTTGAAGGGTCTGTGCTAGTTGTTGTGACAAAATACCAGAGATAACTTATGAGGAGGAAAAGTTTATTTTGGCTTCTGATTTCAGAGGATTCAGTGCATGGTCACTTGGTCTCATCACTTGAGGCCTGTGTGGAGGCCATGGTGTGAATGCATGGTGGATCTTATTGTAGTTAGGAAGCAAAGAGAGGAGAGAGGAAGGGGCGGGAGTTCCAATACTCCTTTCAAGAGCAGAGCATGCCCTCAGTGACCTAACTTCTTCTACCCCATGAAGTTTCCACCAGCTCCTAGTTAGCACTGTTAGCCAGGGACCAAGCTTCCAACACATGAACCTTCTGGGGATATTTAGGTTCCCCACTGTCAGCGTGTTTGGGATGGTCTACTGTAAGATAGAGACCAGGTGACCCATTCAACTCCTCCTTGGGACTCTCCAGGAATCTCAAAGAGTTTGTGTTGTTCTAAAGCTGGGGAACAAGGAGATTCTAATGGGACTGATTGTAGGGACATGCAGTGTGCAGACAAACTTTGGAAACAGACCATTCTCCTGCCCTTTCCATTTTCAGGATGAAAAAAGTATTTTTAAAGACACCATTTAAAAAAAAAAACCCTTTTAATTCAAGAAGCAGAGAAAAACCCAACCTAATCTGATTTTAACATCCTCTTGGATCATACACAGGGATTTCCTTGTTTTAATCTTCCCACTGCTTTCTCCCTTTAACTCTTAATGCTTCACCAGCCTCCCACCTCACCCAGCAGAGCTCAAACTCAAGCACAAAACTAAAACAAAAAGGAAATGCTCATGGAAAACCCATCACTATTGTTACCATCAGCAGCTCCCACCCCTACCCCAAGCTCTCTGCTCAGAATTAATTCAGGAGGAGAAACTACAAGCAGATTTCAGGTTAATAATGTACTCAGCAGCATTATTATTCTGTTTCCTGCAATTCTTTCCTGCCTAAGCCTATCCAGCTGTCACCCCCCCCCCCCGCCTTACTCTTTACATCAAGTCCTATATCACATTCAGGCCAGTCTTTCCATATTTGATTGCTTCACCTCCCAATATTTAATTTTAATTCAACCCCCCTTCCCTTGCAAATCCTCTGACAACACAGATCAACCCGGTTTTCCCTCTGATTCCCTTCTGCTTTCATTATCAGTGGGTCAGATTAGTATCTAACAAGAGTGTTGAATTGACTGTATTCTGCCTTGGTTTCAAAACCTAAGACCGATTATTGTCCCTTTTATAAATACAAAGGACATTTTAATTTTCTGGGAGCCAAGACTAGGTATCTCACCCAGTGTCAGAATAGAAGGGGGTTCCATGGCTCTACTCCCCTCCCTCTACCCCTTCTTTTTGGGAACAATCCCTCTCCCACCCTACAGGAAGGAGGAACCTCATTCCTGGGCCTGGTCAGGTCAGGCAGGTCTCACTCCCTGGGTCTGAGTGAAAGCTGATAGTAACTCACAAATAACTCAGAGACTGGTCAAGATGCTGGGCTGGGATATTTTGATGTTCAAGGAGGAGGGTCTCAGCTACAAGGGAAGTCAGGAAACCCTGGTGACAACAGGATAAGCCCACAGTTCTTACAAGCCTTAAATCCAATGGGGTAATTAGGTGTGACAGTGACTTGTAGCAGACCAGCATTAGAGAAGAAATCTATGTTGTCACTCTTCATATTCAGAGTACTACAGTCAGGTGCCACCTTGAAAGAGGACCTATTGTTTGAGACTGAGCTACTCTGGGAAACCTGAAAACAAGGAACAATCTCAACTCAGGAAACCTGGGGATACTCTGCCACAGTGTCTAGTGGGAAACAGCCATGAGAGGCAGTCATGGATGGATGGGAAGGGCAGATAGGATCTGGGCTGTGGCTATGGAGGCTGCAGTGATCTGTAGCCCTACCCTCTATAGTGAGGAACAAACTCCTTTGCCTGAGGATTAGTGCAAGATTCAGAGCTCCAGGAGCATGGCCCATGGATTGCTCAGACTCCTGAGCTGCCTTCTTGTCACCTGTAGTTTCCCACTGTGCAGGACTGAGAGCTCTGAGCCTAGGCCAGGTGGATCACTGCATTTCCCCAGCCTCTACCCTCCCACAGAGAGGTTTTCTGTTCATGGGTTCTGAAACACTGAGACCAGCAGGCAGAGTGCTGGGTCTCTTGGTTCTATTCTTCCACTGAACAACTCATTGCTCAGTTTGCTTCTCCCTTGAACCCTCAAGAGAAGGCTGCTCCCAAAGAAGACCCCTGAATTAAACCAGAAGACATATCCATTCCAACAGATGCACAGATCACCATTTAGAAACATAAGAAATATGAAGAAGCAAGGCAATGTGACTCCAAGAAAAGTTCATAACTCTTCAATAAGTGAATCCAAAGACATTGAAATGCTAAAAAGCCAGACAAAGAATTTAAAAAAAATCTAGTTTTAAAGATGATCGATAATTTCAAAGCCATTCAAATAAGCATCTGGATGAAGTAAGGAAGTCAATTCAAAACCTGGATTAGAAATTTAACAACTTGGATAAAAACATTCAACAACTTGGATGAGACATTCAGCAATGAGATAGTGATTCTGAAAAATAAACCCAAAATGGAAATCTTGGAAATGAAAAACTCAATAAATTAAATAAAAAACTCAATGGGTACCATTGTAGAGTAGACCAGGTGGAAGAAAGAATGTCAAGTATGGAAGACAAGGTTGAGGGATTATTACATTCAGATAGCAATAAAGAAAAAAAAGCACTCAAAACCATAACATCCAAGACTTCTGGGACAAGATTAAGAGACCAACCAAATCTATGATATAGAACAGGGAACTGAGATGCAAACTTAAAGGCACAGAAAATGTTTCAATGAAGTTATAGCAGAAAACCTGAAAATCTAGGGGGAAAATGGGCATTTAAGTATGTGAGGCAGTTAGAACCTCAAATAGATATGACCAGAAAAGAACCTCTCAATGTCATATTATATATAGTTAAAGTGCCAAGAGTACAGAATAAAAAAAGAATACTGAAAGCTTCAGGAGAGAAGTTCCAAGTCACTTACAAAGGCTGATGCATCAGAATAATAGCAGACCTCTCAGCAGAAACCCTAAAGTCTAGGAGAGCAAGCATAGATGCATTTTAAGTCCTGAAACAAAATAATTGCCAATCAAGAATACTGTATCCAGCAAAGTCATCCTATAAAGTCAAAGAAAAAAAATTAAGACCTTTCATGATAAATATAAACTAAAAAAATTCATGACCAGTTAGCCAGCATGTAGTGATATTTAAAGGAGTACTTCACACAGGAGAGGAAGAAAGATATACACAAGCACAAGAGCTCAGGAAAGAATAAATCTCAAGTGGGGATTCCAAGATGGCGGCTAGAGGGAGGAAGCAGAAAGCGAGCCTCCTATAGTGAAATCTTGGAGAGACGCTGAAGACACACTTTGCAGGCATAATCACTGAGAAAAGGCATAGCTTTGACCCCTCTACACCTCCAGCCTCCACTTCATGTTAAACGGAGAAACCAGGAGGGCCCCCAGGCCACCAGCCGCCGGCGCCCAGACAGCTTGGGAAGATGCGGACCAGGTGAGCTTTGCAGTACCACGGTAATCCCACAGACAAGCCTGGGCCAGAGCAACATAGTCCCCTGGACACTGACCTCCACCTGGGGAAAAAAAAGAGAAACTGAGTAATAGGCAATAAGAACAAATAAGACACGCAGGAAAGAGGGTGGGGCGCACTGAGTGGGATTGGGGGAAGGGAATCCTTCCCGGGACTGTAAATAAACAAGCCGGGCAGGCCGGAGAGCCTCTGGCGGGAGCGGGGGCGCACGCCCAGCAACCAGGAGCGGGAAAGCTTGTGAGAGTGACAGAGGGAGGAAAACTCCACAGGAGAGGAGGGAAGACCCATTTCCCACGTGAACTGTAAACAAACATGGCGGCTGGCAGGAGCAGCAGCACCACCCAGTAATCAGGATCAGGAAAGTTTGTGAAAGTGGAGGTGGGAGGAGAACTGCACAGGAGAGGGGGGAAGACCCACCTCCCACATGAACTGTAAATAAACATGCAGGCCTGAGAACGTGGGTGCAGTGTCACCTTTCCCAGTGCTTGGAAAGGGGAAAGCTTGTAGCAGAGGCTCACACACAGGAGAAATCTGAGCAAACAAAGCCTGCAGGGCCAGGTGAGTGTTAAGCTCACCCCTGAGATCTGCATAAATAATGCCGCCAGCAACAGCAGGCTGACAGCAGCGGGCAGGCAAGCCACAGCCACAGATACCATTCTCAGAACTGTCTCCAGACTCTTTTTTTTTTTTCTTTGTCTCCCTACCTTTGATGAGAGAACAACCGAATTACATCTGCAAGCTGAAAAACATACTGAAACTGTATTGCATTTGAACTTGGGACACTTGGTAGGGTTTTGTGTGTGTGTGTGTGTGTGTGTGTGTGTAGTTTTGTTCTTCTTTATGCGTCCCCTTTGATGAGACAACTACAGAACAACATCTGAGGTACCATCTCCAGGATTGGAGATTGAGACTTCACTGCATTTGAACTTGGAGGTTTTTTTGGTTTTTTGGTTTTTTTAAATTTTCTATTTTTTCATTTTATTTTAATACATTTTTATAAATAGATTTTTCTTTCATTTACTTATTTTTTATTTTTATTATTACCTTTATTTTTTTATTTTTGATTTTCAATCCTCTCTCTGTCTCTCTAATGTCTGTTTAGCTTACTGTCGATTAGTACACTAAAGCTCCCTGTTTATACCTTTGAAATCTTCTTGTCTGACACCTTGTTCTGTTTTCTCCCTCCAGTCTGTGTATTTGTTTTTCCCATTTCTTTAACTTCTTGCTTTCCATCTCAGCTCACCCTTCCATTCTAAATATTACCATTGTTATTATTACAAGCTAGAAAATACTTAATTGCACACAGTACAGGGACAGTAACAACACCAAAGACAATTATGGGAAGACAGAAAAAACAGGGAAACCAGTTTCCCCACAGCAAAAAATTAGTACAGGAACCAGAGGGGAATGAAGAAAACAGGTACTCAGATCCAGACTCCAACAAAATGAAGATAAACTATGCCAAAGGACCCAATGAAGCCCACAAGAATAATTTAAAAGAAAAAATACTACAGGTACTCAATGAGAATTTTATAGAGATGATACTGGATAGGGTCAACCAAAATGTACAGGAGACACTCAAGAAATTCCAAGACAACAAAAATAGAGAATTTGAAAAAGCAAAAGAAGAAATAAAGGAAACCATAGAAGCACTGTATAAACACCAAAGTGAAAGAGAGAACACGATGAATAAACAGATAAATGAACTCAGGACAAAAATAGACAACATTAAAGAGGAAAACAGCCAGGATATGGAAAACCTCAGAAAAAAGAACGAAACAGAACAGCAAAACAAAACGGAAGGCCAATCCAGCAGAATAGAACAAACAGAAGACAGAATCTCAGAACTTGAAGATGAAATGGTAATTAAAGGAAAAACTGAAGAACTATTAATTAAACAACTCAAGACCTGTGAAAAGAAAATGCAAGAACTCACCGACTCCATCAAAAGACCAAATAGAATCATAGGCATCGAAGAAGGAAAGAGGTGCAAGCGAAGGGAATGCGTAATATATTTAACAAAATAATAACGGAAAATTTCCCAAATCTAGAGAAAGATATACCCATACAGATGCAAGAGGCCTCCAGGACACCAAACAGACCAGATCAAAATAGAACTACCCCAAGACATATCATCATTAAAACAACAAATTCAGAAACTAAGGAAAGAATATTGAAGGCTGTAAGAGAGAAAAAGCAAATAACATACAAAGGTAAACCCATCAAAATCACAGCAGACTTCTCAACAGAAACATTAAAAGCAAGAAGAGCTTGGGGTGAGGTCTTCCAGGCACTGAATGAAAATAACTTCAACCCCAGGATACTCTACCCAGCAAAACTATTATTCAAAATAGATGGAGCAATAAAAGTCTTCCATGATAAGCAGAAACTAAAACAATATGTGACCACAAAGCCACCACTACAAAAGATTCTTCAAGGGATTCTGCACACAGAAAGTGAAACCCAACTTAACCATGAAAGGGCAGGCAGCACCAAACCACAGGAAAAGAAAAAGCAAGAAAGTAGAGAGTAACCTCAACTTAGGTACACAAAATCAAACCTTCAAACAACTAAGACAACTAAATGACAGGAATCACCACATACCTATCAGTACTAACGCTTAATGTTAACGGACTTAATTCACCCATCAGAAGGCACCGCTTGACGAAATGGATTAAAAAGGAAGATCCAACAATTTGTTGCTTACAAGAGACCCGAGACCCATCTCACCGACAGAAATAAGCATAGGCTAAGGATGAAAGGCTGGAAGAAGATTTACCAAGCCAATGGCCCCCGAAAACAGGCAGGAGTAGCAATACTTATCTCTGACAAAGTAGACTTCAAACCTACATTGATCAAATGAGATAAAGGACATTCCATACTAATAAAAGGGGAAATAGACCAAAAGGAAATAATAATTATCAACCTGTATGCACCCAATGTCAACACACCCAGTTTCATCAAACATACCCTGAAAGACCTAAAAGCATATATAAACGCCAACACAGTGGTTGTGGGAGACTTTAACACCCCATTATCATCAATAGATAGGTCATCCAAACAAAAAAATCAATAAAGAAATCCAAGATCTAAAATATGCAATAGATCAAATGGACCTAGTTGATGTCTACAGAACATTTCATCCAACTTCTACACAATATACATTCTTCTCAGCAGCCCATGGAACCTTCTCCAAAATAGATCATATCCAAGGGCACAAAGCAAGTCTCAGCAAATACAAGAAAATAGAAATTATACTGTGCATACTATCTGATCACAATGCAGTAAAAGTAGAACTCAACAACAAAAGTAAGACAAAAAATATGCAAACAGCTGGAATGGATCATTGATGAAATAAAAGAGGAAATTAAAAAGTTCCTGGAAGTCAATGAAAATGAAAACACAACCTACTGGAACCTATGGGACACAGCTAAGGCAGTCCTGAGAGGAAAGTTTATAGCCATGAGTGCATATTTTAAAAAGACTGAAAGATCCCAAATCAATGACCTAATGATACATCTCAAACTCCTAGAAAAACAAGAACAAGCAAATCCCAAAACAAATAGAAGGAGAGAAATAATAAAAATAAGAGCTGAAATCAACGAAATAGAAACCAAAAAAAACCATACAAAGAATTAATGAAACAAAAAGTTGGTTCTTTGAAAAAATAAACAAGATCGATAGACCCCTGGCAAACCTGACTAAAATGAGGAGAGAAAAAACTCAAATTAGTAAAATCAGGAATGCAAAATGGGAAATAACAACAAACACCATGGAAGTCCAGGAAATCATCAGAGACTACTTTGAGAACCTATATTCAAATAAATTTGAAAATCTTAAAGAAATGGACAGATTTCTAGATACATATGACCATCCAAAACTGAACCAAGAGGAAATTAATCACCTGAATAGATCTATAACACAAAATGAAATTGAAGCAGCAATCAAGAGTCTCCCCAAAAAGGAAAGTCCAGGACCTGATGGATTCTCTGCTGAATTCTATCAGACCTTTAAAGAAGAACTGATACCAACCCTCCTTAAACTGTTCCATGAAATAGAAAGGGAAGGAAAACTGCCAAACACATTTTATGAAGCCAGTATTACACTTATCCCCAAACCAGGCAAAGACACCTCCAAAAAGGAGAACTATAGGCCAATCTCCTTAATGAACATTGATGCAAAAATCCTCAACAAAATAATGGCAAACTGAATTCAACAACACATCAAAAAGATTATTCACCACGACCAACTAGGCTTCATCCCAGGGATGCAGGGATGGTTCAACATATAAAAATCAATAAACGTAATAAACCACATTAACAGAAGCAAAGACAAAAACCACTTGATCATCTCAATAGATGCAGAAAAAGCCTTTGATAAGATACAACACCATTTCATGATAAAAGCTCTAAGAAAACTAGGAATAGAAGGAAAGTACCTCAACATTATAAAAGCTATATATGACAAACCCACAGCCAGCATTATACTTAATGGAGAAAAACTGAAACCATTCCCTCTAAAATCAGGAACCAGACAAGGATGCCCACTATTTCCACTCCTATTCAACATAGTACTGGAATTCCTAGCCAGAGCAATTAGGCAAGAAGAAGGAATAAAAGGAATACAAATAGGTAAAGAAACTGTCAAAATATCCCTATTTGCAGATGACATGATCCTATACCTTAAAGACCCAAAAAACTCTACTCAGAAGCTTCTAGACATCATCAATAGCTATAGCAAGGTAGCAGGATATAAAATCAACATAGAAAAATCATTAGCATTTCTATACACTAACAATGAGCAAACTGAAAAAGAATACATGAAGATAATTCCATTTACAATAGCCTCAAAAAAAATCAAATACCTAGGTGTAAACCTAACAAAAGATGTGAAAGACCTCTACAAGGAAAACTATACACTTCTGAAGAAAGAGATTGAGGAAGACTATAGAAGGTGGAGAGATCTCCCATGCTCATGGATTGGTAGAATCAACATAGTAAAAATGTCGATACTCCCAAAAGTAATCTACATGTTTCATGCAATTCCCATCAAAATTCCAATGACATTCATTAAAGAGATCGAAAAATCTATTGTGAAATTTATATGGAAGCACAGGAAGCCACGAATAGCCAAGGCAATACTCAGTCAAAAGAACAATGCAGGAGGTATCACAATACCTGACTTCAAACTATATTACAAAGCAGTAGCAATAAAAACAGCATTGTACTGGCACAAAAACAGACATGAAGACCAGTGGAACAGAATAGAGGACCCAGATATGAAGCCACAAAACTATAACCAACTTGTCTTTGACAAAGGAGCTAAAAATATACGATGGAGAAATAGCAGCCTCTTCAACAAAAACTGCTGGGAAAACTGGTTAGCAGTGTGCAAAAAACTGAAACTAGATCCATGTATATCACCCTATACCAAGATTAACTCAAAATGGATCAAGGATCTTAATATCAGACCACAAACTCTAAAGTTGATACAGGAAAGAGTAGGAAATACTCTGGAATTAGTAGGTATAGGTAAGAACTTTCTCAACGAAACCACAGCAGCACAGCAACTAAGAGATAGCATAGATAAATGGGAACTCATAAAGCTAAAAAGCTTCTGTTCATCAAAAGAAATGGTCTCTAAACTGAAGAGAACACCCACAGAGTGGGAAAAAATATTTGCCAGCTATACATCAGACAAAGGAATGATAACCAGAATATATAGGGAACTTAAAAAACTAAATTCTCCCAAAACTAATGAACCAATAAAGAAATGGGCACGTGAACTAAACAGAACTTTCTCAAAAGAAGAAATTCAAGTGGCCAAAAAACACATGAAAAAATGCTCACCATCTCTAGCAATAAAGGAAATGCAAATTAAAACCATGCTAAGATTCCACCTCACCCCTGTTAGAATAGCCATCATCAGCAACACCACCAACAGGTGTTGGCGAGGATGCGGGGAAAAAGGAAACCTCTTACACTGTTGGTGGGAATGTAAACTAGTACAACCACTCTGGAAAAAAATTTGGAGGCTACTTAAAAAGCTAGACATTGATCTACCATACGATCCAGCAATACCACTCTTGGGGATATACCCAAATGACTGTGACACAGGTTACTCCAGAGGCACCTGCACACCCATGTTTATTGTGGCACTATTCACAGTAGCCAAGTTATTTAAACAGCCAAGATGCCCCACCACTGACGAATGGATTAAGAAAATGTGGTATCTATACACAATGGAATTTTATGTAGCCATGAAGAAGAACGAAATGTTATCATTCACTGGTAAATGGATGGAATTGGAGAACATCATTCTGAGTGAGGTTAGCCTGGCCCAAAAGACCAAAAATTGTATGTTCTCCCTCATATGTGGACATTAGATCAAGAGCAAACACAACAATGAGATTGGACTTTGAGCACATGATAAAAGCGAGAGCACACAAGGAAGGGGTGAGAATAGGTAAGACACCTAAAAAACTAGCTAGCATTTGTTGCCCTTCACGCACAGAAACTAAAGCAGATACCTTAAAAGCACCTGAGGCCAATAGGAAAAGGGGACCAGGAACTAGAGAAAAGGTGAGATCAAAAAGAATTAACCTAGAAGGTAACACACATGCACAGGAAATCAATGTGAGTCAATACCCCGTATAGCTATCCTTATCTCAACCAGCAAAAACCCTTGTTCCTTCTATTATTGCTTATACTCTCTCTACAACAAAATTAGAAATAAGGGCAAAATAGTTTCTCCTGGGTATTGAGGGGGTGGGCGAGAGAGGGAGGAGGCATAGTGGGTGGTAAGGGAGGGGGTGGGGTAAGGGGGGAGAAATGACCCAAGCCTTGTATGCACATATGAATAAATAAAAGAATAAATCTCAAGTAATAGATAAGTAAATGAGAAGTGAGAAAGAATCAAGCATCATTAACTCAGTAAACCAGCAAACCTTCAAGATGTAGAAGGGAGAAGTTAGTAATACCCCCTTAATAATAAACCTAAATGTAAATGGCCTTAACCTTCCAATTAAAATATGCAGGTTGGCTGAATGGATTGAAAAACAGAATCCAACTATTACTGTCATAAGAAACTCACCTCACTGGCAAAAATAATCACAGACTGAAAGTGAAAAGATGGAAAATTATATTCCAAGTAAATGGAATTTGAGAGCAAGCTGGAGTATCAGGCTTCAAGTCAAAATAATTCAGCAGGGATAAAGCAGGTTATTACATATTAATAAAATAAACAATCCATTAAGAAGGTATAACAATATAGTTATATATATGCACTAAATATTGGTGCACCCAATTTCACAAAACAAACATTATGGAGACTAACAGATAGTTCATGATCCAATAATAATGGATGATTCAATACCCCACTCTCATCACTAGATAGGTCATCCAGGCAAAAATTAACAAAGTCCAGAGCTAAATTGCACCATAGATCAAATGGACTTAACAGACATCTACATAATATTGAATCCAACAGTTATGGAATACACATTCTTCTCAATAACCCATGGAACATTCTCCCAGATAGATCACATTTTAGGCCATAAAGCAAGTCTTAACAAATAGAAGGAAATTGAAATAATTTCTTGTGTCTTATAAACCACAATGGAATAAAATTAGAAGTCAATGTCAAGAGAAACTACAATACAAGCAATGCGCTTTTGAATGATCCATAGGCCATTGAAGAAATCAGGGAGGAAATTTAAAAACTCTTACAATCAAATGAAAATGAAAACACAACTTACCAGAACCTCTGAGACATAGCAAAGGCAGTAATAAGAGAGAAGTTTATAGGTATGAGTGTCTACATTAAAAATCAGAGAGAACTCAAGCAAATAACCTAATGATACTTCTCAGTTCTTAGATATACAAGAGCAAGCCAATCCCATATTTAGTAGAGAGAAAGATAAAATAAAAATCAGAGTGGAAATCAATGGAATGAAGACTAAAAGAAACAGAAAGGATCAATTACATGAAGGGTTGGTTCTTTATGTAGAAAAATAAGTATGTTAAACTCTTAGACAAGATAACCAAAAGAAAGTGAGAAAAGACCCAAATTAATTAAATTTGAGATGAAAAGGAAGTTATTATCGCATATTTCACTGAAATCAGAAGATCATTAAGGAATATTTTGAACATGTAAATTCTTTTTTTTTTTTTGATGGTTTGAACTCAGAGCTTTGCATTTGCAAAGCAGGCCTTCTGTTTGAGCCATACCTCCAGTCTGAAAATATATTTTAATAAGTTGAAAAATACAGAGGAAATGGATAAATTTCTAGACACATATGACCTAACAGAATTGAACAAAGAGAATGTCAACAACTTAAACAGATTTATTATAAGCAATGAGACTGAAGCAGGAATAAGGAGTCACCCAAAGAAGAAAGCCTAAGAATGAATGGATTCATTGCTGAATTTTACCAGACCTTTAAAAAGGAACTAAAACCAATGATCCTTAAACTATTCCATAAAAAAGAAAGGGAAGGACTGCTTTCAAACTTATTTTATGAAGTTTATTATTTTATGATAATAAAACTGAATAAGGGCACAACAAAATGGAAAACAACAGATCAATTTCCTTGATGAACATAGATGCAAAAATTCTCAATGAAATTCTTGTAAACAAAATTCAACAATACATTAAAAGGATCATAAACCATGACCAGATTAATTTCATTCCAGAGATGCAAGGATGGTGCAACATATGCAAATCAATAAATGTAATTCAGTGCATAAATAGAATCAGGGACAAAACTCATATGATTATCTCAATAGATGCAGAAAAAGCCTTTGACAAAATTCAACATACTTCATGATACAGGCCCTGAAGAAATTAGGACTAGAAGGATCATATTATAACATAATAAGGACTATATACATCAAACCTATATTTTATCTTACACTGAGTGGGGAAAAACTGAAAGTATTTCCTTTAAAATCATGACCAGGATGAGGGCTGGTGGAGTGGCTCAGGTGGTAGAGCACCTACCTAGCAAGTATGAGACTCTGAGTTCAAACCCCTCCCCCCCCAAAAAAAAAAAAGAAAAAGAACAAGACAAGAGTATCTACTCTTTCCATTCTTACTCAACACAGTGCTTGAATTCCTAGCCTAGCAATAAGGCAAGAGAAACAAATAAAAGAGAAGCAAATAGGAAAGGAAGAAGTCAAATTATCTCTCTGCTGATGACATGATCCTATACTTAAAAGACCTTGAAAATTCTATGAGAAAACTCTTGGATCTGATAAACACTTTTAGCAACTAGTAGGATACAAAAACAACATATAAAAATTAGTAGTTTTTCTGTATAACCAGTAATGAACATGCTCAGAAAGAAATCAGGAAAGCAATCCCAATGACAATAGCCTGAAAATATACTTAAGAATAATCCTAACAAAAGAGGTGAAAGACCTCTACAATGAAAACTATAAAACACTGAAGAAAGAAAATGAGGGAGATACTGGGAGTTGAAAAGATCAACAGAATTAATATAGTGAAAATGGGTATATTACTGAAAGTGATCTGAAAGATTCGATGCAGTCCCCATCAAAATTCCAATGGCATTCTTCACAGAAATAGGAAAAACAATCCTAAAATTCATATGGAAGCACAAAAGATTCCAGAATAGCAATCCTGAGCAAAAAGAGCAATGCTAGAGGTATCACAATACCTGACTTAAAATTATACTGCAGAGCCATAGTAACAAAATAGTATGGTACTGACACTAAAACAGACATATAGGCCAATGTAATAGAATAGAGGACCCAGAAATAAATCCACTTGGCTACAGCCATCTGGTTCTTGACAAAGGTGCCAAAAACATACACTGAGGAAAAGACAGTCTCTTAAACAAATGGTTTTGGGAAAACTGGATATCTATATGTAGAAGACTGAAATTCAATCCTTATATCTCTTCCTATACAAAAATCAATTCAAAATGGATCAAAGACCTTAATGTAAGACCAGAAACTTTGAAATTGTACAGGGAAAACACTTCAAGGTATAGGTAAAGTCATTTAATGACTTTTTAAATAAATAATTTATTAATAGGAATTAACAAATTCCTATTAGCTCAGAAAATAATAGCAAGGATTGACAAATGGGATTATGTCATTAAAAAGCATCTGCATAGCAAAGGAAAGAATTACCAGAGTAAAGAAACAGACACAGAATGGGAGAAAATCTTCACCAGCTATTCATTTGGCAGGGGATTAATATCCAGAATATAAGAAGAACTCAAAAAACTAAACACCAAAAATAACAAAATCCTAATCAATAAATGGGCAAATGAATCGAACAGATCTCAAAAGAAGAGGTACAAATGGACAAAAAATACATGAAAAATTGTTCAACAATTTTGCCATTAGGGAAATGCAATGATTTTGAGATTCCATCTCATTCCAGTAACAATGACTATCATCAAAAAAGCAAACAACAAATACTGTAGAGGATGTTGGTGGAAACATAAATTAGTCCAGCTACTGTAGAAATTAGTGTGGAGGTTTCTTAAAAAACTAAAAATAGAACTATCATATGGTCCAGATATCTTATCCTGGGTATGTATTCCAAGGAATCGAAGTGTACAATAGAAATACCTGCACGCTCGTGTTCACTGCTAATTATGCAATTAGCCTAGGTACCCATGATGGATGAAAATTATGTGATGTGTGTGTGTTTGTGTGTGTGTATGTGTGTGGGACCAGCAGGAGAGTATGGGAATAAGAAGGGTAGCAAGGGGGTAATTATGATCAAAGTACATTATATCCATGTATGAAAGTATCATAATGAAATCCATTATTTGTGCAATTAATATATTTTAATAAAAAGACTTGTTACTAGGGAAAAAAGAGAGAAGAGTCAAACAAATCCTGTTTTCCTCCAGGAAGCAAGGCGGCAAATTTAAAAGTTAACCTCAGCAATTAGAATGCCTTCTAATGATTTAGAGATCTGTATTTTCCTTGTAATTTTGGTCTGAATTTTCTATTTTGCTGCTTAAGAGTGTGTATTTTATTTTAACTTATGCATGAATTTGTTCTGTAATGAAAGAAGATATAACTTTAAAAATGTATACTGACTATTAATCTTTTCATCTCTTTTTTGTGGTCCTGGGGTTTGAACTTAGGGCCTCATGCCTGCTAGGCAAGTGCTCTACAACTTAAGCCACTCTCCTAGTCCTTTTTGCTTTTGTTTGTTTTTTGAATAAGGTCTTGCATTTGGACTGGCCTTGGACTTTGATCTTTCTAGTTCTGCCTCCTGAATAGATGGAATTCTGATGGTAAAAATTTAAGCTACCAAAAAGATATAAATTTAAAAAGTAAGAGAAAGAGCAAGAACACAACAGCACTTATTTTCTCCCAGCTCTGGTGAGTAGATGGATAGATGTTCAAAATCAAAATCAAGATGTTGGCAGGGTTGGTTGCTGCTGGAGGCTCTGGCGGAGCTTGTGCATAGCCTCCTCCTACTTCTGCTAGTTGCTGGCCATCCTTGGTCTTGCTTGCTTATAGATGAGATGTATCTCATCAGTCTCTGCCTCACCTGGCATTCTTCAGTGTGTCTCTGGGTGCCTTCAAAAGCCTGGAAGTGGGGGGGATAAAGGAGAATGATGGAGGGGGGAAATTCAAGTATGATATATTGCAAGAACTTTTGTAAATGCCACAATGTACCCTCACCCAGCACAACAATAAAAAAATAAACCTTTTCACCATCTCCTCATGTATCAGAGATGACATGGTATAAAGAAAAGGCCAAAAAATTTAAGAAGGTGAGTTCAAATTATGGTTTCTTCATTGACTGTGTCATTGGTAAGATCCTTTACCTCTCTGAGCCTTCATGTCCTCATCTGTTAATTGGGAATAATGGCATATCTACCCTGTTACATATTAAAAGGGATAATTTGCTACACTGTAACAAAAAAATAAAAGCCTGCTTATAAGGACACCAGTTCTTGGATTTAGGACCCACCCCACTAATTTGATTTCATCTTTACTTGATTACATCCCCTAAAACCCTTATTTCTAAATATGATCAATTCAATTAGGGAGGTGGCTAGGATGTTAATGTATCTTTCTTGGGGCACAATTCACCCCACAATAGAAATCCACTCAACCTATCAGAGGATGGCACACCCTACAAGAAGCTTAGTACAGTGGAGAGAGGAACTCACTCCTCAGTGCTAGAAGCTGTGTTATCCTAATGTCCCTTTACCTTTCTGGGCCTCAGTTTCTTTGCAGGACAAGAATCTCTGTCTAGATCTCTGAGGTAGCTGCAGTTGTAATTTCCTGTGATCTTAATTTATTTTTGATTTAGTCATTCTGCTGCCTCAAGGAAAAAGACAAAGAGCAAATAATCAAATAATAAGAAAGACCAAGATAGCACATAACAGCAACAACAAAAAAATGCAAACTAAAAAGAGGAGTAGCAAAATGAGTAGGAGAAAGAGGAGGAAGGTAGGGCAAGGAGAAGAACTGAAGTGAGCGCAAGAGGCAAGCCAAAAGCAAAGAAGGGAGTCTGAGTGAGTCTGAGTGGAAACCGAAGCCCATTTACCTCTGCATGTGAGTATGTGTGCCATCTAACACTGTTTGTTCATAATCCAGCCACAAATAAATATAGCTATTTAATAAGAAGTTGTATACACTCTCCTGCTTTATAAACCAGTATTTCCTGAGGCTATTTATTTGGAGCATATCGTGCAAAGGACTACCAAGGCACGACCTGCCGAAGGTGTTCTCTCTCTCTCTCTCTCTCTCTCTCTCTCTCTCTCTCTGTGTGTGTGTGTGTGTGTGTGTGTGTGGTGTGAAAAGAAAGTGTCTTCTTTTTTTCCCTCCTTTAAATAAAGCAGTGTGCAGGCAGACACAAGGTCAGGGAGAGGGCCATGTTTCAGGGCCCATAGCCTCAGCCTGTTGTCAGCTGCCTCTCTCATGTTCTACCTGGAAAGACTGATGCAGAAAGTCTTCCTTGTTGGGCCATCTCTGGACCCAGTAATGCCAGCACACCCCCAGATGGCCATGCTCCACAGAAACTGCAATGACAGCCACCTAGGATTTCTTTCTTGCTTTCTCGAGGGAAAGTGGTAATCCTCATGTTGAGGTCGCCCCACAAAATATCTAATTTGAAGAAGCTGAAATCCCTGCCTCCTTTACCTACTGTTTTCAACTCCAGAGCACCAAGCAGTTCACCACCTCAATTCACGATCCTCTACCCACTCACCTTGTGGTTGCTGCCCTTGCCCTAACAGCAGGTCTGTAATCACGCAGCTGGTAGGCTTGCCAGACTAAGCAAAGAAAAATCCAGCATGCCTAACACATTGCAATTTCAGATCAACAATGAGTTTTTTTTTCTTATGAGTATGTACCACATATTGAATAGGACATATTTGTACAATTATGCATTTTTTCTCAGACATTCAGAGAGTTGGGTGTCCTGTGTATTTTCTGGCAGCAGGAGAAACAGACAGTGGAAGATCTTTTGCCCTCTGTTTTCCTGCTTCCTGGGTCTTGGGCAGCCAACTCACTGCACTGTTGGCAACTTCCTCTTCCTCACCCCACCAGGCATTTTCACAATGCACTGTTAGTTCTTTCTATTCTTAGTCCGCTTTGGATAAAAGGAGTCTGAGAAATGACAAAGATACACAAACACCAGTGTGGCTCTTGGGAACTGTGGCTGCTCTGTATTGTGATTCATCAGCCAGGGCCCAGGGCTCCTGTTTTTCACGTATGTCTCTTCATGGGTATTTTATGTTTTGCCATTAGGACACCAGGGAGGGTGGCATGGTGAGACACAGAATCCATCATAGAGGCAAATGTATCAGCAATCACGCTTCTAAGAATCTGCCCCAGGGACATAGCGATGTGCAGAGATTTACGTGCTGTTTATAATAGTGAAATGTTGAAGACTCTTGAAATGTTCAAAAGTGGGAGAATGGTAAATGATGGGGCATTCTCAGAGTGGAATATTATGTGACAACTAAAAATCACGTTTTTAGAAAAATGTTTTATGACATAGCTGTGTTAATAACACAGACAGTGGGAAACAATGATTCATGGCAGTATGATCTTAATAAGCGTAGAAGGAAATTCACCCACTTGTTTGGCAGAGTGTGGGGTCCAGCCTGCAGAACTGCACGCAGCTCACTTAAGAAGTTCTCTTGGCCAGGCAGTGGTGGCTCACAACTGTAATCCTAGCCGCTCAAGAGGCAGAGATCAGGAGGATCACGGTTTGAAGCCAGCCCATGCAAGTAGTTTGCGAGAACTTATCTTGAAAATACCCAACACCAAAAGGGCTGGAACAGTGGCTCAGGTGGTAGACTGCTTGCCTAGTAAAGCGTGAAGCCTAGAGTTCAAACTTCAGTACCACAAAAAAAAAAAAAAAAAAAAAAGCAACTCCCATTCTGATGGTTACAACTCCACGGAGGAAAATCAGTGCACTGTGGCTTGGCTCACCTTTTCTTAGGGCTGGGGTATTTGTAATTTTGCAGCACTCGGGCAGGGTGTGGAGAGACAGGGCATTGAAACCAACACTTCTGATTATAAAGTCATGTCTCCCACATTATTGAGGCAATGACACACCTTGAAGCACCCACAAGTGACTTGGACTCCCCACTGATTCTTCCGTCTCCTGTCTCTGCCTCCCCCATGCCTGCCAGGCTGCTGGTTAACTTCCTCAGACTCAATCCCATCATTCTGCGTTGCCCTCCTCTTACCATTAGTCGTGGTTCCCAATCTGCAGAGGACCCTGAGAACTAAGGTTCAGCAGCTCACGTGTGCTTTATGAACAGCCAGTAGACCCAGTAAATTCACGTGTCATTCTGCAATGCAGGGAAATGCTGTTGTCGTCAGCATGATACCCAAAAATTGGTTTAAAGAACCTTTTGTTCTGGGGAGGAAGGGGATTTTTAGAGCGGTGTAAGTCTTATCCTGTACCCCACTGTCAAGGTGGACACACTCCATCCCACAGGATGCACAACACAGAGTGTGCCCTGATGTCAGCCACAGACTTCAAATGACAGGAATGTGTTGATATTGGCTCATCAATTGTGACAATGAATGTACCACACCAATGCAAGACAGTGAGATGGGGACATGGAGTGGGGCAGGTGTGGAAACTCTGTGCTTTTCAGTTAATTTTTTTCTGTAAGCCAAAAATTGCTGCCCTCAAAGACAAATTCAGTTTATTAAAATTATGTATATAATGTAGTTATTCTTTTTTGTAAGCTTTTAATAAACTTAAAAATATACTCAAGTGAAGGCCAATGAAGCATAGAGAAATTACTTGCTTTTTAAAATTGTGATGACTAACCTTTGTTTCATGTTTCTGTAGTAAAAATAGGGACTTCATGGTTTTTAGACTTTCCAGTTTTATCTCTTCTGTCTGAATAAATGATTAATCCTCATACAGCTTGTTTTTAAAGACACTTTAAGCCAGATGTGATAGTACCTGACTATAATCCAAGCTACACAGGAGGCAGAGGTAGGAGGATCATGATCTGAGGACAAATGGGAAAAAGTGAAACCCTACCTGAAAAATGAAGAAAATGGGCCTCATGTGGTAGAGTGCTTGCCTGGCAATCGCAAAACCCTGAATTCAAACTCCAGTACCTTCTAAATAACTAAGTAAATAAATCGCCTTTAAAAGGGAGAGAATGCTCCTACCTGAATAGTTTGGGAACCACAGGTCTATCAGTCAAAATCCAACAACTCAGCACCAACCGGCTTTTCTGGTCTCATCACATCCACAGTCCCACCTGCTGAGTTCTTTCCTCTAGGCCATCTGCCTCCAAACCATTCCTTCTTCGAGCATCTTCTTCCCCTTTGTCCTCCCATTTTACTTTATTCCTGGGTTTCGTTCAAACACAGCATCCTCTCTGGAGGTTCCTTGAGTTTCCAGATAAGAAATGACATTTTTCTTTCACTTCCAAAACATCTTGTTCACACTGGACAGAGACACTTGCCACGATTTGTTTGTGTCTCTGTCTCCTTCATGGATCGGTGGGCAATTTGGAGGTGTGGGAGATCTGTGTTCGATTCCTTTACAGAGACTTCCCAGCTTCTTGCACAATGACTAAAAATATGTTTTTGAAGCAATAACTGTGTCTTCCACCCAAGTAGAGGTCCCAGTTCAAGGTGGCTGAAGCATTAGTTCATCTATCCATTTAGCAATCCTTATTTTTTCATCATTATTTTTTTTTAAGATCCTGGGGATTGAACTCAGAGCCTTGAGCTTGGTAAGTATTCTACGACTTCAACCACACCCCTAGTCCATTTGCTTTTAGTTATTTTTTTCAGATAGGGTCTCTCACTTTTGCTAAGGCTGGCCTCAAACCTTGATCCTCCTGTCTCAGCCTCCTTAGTATCAGCAATTTTTTTTTTACTGAACACCTACTATGGGTTACATATTATTCTAGGCACTTAAGAATGTGGTGTGAAGAAGACAGATGGGATCTCTGCTCTCAGGCAGCTCTCATTCTTGGTAGAGATAAATAATGAGTAAACAGATAAAGAGAATCTCAGAATGAAACAGGATAATGCCATTTATTCAGTCATTCAACAGATACTTATTCATAGGTATGGCATGTAGACATTATTCTAGCTGCTAGGCATACAGCTACTTCAAGGACACTCTTATGATAGGAAAGATAGGATAGGATGGTCAAGGTGCACATCTCTAGGGAGATGCCTGGGATCTCAATAATGAGGAATAGACAATGAGGGAGGAAGACAGTCATGAAAATGATTGGAGAGAGTTATTCCAGGGAGAGGAGAAAATAAGTGTAAAGGCCCTGAGGTGGGGTGAGCTTTGCCTGCAGAACACAAAGTAGACCCATGTGTCTGTAATGGTATAATGTTAGGTTCCCACAGTCGGTATTAAGGTGCTTGGATTTCACTTCATTTCATTTCAAATTTAAATTTAAATGCATGGGAAGTTATTCATTGGTGATGGGTAAGTGTGCTTAAGCAGTCTTGGAGATTTGACTTAGTGTGCCTGGTGTGAAGCCTAGAAATATGGTGGTCCCAAAGCAAAAAGTGTACGACCCCACCTTGATGTTAGGTCTTAGATTGCCACCAAGATCTGGAGGTAAAATTAGCACAGAGGAGGCTCTGGAGCAATGTGCTGCTGATCCCTAGCCAGGAGAAGCGTGTTGCTGCCACAGTCCATGATCTAAGACCCCTCTCTGCTCCGAAAGTCCTTGGTGAGTCTGGGGAGCTGTAGGGGTCCCAGCACCCAGAACAATGATCCAGAGTCAAGCTGCTTAGTGAGCAGAGTGCTGGAGTTCAGCCTCTGAACTTCTCTGTATTCTAGTTTTCTAAAATGTTTCCAAAATAAAACCAAGGAACTGGATGAGAGTTGCTTGAAGATGCGCCTCCCTAGAGATAAAGCAAAATAGAGTTTGG
The DNA here is from genome assembly GCF_047511655.1 of Castor canadensis. NCBI lineage: Eukaryota > Metazoa > Chordata > Mammalia > Rodentia > Castoridae > Castor > Castor canadensis. Next base: position 22,940,387 of record NC_133387.1, on the reverse strand, counting down.
AGCTCTATTATTTCATCAATTCCTCATGGTCCTAGTAGGAAGCAGTCAGCCCCTGAGGGCCCATGGAAGTTTGGGTTGAGAAGCCAGGGTTGCCTGACCTATGGTTCCATACTCTTCAGGAGACCCATGCTCAGCCACTGATTCCTAACACCGGCTCAAATCCTCCAAAGTGTTCCTGGTCTGTCCAGGATGCACAGGATGGCACACAGGCACATGGAGCTCTACTTTCTTTTAAAGATGTCAAGGGAAGAAATGTTCCCAACCTCTCTTCTGTGCCCATTCTAGGCACAGGAAAAGGAGTCAGGGCTGGACTCCATGCTGAGTATTGAAGTTGACCTCTGCTACTGATGCACTGTGTGAGTTTAGGCAAGCCCTGTCTTTCCCTGGGCCAGAGTTTGCTCCTCAGGAACATGAACTTGTGAGATGAAATGAAACTTTCCATAAAACGTGAGTCACTCACTTTATAGAGCTGGTGAAACTGAGGCCGCTCACTATCTCTAGAGGATGGAATTACAACTGCCCTGGGTTCCCTGCTCAGTTTGCTGGCCATCAGAGCACGTTCTCTCCTAGCAAGGTTTTGTTCAGAGCAGCACACAGAGAGGCTGGAATGATCCCCTGGCCCCTCACCCTGTTCTTTGTTTCCCATTCCTTTGTATTTAGGTGGGAGCTTTTCCCACCTCTTTTTCCCTTTGGATTCCTTTCTTCCCTACTTGGTTGCTGCTGTAAACACAGATGGGACAAATGCTAATTTCATCTAGAGCTGGAAACTGAATTCTTTTTAAAATGGAGGTGGTCCTGGAGTCAGTGAAGGGGTGGGGGGTCGGGTAGGATGCTGTGTACAGGAAGCCACCTCCTTGCTCTTGGCATGAAAAGGTAGATTCAAGAGTTCCCTGCCTAAAATGACATTACCTTTGTCCAGGCAGTATTGCTGTCTGCTGGAAAATGTGAGGTTGTTCCAGGGAATAACTTTAAGGAGTCCTGACACAGGTGCTGATGGTGGCATTGGACACCTGAACAGTGTTGTATTTGCCCTGTGCTTTTCCTTGGAGTCAGGCAAAGTGGACCTGAGTGGCAGCAGAGGACATATCAAGTCTGTCCAGTGGAGGGCACCAGTGTCTCCCCCTCCACCCACCCCTCGCCCCCCACCCCAGCCATAGAGCACCCTTAAGGTGGACACCTGGCTTCTTTCAATGGAGCAGAGCGTTGACAGGCAAGGCTACTTGGCTTTCCAACTATGCAGAGGTTTAAGCATAGCCTCTATCCTTTCAGGGAGGGCAAAGGGCCCCAAACCCAGAATTAGGAGCCTTGGGTTTTAGTCTTGGCTTTGTGACCCCAGGCAAGCCAAATACCTTGGCCTTAGTTTTCTTATCTTCAAAACTTGTAATAATTATTTCAGAGGTGTCTTTCAGCTCAAATAGCCTGCGGTTCTACAACCCCTAAGTTTGGCAGATACTCTAAACAGAAAATGAGATCAACTTGAATGCCCTGAAGGCTGGGCTTGGCGTAACAGATGTGAACAAGTAGGGGTGATTTGTGGTCTTTTATTTAGAGGTAAAGGGAATGCAACCATCTCTCCACGGTCTCAATTCTCTTGGGTCAGAACTGTATGCTTTGGACCATGGGCTATTTGACTTGTTTCAGGCAAGAATGTCAGAAGGAAGCAAGATAGTCTGACTTTCATTAGGGTAACTATCCCAAAATGTTAGGGGATGAAACAACCAAATCACACATATCACATACTCATATCCCAGTCTGGTGCAGTTTGAAGAAGGAGGAGTGAGCTTGGCTCTTTGAAGTCATTCAGGGACTCAAGTACTTCCAATTTATGATCCAACCTTCCCTGGTCCACAAATTTTCTATTCCGCTAGTGGATGGAGAAAAAGACAGCACAAGACTGTCTAGGGGTTGATAGAGCAAGAGAAGAAATGACGTGATAGTGCTCACCCATGTTCCATTCAACAGGAATGATCACATGGCCCTATCTTGATGGTGGCCCAGAAAGAAAAGGAGAGTGACTTAAGGGTCTTGGTGAGAATTAGTAGTGTCTGCTTTTCTCAAGGCTGTTTCTGAGCACGAAGCAGAGGATTTCTCGCCTCATGCTCGCTCTAGTTTATTTGATGCACTATTTTTATGAAGCAGCGTTCCTGTTATTGTAGAACTGAGTCCCTTCTCCCAGATGGCACCTTTTTGGTTTTACCCAAATGCATTCTATAGGCTAGCAGTGGCCTGGGATATTCTCTGAAGTCAGATATAGCTATAAATAGATACGTCTATATATTTCTCAGCTCCAATAATTAACTGTGAGAACTTGAATCAAGAACCCAGTTTCCCAGAGAACAGGAAGGTTAAACAGGTCCTGCCTGGAGGTTGGCACCAGTAGGAGGGGAAGGATATAAGGAAAGGGTGTAGGAGGGTAAATATGGTGGAAATGTTATGTATTATGTACTCATGTATGAAAATGGAAAAATGAGATCTGTTGAAACTACTCCAGGAATGCAGGGAAGAGAGATAAAGGAGAATGATGGAGGGGGTGAATTCAACTATGATATATTGTAGTAGGGAGGAGGGGAAGATATGGCAGGAAACTGAAGTTTAAATTATCTGAACCTGAAAATTGTCATGTAGCACTGAGGATGAAGTAGCCAGTGAAATTACAAATAATCATATATGGGTTAAATATTGCTTCTCGCTTCTGTAACCTGCTTGCAAGGGTATATAAGGAAGGCCCCTTTGTTTTTGGGGCTCAGCCTTTGGATGTGAATCTGCTGAGCTGCTGCTGGCATGCTAATAAATATTGCTTCCCAAAAAGTCTTGGTGTCCTATTCCCCTGCTTGAATATCCTGCAGCATTTCTGGGGGCTCAGTCTGGGATTCAGAGATGGTGTCTTTCACCTCCTTGTGTCAGGACTTGTCATCCCCAGCTTGTTGGGTGGGTCATCCCCACCAGGCACCAGTGGACCTGTTGATCTGACGGAGGGAGTCACTCTTCCAGGCGCACTGGTGGGGCGAGTCTCAGTTGCACAAAGGAACCTGGAGAAGGCTTGGAAACCAATTGGGAGCCCTGCCTGTCAGACTAGGAGGAACCCAGGTTCAAATAATAGGCCTGCCTTTGGGAGGCAGAATGGGAGCCTGATGACCTCCCAGAGACACCCGAGTAGCCCTATCTGTAGTGAAATCATGTCTCTCAGGTTAAGAGAGCAGGGTGGAAATGTGTGAGTGTAGTCTGAGATGTATCCTGGCTATAAAGTGAGTGAGGACCCTGTGTAGGTGTAGTTCCTGGCCAGGCAACCACATCCAGATCACCAATAAGGGGCACATATTGTTCTTCCCTGTGTGTTGGAGAAGAGGACACCTTACCTCTCCTCTAAAACCCCTACCCCTCCGTGTCTGTCTTGATGTCTGGTAATGGGAGGAAATGGGTGGAAATCAGAGTAAGGGCACCCCCTTGGATAGTATGCTTAAAAACTTTAAAAAGGGATTTAATGGAGACTATGGAGTCAAGTTAACTCCTAACAAGCTTAAGACCCTTTGTGAATTAGATTGGCCCACTTTTGATGTAGGGCGCCCCCCCCCAGAAGGGTTGATAGACAAAAATGCAGTAAATTAAGTTTTAAAGGTAATTGCAGGGAAGCCTGGACACCCAGATCAGTTTCCCTATATTGATTGCTGGCAGGATGCAGCTCTCAGCTGGCCGGCATGGCTAAGACCTTGTCTGGAAGAAACCTATAGTATTCTGGTATCTAGGGTGGCTGCAACTTCCAAGTGTAGGGAGAAATCCCCGAAGAGCCTGAGGAAACACCACCGCCCTATGTGCCGCTCTATCCACCCTGCCACCAGCACCCAGTTCTGCACCCTTGCCTTTGACATCAGATGGGAAAGCTTGAGGAATGGTCACACCTGTAAAATCCGACCTGGAAGCCTCTGGGGCCTCAACTCCCCTGACCTCCCTCAGGCCTATGGACCTCATGCCCACTTCAAGTCCACCAGTTCTCACCCCACACCCACCATTCAATCGGGGGTATCCAACCAGTCTCTGCAAGACCCCTCCCATCCTCAGACTCCCACCTCCCTGCAGATGACCCTGGGAGGTCCAAGGCCCAATGCATTATGACCAGCATGGTTAAATACAAGGAGGAGGGCAGATATTCATCTACCAGCCCTTTACTACCACAGACCTCCTCAACTGGAAACATCACACCTCCTCCTTCACAAAAAACCTCAAGCTCTGGTTGATTTAATGCAGTCCATCATCCAAACTCATAAACCCACCTGGACAGACTGCTGACAGCTTCTGACTCTATTCAATACTGAAGAGTAGCACTGTATAATGTTGGTAGCCCTAAAGCGGTTGAAAGATTGTGCCCCTGTGGGCATCTTAAATGGCCAAGCCTATGCTCAGACTCAGTTCCCCAAGGAAGATCCCCATTGGGACCCTAATGATGACCAAGGCTACCAGCATCTTGAAAATCCCAGGAAGCCCTGTTGGGACGCAGGAAGGAAGGAGGGAAAAGGCCATGAAAACGAGCAAAACATCAGAGGTCCTGCAAGGGACAGACGAGAGTCCCAGCCACTTTTATGAGTGTTTATGGAGGCCTTCCATTTGTACATCCCCTTTGACCTGGAAGCCACTGAAAATAAGTGGATGATTAATGACAATTTTGTTGGCCAGGCCCAGGGAGACAAAAGGTGAAAATTGCAGATTTTCTGGAGGGATTTGCTGGAGTGAATGCCAGCCAGCTCTTGGAGGTGGCCACAAAGGTTTTTGTCAATTGAGGTCAGGAGGCAAAATGAGAGGTGGACAGGGAGATGAAAAGAAAGTGGACCTCCTTGCTGCAGCCATTGTTGAATGATCAAGTGGGCCCCAATGGGCTGGTCTGAACAGGGGCAGGGGCAATCACCGTGGATGGTAACCAGTGCCCACGGTACGCTCCACCCCAGGGAGGAAATAGGGCAAGATTAATGTGCCTACTGTCGCCAGGATGGGCACTGGAAGAATGAATGTCCCCAATGGGCCAGGGACTCCCAGAAGTCCCCTCAGACCAGAGGCAGAGGCCGAGCTGTCAAGGGAAAGTATCAGCCCCTGGGAGGAAAACACTGTAGGACTGGCAGCCCTGGAAGGCTGAGGAGGAATAGGACAGACCCAGCTCCATTCTACTAGGCCCCTTGGAGCCTATGGTCAGAATGAGGATAGGGGTCATCCCATGTGTCTAGACAATGCAGGCTTGGGAGCCATGAAGTAAGGCATGAGTACTTCTATCTCCCTGATTTCCCTGTGACCCTGATGGGCAGGGACTTATTATGCAAACTGAGGACACAGGTAAATTTTGATCCTGATGGCACAGCAGCTTTAAAACTGAGAGGACCTGAGACAAAGACTAACTGTCTTGGTCACACAAGAAGAGGAATGGCAGCTCTATGCCCCTGAGGGAAGTTCTAAGATTCCTGAGCTTCCCTTCAAGATTCCAGGTGTATGGGCTAAAGATAACCCCCAAAGGGCTGGCCCAAAATGTGCCCCCAGTAGTAGTGGAATTAATGCTAGGGGCCACCCCCATCAGCCAAAAGCAGTACTTCATTCCCTGCAAGGCCCAGGTCAGGTCAGAATTCAAAAACACCTTGACAGATTCTTACAGTATGGAATCCTTCAATCACGCCAGTCATCCTGGAACACCCCTTTAAAACCCATCCAAAAACTGGGGACTGAGGATTTTAGTCTGGTTCAGGACGTCTGGGTGGTAAATTCAGCAACCATCACTCTTCATCCTGTGGTCCCAAATCCCTACACACTCTTAGTCCTTATCCTGGCTGAGGCAACTTTTTTTTTTTACCTGCCTAGATCTTAAGAACACATTTTTCTGCATCTGCCTAGCCCCACAGAGCCAGCCTATTTTTGCCTTCCAGTGAGGAAATCCCAATAATGAGGAAAAGGGGAAGCTAACCTGGACTCGGTTGCTGCAAGGTTTCAAAAACTCCCCAACCATATTTGGAACTGCCTTGGCATCAGATCTCAAAGCTTTCTCAGCCAACCAGCACAGCTGTGCACTCCTTCAGTATGTAGATGAACTCCTGCTGGCTGGACCAACTCAGGAGGACTGTATGAAGGGACTCGTCTCCTTTTCTCTCTTTTATGGGAGGCAGTACAAAGTTTCTGAGAAGTAGGCCCAGATTTGCCAAAACGCCGTCAAATACCTTGGCTTTCACCTGTCACAGGGGTAATGAAAGCTCTTCCCTGAAAGGAAACAAGCTGTCTGTTCCATTCTAGCCCCCAAGACCCACCAGCAAATCAGAGAGTTTTTGGTGCCATGGGTTTCTGTAAAATCTGGATCCCTAACTACTCTCCCTTGGCTAAGCTCCTTTATGAAGCCACAAAGGGGCAGAACGGGAACCCTTGGTATGGGCAGAGGAACAAGGGAGAGCCTTTAGAGAAATTAAAGGCCTTGCTCTAGACCTGCTGGATGTGACAAAGCCCTTTTTCTTGTATGTCCATGAGTGAAAGGGGACATCTGTCGGGGTCCTGACCCAGCTACTAGGCTCCTGGCCTTGTCCAGTAGCTTGTCAAAACAACTCAATGACATTTCCTGAGGTTGGCCAGCTTGCTTGGGTGCCCTGGTAGCCACTGCTGTCCTAGTGGCTGAAGCAGACAAGCTTATCTTAGGGCAAGAACTGTCTGGGTTCCCACTCCGTCCTGACTCTCATGGAGTACAAGGGAAATTATTGGCTGACCAACTCTTGGATGGTCAAATACCTGAGTATGCTATGTGAAAACCCACACATTCGGCTGAAAGTTGTTAAGACTCTAAACCAAGCCCACCCTATTGCTGGTTGACTCAGGCCCCCTGGAACATGACTGCTTAGAGGTCATGGATGAAGTTTTCTCAAGCCAGCCAGACCAAACCAATCAGCCTATCAGTCATCTGGATATTGAATATTTCACAGATGGCAGCAGCTTTGTCTGGGATGGCATGCACTTTGCCAGGTATGCAGTGGTAACTCTGGACACAGTCACTGAAGCCTGCCTGCTGCCAGTTGGAACTTCTTTGCACAAAAGGCTGAACTTGTCACCCTGATATTGGTGCTCCAGCTCGCTGAAGAAGTAGGGGTAAACATCTACACTGATTCTAAATATGCCTTCACAACCATTCATGTCCAAAGGGCCTTATATAAAGAGAGGGGACCCATTAACTTGGGAGGAAAAAGTATTAAGTATGGGAAAAGATCTTAGAACTGCTAGATGCAGTATGGGCCCCTAAATTGGTGGCACTTACACACTTCTGAGGGCACCAAAAGAGAGATGCAATAATTGCTTGAGGAAACCAGAGAGCTGACAGAGAGGCCAAACAGGCAGCCCTCACAAACAGGCTGCCCTAACAGCTGCCTTGTTCCTGTGTCCCTTAGTTGAATGGGACCCATGGTACACACCACAGAAACAGGCCTGGTTCAGGATTGAGAAGGGAAGCTTTCTACAGGACGGATGGTGGATGTTTGCCGATGGTCACATTCACCATCCCTGAGTCACTGGCTCCTACATTTGTTAAGCAGATCCACGAAGGAACCCATTCAGTGTGAATGAACTTTGAGACCATCCTGGCCCAGCACTTCTATGTCCCCAAGCTCTCCAGCATAAGAAAGGCAAAATGTGTAGCTTGGGTGCCAGAAACAATCCCCGGCAAGGGCCAAGGGGGCCTCCCCAGGTGCAGAGTGTTGGTGGAACTCCTCTTGAAAACTTGTTCGTGGACTTCACTGAAATGCCACAAGCTCAAGGATGCAAATATCTATTGGTGTTTGTCTGTACTGTCTCAGGATAGATGGAAGCCTTCCCCATGCAGACTGAGAAGGCCTGGAAGTGGCCAGATGCCTGCTGGTCATCCTTCAATTTGGGACACCCGTGTCTATTGGGTCGGGTAATGGGCCAGCCTTTGTGGCTGAGGTTGTGCAGCTGGTAGCTAAGGGCTTAGGAATCACCTAAGAATTGCATATGGCCTATCACCTCCAAACTTCAGGAAAAGTGGAACATATGAATAGGACCCTAAAATTATAGCTGGGAAAACCTGTGTACAGTGGGATCAGTTACTTTCTATAGCATTACTAAGGACCAGGTCAAGTCCCACAAAGTGGACAGGGCTTTCAGGTGACCTCACCTTAAGACAACAGAGGCAGGTGAGTCTTGGGTCGACTTTCTTGAAAATCAGTAACTGGGTCTGGGAAAGACTTCCCGTTAACCTGACAACCCCAATGGACCCTTACAAATCAGGGGATGCCATATGGGTGAAAGAATGGAATGTCCAACCATTAAAATCCCATTGGAGGGGCACTTTTATTGTATCTTGTCTACTCCCACCACAGTTAAGGTAGCAGAAATTGCTCCCTGGATCCATCACAGTGGGGTGAAGCCAGCCTCTCTTGAGTGGGAGTGCATCCTTGTCTCTGCCTCACTGTGCAAGATCACCCTCTGGAACGCCTGCGCCCTTCCTCAGCAGGACCCTTCAGAATCTCTGGCTACCTCTGGGCAGCCTTGCTTTAGTTGCTCCAGAAGGTGACTAATCTACGCATGGCAGAAGACGGAGGAATCACCTTCCTTTCCTAAAGGATTGGTCCTTTCCATGTTTTCCTCTTGTTAAACTTAATTAATTTTCTTCTTAGGGGGTCCCCAAACCTCAAACAGTGATTTATGCATACATGCTATCAGGACTTTGCTTTTTCATACTTACTACTCTTGTGCAGGCCCTGCCCTTGGGTTGTTCACCCACAACCATACCATCTTTTCAGAGTGCTCTCATGGAATCAGCATATCTACTTCAACCCCACCTATCGCCCTCAGGAGCAAAATGGTTGAAGGTCCAGTGATTTGATGGCACTATGGGGGAGTGGATTAGGGACCTCATTAATGGTACCCAGGTGTTCCACCCTGATAAGCCAGTGTCAGTGTTCTCTGATGTTTGTGCAGCCATGGGCCAAGACAGCGAGGAATGTGGAGGCCTAGCCTGGGAAAGAGCCTATATGTCAAATGATAAGCATATGTGCCAGGGTGGTGAGTCCTGTGGAGGCATGGGTTAGCATTATTGTGCTTACTAGAGTTGTGTTTCATGGGCTATCTGGCAGACAGCAGAACACTAAGCCCTCCTTTGTAAGGGGATGACTACCCTTGGCACCTGCAACCCCATAAATTTTACTATACTTAAGTTCTTAGATTGGGAGCAGGGACGTATGGTCAGTATAAAGATAAATGGAATGGGATAAGACCCTGGTACCCTGCTACTCTTCAAACTCATCACAATCACCCATGAGAGTTCCTCATACCAAGTCTTTCACTCTTTCTATGAGATGCAGAGTGAATTTCCTATCTATCAAGACCAAAAACCTGTTCCTCTCACTAGCCAAGTCCATAACCTACACACTAAATGTTACCTTGCATTAAATTTGTGGGGGAACCAAACTGGGAGACCCTTGGTCATGGGAAGCTAAGAAGCTGGACCCATGGGAGCCCTTTAATAAGACCACCTTCTCCAATCACAGGAAAAGCATCTGTCTCCTAAAAACTTCTATCATTGGGAATTAATGTATCTCCTGCCCCAAAGGCCAGTTCTCCCCTCTGTAGGGGATTTAACTTGTTTAGGGCAGAAGTTTTACAATAATATTGCCCCAAAAAACCCAATGGCGGGGAATTCCAAATCACACGGAACCACAGCCCCACCCACTAGCCAAGATCTCTGCTCTCTGAGAAGATTGGAACAGTCTCACCGCAAACATAGATTGGCGGGCACCCAGGAGGCTCTATTGGGCCTGTGGGAAGCAAGCTTAGACGGTGCTACCCAGCAGTTGGTTTGGGTCCTGTGTACTAGGCACAATCCAGCCGTCCTTTTTCCTGCTCCCCCTCACACAAGGGGAAAACTGGAAGTTTCCATATATGGGGAAAGAGCAAGCAGAAAGGGGCAGGGTACCTCACAAATTGGAAACTGGAAAGATCACGAGTGGCCTCCTGAGTGAATCGTTCAGTATTATGGTCCTGCCACTTGGGCAGGAGATGGGTCCTGGGGCTATCACACTCCAATTTATATGCACAAGTGCATTTTTTGGCTCCAGGCAGTAGTCAAAATTCTAACTAATGAAACTGCAAGAGCCCTTGACATACTGGCCAAGCAGCACTCAAAGGTGTCCAATGCAATATACCAAAACTGCCTGGCCTTGGACTACTTACTTGCCTCCAAGGGAGGTGTATGTGGAAAGTTCAATCTTAGAAGAAATCACAGACAGAATGAGGAAAAGTGCCTATGTCCTGTCCAGACTTGGAGAGGATGGAATCCCAAAGACCTGTTTGGAGGTTGGTTCTCTGCCTTGGGCAGATTCAAGACCCTGATGGGGCGATGGCTCTTGTGTTGGAAACATGTTTGATACTATCCTGTCTTGTTCCCTTGGTATTGCAGTCTATCAGGACCACTATGGAGGCCACTATAGAAAGGAAAACAGCCACCCATGTAATGATGCTGTGAAAAAACAAACCCCTAAGTCAGGATGATGCTCTTTGACCCTAGGTGTGTCCGAGCATCAAAGGGGGGAGTTATGTAGGGGAGAGGAGGGGGAGAAACTGAACCTGAAAGCAGTCACATAGCACTGAGGATGAAGTAACCAATGAAATTACAAGCAGTCATATATGGATTAAACTTTGCTTCTCACTTCTGTAACCTGCTTGCAAGAGTGTATGAGGCAAGGCCTCTTTTTCCTCATTCTCAGGGTTCAGCCTTTGGAAGTGAATCCACTGAGCCGCTGCCAACACACCTAATAAATATTTCTTCCTGAAAAGCCTTGGTGTCCTGTTTTCCTGCTTGAATATCCTACAACAATATTGTAAAAACTTTAGTAAATGTCACAATGTACCCCCAGTACAACAATAATATGATAATAATAAAAAACTCCAAACTGATATGAAAAGTACCCAGTTTCTTGATGACAGATGATACCGCCGACAGTTAGGAGGGATGGATTTACTGAATCTCATAGGGTTGTTGTATTATGTGAAGTAAAATATTTTAAGGTGGCTGTTTACAGGGTAGACACTCAGTAAATAGTATCAGAACTCTTGTTTCACTTCTGTTTGGGAATGGTTCTAATACTGCAAGAGCCCTTAGTAGGAATGTTGGTCTTTGGCTAGGATCATTATGAGTTTGGGCCAATTCCAGCTCTTTAAGACATGGTAAGTTCTTTTCTGTGTCTGCTGAAAGGCAGGGTTAACAGCAGCTCAGAGTCTGATTGCCTTTTAATGGCAGTGAAACTGGAGTCTTCTCGTGAGTCTAGGGTTAGTAACTCAGTTGATCAGAGCGTTGTCCAGCTGAGTATGCTAATTAAGTATGGGAAATATACATTTTCTATTGGCCCCTTTAGCTATGAATGGTCTGTGAGGTCGGGACTGGACTTGACCTCAGTCTCCAGAGGTTGGGTCCTAAACTCAGAAGATAGTCAACAAGGTCCGTCCTGCACTGTCCCCTTTTCTCTTCTCCCCCATTTCCTTAGCTAGTGAAGTGCCCCTTGTGGCTAGGATGTATGGATGGCATATGACTGACTTTCTTTTTTATTTGTGTGGTTCCTAGGATCTCAGGATTCTTCCTGCCTTTGTTCTCTTTCCTGGCTAGGGTCAGACTTGGGCTCTTTGCTCTTTGTGGGATATTAAGAAGGAAAAACAGCATGTGTCCCAGTGTTCTGCTTACATGGGTCCCTCCCTTTCTGTAAATGGGGATGGGGGCTCCCTGTCTTAACTGCCTAGAGTTAATACTACCTCCTATACTCAGCAGCATTCAATAAGACATAACATAAAAAACTCAGAACCATCTAGAATAGCAGCAACTGAGATAATTATATGAAAAACCCAGGTAATTTAGTCACTGCAATGGGATATGTGAGGTGTTTTTTTTTGCTTTGTTTTGTGCTTGGGATTGAAGTCAGGGCCCTGCACTTTGCTGTGCACATGTTCTCCCCTCAGCCCTGAATGTTTGAGTTTTGAGATGTCTGGCAGTCCAGATAAAAAGAGGGAATAGAATGGCTCACACAAATGTCATTGTCTGGTTTAAGAAAGACACCTCTTTGTAAGGGAGCATTGACTATTTTCCTGGGGCTAAACTATAGAAGACATTTATCAGGTGCTGCCTGTAGATAAAGGTCATCTAGCAGCATGGCCCTTCTCTTCCCTCCATGTCATTGACTCTGAAAACTGCCTTTGGATTTTGGAAATCTCCATCTGGGGCAGGGTGAAGAAAGATGCCTGCCCCCCAGGACTGAGTAGAGGGTGTCATGCTTGTTAGGCACATGCTCCAGCATTTGGGCCATGCCACTGTTGCTTTTGTTTTTAGTTTGTTTTTCACTTAGGGTCTCATGCTCACTTTGTCTGACCTGGCCGTAGGCTATGATTTTCTTGTCTCTGCCATTTGAGATTACAGGTGTGTACCACCGTGCCCAGCTATAGGCCAGTGTTTTTAATAGTAAACAAATGCCTCTTGGGTGGGTGAGATTTAAAAGAGGTATACAAGGAGCACAAAGGAAAGGATTCTATCTTCTTTAGGCTGGATTCTAAGAGCCAGGAATGCCCACACAGGGAATGGGAATTCAACAAAGGCAGAGCAATAGGGCAGCCATGGACCCTCTCTACAACTCCCTTTCAATAGCCCTGCCCAGCCAACATGCAAGGATGCAGCTGAACTGCCCAGGGCATGCCCTGCTCTGTTTACTCTCTGCTGAATTTAAGTCCTTTTGGAATGGTTTTGCATTTGCTGCAGAAGCCAATTTGCCCAATTGTAATGGTAAAACAACATTATATGCAGATGTCTCACTATTTTTAAAAACCTAATTTGCTTTTAATTAATGCTTGACATGGCACTAGGGGTGTCAGGCATAGGGCTACTGGCACCAGGAGACAGAGCTATTGAAATAGGAGAACCACTAAGCGAAAGTATTATTTTCTTTTTAAACCAAACTTTTAGGGAAAGGGTCAAGTTAAAATCTACAGGAAACACATCCATCCAGGAAACTTCTCACACCCTTGCCAGCATCAACATTAATGAACCCATTTGGAAAGTGCTTTGCAAACCTTCCAGTTCACAGAGCACTCCACATCCTAAGGAAGGTGATGACAGGTGGTATTTATAGAACACCCATGGTGGAAGAGCTGTTAGTGCTGGGTCTTTATTCTTAAGTGTCATTTGTTTACTGGGACCTCGAGGTGACAGGAAATCATTTTCCTTTTTAATATATGAGGAAATTGAGTCACAGAAAGCAACTGAGTGACTTCATTAAGACTTAGGGTCCATCCCCCAGTCGTGATGTGGGTTGTCCAGGTTGCTGCCTGGCAAGTTTATGGATTGACCACTTGTGATTTCCAACATGGTCTCCATCTGTGGCTAGGGTGGCATTTATCAGGGAAACATGCATCCAGGATGACCTGTCAACCATTTCCTATGTGCAGAATTTGATGAAAGCACCACCAGGCTTCTTCCAAGCCTCAACACTTTTCTCATTTCCTGTCCTTGTTCTACTTTCCACCTCTTCAAAAAAGATGAGGACTAAGCAGGGAGCAAGGAGACTTGACGACTGAGAACCATGTGCTGGATGTTGATAAAGAATCGCATCCTAGACTGATGACTTTAACAAAATGGCTTGTGACATACAACAGGGTTGCTGGAGCCCACAGAAAATAACAGTCTCAGTCTGACCATCCAAGGCCAAGATTCCCTTGGCCTTGGATGTGGGAGGAGTTGATGACACATAGCCCAGTCTCTGTGAATTAATGACACATATCCCAGTTTTCCAGGATTGACCACTCCATTCTAGACCGCAGTAAAATCTTGAGGTCTTGGAACTCCCAGCACTGTGCTTAGGTGGACTCTGTCCACCTCCTGCTGAGGATGCACTTTTGCTTTGCTTTGGCTTTGCCTTACATAAACAACCTGCCCAACACTCCTGTCAGAGTGGTAGTACTCCCTTGTGCTCAGCTGCCTGCTGCTTCTACTACTTTCTTGTCTTGGTAAATTTTCCTTCCTTCCTTCCTTCCTTCCTTCCTTCCCTCCCTCCCTCCATCCCCTCCCTCTCTCCCTCCCTCTCTGTCTCTGTGTCTGTCTCTTCCTCTTTCTTTCTTTCTCTCTTGCTATTGTTGTGCTGGGTGGGGATACATTATGACATTTACAAAAGTCCTTACAATATATCAAATATATCTTACTTGAATTCACCCCCCACCCCTCCTCTTGTCTTGGTAAATTCTTCTACCAACTCAAAGTGCCAAAAATTCCTGACAAAAACGTTTTGGGTTCTAGGTAACTCCAGGCCAGCACTGCACACTTCACCACCCTGGGCTTAGCATCAGAAGACAATGATTCTCCTGGGAACTGGTCAGAGGTGTGGTGGTCACAGACTGCGGTTGGATCACCGTTCAGGTATTTTTACAAGGTGTAATGGTGGTAGATAACTTAGTTTCCATGGTATCTCCTCTGAACACCTCCACATGGGTTTCCAAAGCAGCAACATCAGCATAAACTGGTAATTGGTGTAGAAATACAAATTCTCTGGGCACACCCTGACGTAAACACGGACAATGTGGACTCACTCATGTCACTGCGTGCCAGCACACTAGAGCTTGAGGACACACCCATCCAAACTGGGAACACCCAATACACACCCAGGGGTGTAACCAATCCGTTCCACTGCAGGACAGATGACACCCAAGAAGCACACACAGGTTGACACTATAAAAGCTGACCAGCTGGGCTGGACCACCAGAGCGCATGTCTCTGCATCCTCTGCACTCAAGCAGTCTCTGCCAGCATCAAGGGACCATTCCTGTGTGCCTCCTTGCCAGCCTTCTCGCCACTTCGGCGGGCAACCTTCCTTGGTCTGTCTTGATCTCCTGTGGGCTGCCTCCAGTGATCTCTCCTCCTCCTTCATGAGGACCTGCTTTCGGTCAGTGACGCTTTGGCCCAGGACACCTTCTCCCATTTGGTGAGCCTTATGTGTGTAATCCCTCCTTGTGGCTCTGGGTCCTTGTCACGTGTGTCGCCGGCCAAGTGTGGTTGAACACCGCAACTGAGTGCACACTTTTGTGGGCCTGTTCACTACGCACCCCAGACCTACCAAATTACCAGTCATGGAGTTGGGACTCAGCGTGATTCTGATACACGCTGAAGTTTGAGAAGCACTGCTGTAAATAATAGCCTTCAAGGGATGGGTGAGGCTTATAATTAACAAGGTCAAGTGCATAGCCATGTGAGATGCTCAGAAAATAATGGCAGTCAGTGGTTTATCATTATTACTGTCACCAACCTCATTTCTTCTCTTAAAGAAACTTTCAGCATGAGAGAGGTCACTCACCATAATCATTCAAGGGTGTGCCCAACCCATTGGACTTTCTTCCCTGTTTATCACCTGGAGAGACAGACTTGCACGTTCTTACTTTCTTGGCATTTTATTCATGTCCTAGACCTGTGGGCCGGGTTTTGTGATGGGAAGAAAGGTCAAATACACAGGGACTATCTGGCAGGGGGGTTGTATGGAATAACTTCACTTTTTATGATGAGAATGTTAGGAAGGAAGAACCTGACCGGGGGTAGTAGGAAGAAGGGATCCCTAGATTCTAGAAGGGACCTTCATTCGTTCACCTTAGCTTGTGTTGTTTTGTCTTTCCTAAGTATTTGTCCTACTTTTCCCTGGTTCTTTAATCTCCTCTGATAGGACACAGGGTCCTGTATAAGAAACCTTGTCTTTATTCCATAATAATCTCACAAAAAGAGAGAGCTCTTCAACGAAGTACAACAAGCACACTCCAAACATTATAAAGAGCTTATAAGAAATGTTTCCTACCCAAAGTGCTCTTTTTGCCCCTCAAAATATACCTTGAGATTAGATGGGACAGAGAATAGTGTCCCTATTTTACAGATGTGGAAAGTGAGGCAGTGAGGAGTGAGGAGAGTTGCCCACATCACATGGTGGCCCCAGTGTCAGGATCCCAGACTGAGGCTCTCAGTGCTTGTTGGATGGACGATCTGAGGCCTGAGAGTTCCAGGGGCTGTGGTGGACATGGGGAGACCAAATATTTATCAAGCAAGGGGCAGACCTAGGGGATTTACCACCCTGGATGGGAGAGTCTTCTCTGTAGGGTGCAGCAGGGAGCTTTGCTCTGAGCAAAGTCTGCAGATGCTGGCCTGGGCAGTCCATAAGGGAAAGAGCAGCTTGGCATGCTTTTCAGAAAAGGTTTGAGGTTCCACGCAAGGAGTCCCAGAGGTGAGACCTGCAGGTCAAGCGCCCTGGAAAGGTCTCTGCCTGTAACAGAATGTGGCAGATTGGTCTCAGGCACTACTGTTTTGAAATAGCAGGTTTGGATCTCCTCATCCGAGGTTTGGGACTGGTGCTTTAAATTGTCTCCATACTTCACTTTTGTTTTCTCAATCCTGTTGCCCAGGGCGAGGACCTGAGCAGCTGGTGTGAAGCCCATCTAGGGAAACTGAAGCTGGCTGAAAGGACAGTGGGTTGGAGTTCAGGACTCAGTCACCAGGTGCACTCAGTCACTGGGTTTTCCCTAACCCAGGCACTTGTACCAAATGCAGGCTGGTTCGTGGCTCACTGTAAGACAGACAGGGAGTGAGGCTCAAGGTCCCTGATCAGCAGGAGGAAATCCAAGATAACTCAGGAAGATGGAATCCAGGAATCCAGGAATCCAGCTGTTCGCCATCTCCAGACAACTTATGTGTGGGGGTGGGGTGGGTGGGGGAGGGTGAAGAGCCTCTGCTGTGGGATGCAGCAGAACCGGATGCCCTAGCTGGTGCTGATGCTGTACCCAGAGGATGCGCACCTTGGGTCCATGTGGGAGAAGCACGTGAGGCACCAGGCACAGAGGAGGGATGTATTTGTGCTTGTGCGTGTGCTCATGTGCCTGCGTGTACAAGTGTGTTCATGTGTGCGTGTGTGAGGGGAAGTCCTCATCCCGTCATCCCAGCTTCTCACATCCAACCAAGGCAACCCGCAGCAGCCTTGTTCAGGAGGGAAGAATGTGAGGAGAAGAGAACAGGGCAGCTGAAGGTAAGGTGACCAATTTCCAAGTGGGGGTTTCCCTCGCTCCTAGAAAAGAGCAGACAGTGGAGGTCCTCCTGAAATCGTGCTTCCGGCGCGTGGACTCAGCTCCTGTTCAGAGATGCGCATCTCAGGTGGAAAGAAACTGAGGAGCATGTGGCCCCACCCTTTGCACAGATAAGGGACTGGGTGGGGCCCAGAGAGAAGGGATGATTGAGACGGCTCTTGCTAAGCGGTACGGTACCCTTGTGCTCAAGCCAATTCCATTATGTCTGTAAACATCTTTATTCACTGACCACATCTTTTGTTTCATTACAGTGATAAACATGTCTAATTCTAGATGATTAGCTCAATTATTTCTAGTATGTAATTGTAACAGAAATCTAATAATGATAACTTAATTTTATAGGGTGATTTCTGTGCTAATTGCTTTCCATCGTTTTTTTTTGGTGGTATGAGCTCAGGGTCTCATGTCTCCTAGGCAGGACTCTACCACTTGAGGCACATCTCCAGCCCACCAATGGTATTTCATTTAATATCCCAACACTTCTTGGAGGTTGATACCATTCCTACTCCAGTTGATGGATGAAGAAACTGAGGCTTGCATTAAGATGCTGGCACCAGGCTCATGGCGTTTATTATCATACAGCTGTTTCTTGTTGCACAAAACCTCTGAAGAGCCTGGATGAAGGCAAGTGGCCCAAGGTGACTTTAGATTTCTGTAATTCAAAAAGGAAGTGAGAGACCAGGATGGGAGCCAAGCTGTCAACTCCAGCTCATGGGTTTTAGCTCCAACTCTGCACTGTTCACTCTGCACCCACCACACCACACATTCTCTCATCTCCTTGTATTTCACTTATTTTGACAGTGCACCAAGCCTATAAAAATTTCTAGGTGCTACTTTAATAAGCTGGGTCTCAAGTCTAGTAGCCCCCAAATTTTTGTAGTATGCAATGTCTAGAGCTATGGGTAAGGATGTGCAAGCACCCTGTCAGTTGATGGGTGTTGAATTAGTTGAAAAAAAAAAAAAACAAAAGAGACTGGGTAAAAAGGAGATTGGAAATGGATTTCTGTTTGCTAATGGGAAATGATCTTTTGAGTCAGTACCCCTGATGGCAAGGTAAAAAATACTGAAATTATGTTTCCTTCTGAAGTACCTGCTTGCAGTAACTCACTTTCATGCCAAGAGCAAGTGAACAAAAAAGAGCTGACATCTTGTGTTCTAAGAAGTGCTTTTGTTGCTGTTTTCCCCAAATTTATGTAACTGGCTTTCATTAAGATCCAGCTGTTAAGTAATGTATACAATATCTGAAGAGCTAAGTGAAGTCAAGTGACTGAAGATGCTTTTTCACTGTTGAAACACAGCTGCAGCTGGGATCCTGGAGTTCCAGGCTGGGTTCCACCACCTGTTGACCTCCTTGGGAGGCTCTGCTGTTCCCAGTCTGGTTATCAAAGGTCCTTGTGGGGTTGAGGACTTTGGATAAGTAAGATTAGAATCTGTAGGGAGCACCAGTGGGGATAGAGGTATCTCCTGGGTCCTTCCACTGATGGGGATCAGAGTCTGGGCTAGAGATGGGGTGAGGCACACCTGGTGGGAAGTTCTGGGTCCCCGCTACCTCTTCCTGAAACTTCTCAACAGTCTTCTGCTCAGGACCCTGCCATTTGCTATCTCCTCTGCCTGGAAGCCGTGTGACTCTCTTTTCCCCTTCTTGGCATCTTTGTGCCGACATCACTTTCTCTAAGAGGTCGCCTCTACTTCCTTATTGAAAAATGAGCCCCATCACCCAGTACTAGGGAATGCTCTCTTTTCCATCTTGTTTTTCTTGATAGCACTTTCTTTTAACATCTTTTACAAATATTTATCTGGTTTCTATCTCTTGAAGAATCACTTGAATGTTAGCTACGTATAAGGGGAGGGATTTTGTCTGTTTTATTCATGGTGGTTTCTCTGGGCCTTAGAAAGAGCCCTGGCACATAAAGGGTCTTCAACGTGTGTTTGTTGTGCATGCATGAATGTGAGTATTTGGAGGCCAGAGAACAGACTGTGGTGTAGACATGAGAGAAGTGGTTTCTGCCTCAACTGGGTGGAGACAGGGGGTCCTTCCACCTACGGCTATGTTCTATTGAAGCAGCTGGTACAGGGAAAGTCTAAGATCCAGAATATGAAGAACCATAGGCAAGTGAGAACACCAACGTCAAGTTCATAAGGTCTTGGACAGGTGACTTCACCTCTTGTGCTCCATATTTCTCACCCACAAAAGAGACACAATAAAGACTCATGTCTGCTTGTCTGCTTTTCACAAACTTTGGGCCCTGCCCACTCCTCTCCTACCTCCTGCACACTTGCCCACAATCAGCGTCCCTCAAACATTCCAAGTTCATTTCTGTCCCGTCAGAATCTTCACACTCACCGTTCCCTGTCCGAAGGGTTCCTAGAGATCAAAGTTGTCTGATCATGTAGGCCTCTGTTCACGAATGTCATCTTTTTCTAGAGGTCTTGACCACCCTGTCTCTATGAGCACTGTCTGCCTGCCACAACACACACACACACACACACACACACACACACACACACACACACACATATGCATACTGTAAGTATAAAAGGGGGACTGTCTGGGGAGGAAACCAACAGGAGGGGGAGGGCAAAAGGAGATAGTAATGGGAGGGGTGAATTGATTGAAGAACTTTATATGCATGTATGAAAATAAAATAATGAAACCCATTAGAGGGGTGAATTTTATCAAAGCACATTATATGCATGCATGGAAACATCACAATGAAACCCCTTTGTACAGTTACTATATGCTAATAAGAAACAAATCACCCTCATTGACATCCCCAGCTCCCTCCTTCTCATCAAACATTGTCGTGAAATGACCCAAGCCTTGTATGCACATATGAATAATAAAAAAAAAAGTGAAAAAAAAACCAAAAAAAGAAAAACCATTGTCGTGTGTCTGTATCCCATGTTACGCTTTGTGAGACTGGGGACTTCATCTGCTTCCCACTGCATCCTCATCAATGAGGACAGCACCTGGTGCCTCTGTGCCCTCAGTGAATGTCTGCCGATGAATGTGTGCACTCAGTGAGATCGTGAGTGTGGGTGTGCTTTGCAAGATGCATAGAGCTCCACAGACATGAATACCGTGGTCTCTGGGGTTTCTTCTCTGCTCCTGCCTCCTCTCCTAGGGACTATGCTCATGGGAACTGTGGCCTTTGTCCCTTGTCTCAGGGCACAGGGTGGGTAGGCTCCCTAGAAGCAGGGTAAGACCACCTGAGGAGGAGATGCCATCCCCAGACAGGTGGAAGCTGTCCTCAGACCTGCCTTGTGGCAAGTGGAAGAGCAGAGCCAGTGGGCAGGTGGCAAGATCTGCTTCACACCGAGCCACAGAGGAAAGTGAGTGAACTCCATGAAGACCCAGGCAGGGCAGCTTCTGCCCAGGAAGGACCCAGAGTCCCAGCTGAGCAGGTTCTGATGATTCTCAAAGAACAAGGACCTGGCAGGAAAAAAGCCCTATTGCCCAGGCCACATGTCATTAATGGAGTCCCCACTGGGTGCTCTGATCAGTGGCTCCCTGAGTCACACTGATTTCCTCTGTCTCATGTAATCTCACCTCTGCCACCTTGACTCCCAGTCTAGGGTGGTCTCTTCCCGCTAGGGAATCTCCTTCCTTGCCCTGGACTTCTAGTGTCCAGGTTCCAGACTCAGCCCATGTTGCCTTCCTTTGGACGTGCTCCTCCAAGACACAAGATGGTAGTAAAGGCAAGGGTGGTTGATGATACAGGCCACAGGGGCCTGAGCTGCTGTGAGGCAGAGATGTCTATGCATCCTCTTCTGTGCTCTCCTCTTGTCTTCTGTTCAGGGTCCTGGTGGGGCCAACAGTGACAATGATCTGCCAGCCTGCCACGTGTTTCCAGAGCACAGGAAAAAATTCACCCCTTGTGTCTGGTTAATGTGGTAAACAGGCTCATCAAAGCCTGTGCAACGAATTGACGCCATGACACAGAGGAGATGTCAGACTGAGGTTTCTCCCACACAGTCCTCAGAGCAGACATTCTCTGTTTCTTTCAAGGAGGGAGGTCTTTCTCCATGACTGTCTAAGAGTCTACGCACTTTTAATGATCCTTAGAGAATTTCCAGAGCCTTCACTTATATATTCATAGTGTCAATAATAGAAATGAGTGGAGACCTTCACTTTTTGTGAAGGGAAATTGAGGTAGCCAGAAGAATCTGACAAACTGTGCATCCACTGCGTTGGATCTCAACTAATCAATCAATGCCTAGGCTCCTCCCTGTCACTCATCACCACGTGTGGCAATGAAATGCCTTGGTTATCCTACCCCAAATGATAGCCAAGCACAGAGCCCATGGGGAGATGACTCTAATGAGATTGGTAGGAAGAGACCCTTTGTCCTTTCTTGGATTTGCTTGGAATGTCAGTCGCCTGTGGTGGACATGGGGAGAGAGGGAAAACATCAAAAAAGATCAAGTTTCTGTTTGTGCAATTTGAACTTTGCCTCCACCCTCTTCTCCTGGGTGAAGGAATTCTTTTTTAGACATGTCTAATGCTTTTGGTTATACAGCAGTGTCACTCATACATGGGGGAGATGTCCCAAGACCTCCAGTGGATACCTGAAACCATAGATAGTACTAAACTCTACACATACTATGTTTTTCCTATAGCCCCTGGGCTTTTGCTCAGCTATCCTTCCATGTTTTATATCCTGGTGCCTCATTTGGATTACTACTTTTATTATTTGTATCATTATTAAAGAAAATAAGGGTTACATTAACACAAGTATATGATACTGTGACAATCTGATAATGGGAATAGATAAGTGACTAACAGGTGGGTAGCATATATAGTGTGAACCTAGGGATGATAGGTACCTTGGGTGGGACAAAGCAGGATGTGAGATTTCATCAACACGTTCAGAATGGAGTTTATTTCTGCAATTTTCCATTTAAATTTCCAGTTTGAAGTTGAATGTAGGTAACTGAAACTTTAGAAAGTGGAACCCTAAGGAGGGACTACTATACCTTCATCTAATCTCTACCCTGTCATTCCTTAATGACAGTTTATGTGTGCCAAGTACTTTCTATAACTTATCCCTAATCCTCACAGTGACCTTGAAAGGTTCAAGCCATTATCCCTGCTTTACCAGTAAGGAACTCTGGTAAAAAGGGCAGGACTTGTCCAAGGTCATGTCACAGTAAGTGGCTGGAATAGAGATAGTGCCTGGTAGTCTCTGATTAAAATTCTAAGCTATTTGTACTTTCTGGGCTCATGTTGCTTTTTTGCCTTCCCCTGCCCTTGCCCTCCCTTCTGCCTCTACCCCTCCAGGGCCATATCTGTGGGTAGAAAGATACCTTGGTCCTACAGATCGCATGAGGGTGGAGCATAAGCATACTCTTCAGAGGACATAGTTCATAGTGATGAGGCTGCCATGGCTGATCCAATTTGTCTCCACAGTGCCCTTGACCGGCAGAAGAGGGCTAGTGAAGCAGGATGGAGTGGCTGGCTACAGCCCTGCGTCTGTAGACATTAGTGCTACTGAAGGTGGAGGCCTCAGAGAATTGCCACGAAGATTTGATGGTAGACAACAGGAATTAGAAAGACTTGGGTACAAGTTCATTATTGGCTGTGACCTTGAACAAGGTACTCAGCTCTGTGAGTTTTATAAAATGCTCACAGAAGGAGGGGGAGAGGGAAATGAGGCAGTGAGTGGCAAACCTTTAGCGAGGACCTGACAAAGAGCAGACACTTAAGGAGTAGGAAGGATTGTTTTTATGAATTGTTGTCATTGCTACCTTCAAAACTAGGAATTAAGCTGCTGAGTACAGTTTCATAAAGTTCCTGTATCCTTCACCTTTCCTTCACCCTTCCTTCTGGACCTCCCTTCTTTTCTTCCCAGTTCAACTTTGGATTACTTTGCTTCCAAACAAAGCAGTTCTAGACCATTTGACTCATAGGATCCATGTCCTCCAAGCTCTCACAACCATCCTGCTGCCTCTGCTTGGCTGACCCTGCTCCCCAGGAATATGGCTTGTTGTCCTCTGCCTGGAAGCCACTCTCACTGCTATTTAGTGACAACGCTCTTGTTTGCTTTTGTGTCCCTCCCTCTGGCTAAGGCTGGGCCTGGCTTCCCTTGGGAGGAATTAGATAGCCTGGCCATAATGAGTTTGTGGCATTATTTTTCTCTTGGCCCCTCTTGCAGGGATCAGAATGAAGCTGTCATTGCTTGGTTGCCAGAGTGGTCCCCAGAAAAAAACACAAATAACCTTCCCCCAAGCGGCAGCATTTGGGGCTTAATTGTGTTTTGTTAATCAGAAAAATAATTAATTTTCCCGCTGCCTCTTTGGTGAGGTGTTTTTCTATCTTTTTTTAATATCGGAGATGCTGTTAAGATGACCCATGTGAGGTCTCTGGATTCAATTTCTCTCTGTCCCCAGGGCAAGGAATAACTCGTATCCATGACATCCAGAGACAGCAGGGCAAGGCAGAGGGTTTTCTAAAGAAGGCTGGTTTCTGACACTTCCTGTCTGCTTCATAGGCTGTTTCTCAGGCTCTCACATAGTTCTGGGAGTAGGATTGACAGCCAGTGAGAGACCCAGAAAGCTCTTATTTCTGTTCCCCCCACCTGACCTCCCACCCCCATCCTAAGTGACAGAAATGGTAAAATAGACTAGAAGCTCCTGTAGAAGCCACATTGCAGACCTCAGGGAATCACTAGACAGAGACCTTAAAGGATGAGTATTATCCGGGACAAGCCATTTTGGTGTCTGGAGTCTCAGTTTTCCCATCCATAAGTGGGGTATAATAGTGAGTGTCTTGTCTATCTCTCAGGAAAGCCATGAGGAGCAATGAATTGAGGCTGGCCAAGGCTCGTGTTCTGACTGGACAGAATTGTATGTGAGCTTTTTCACAACCACATATGCCAGGGTTACATCCAAACCCACTCACTCAGAGTAATGGGGACAAGGGCCATGTTTGAAAAGCAGTGCTCCTTCTAAGTGTGGTGGTACAAGCTTATAACCCCAGCACTTAGGTGGAGACAGGAGGATCACAAGTTTGAAAGCAATTCTGGGCTACATAGTGAGATCCCGTCTCAAAGATCCAAGAGTTGGGAATGTTAACTCAGTGGTAGAGTTCTTGCCTGGTATGCACAAGGCCCTGGGGTCAATCCCCAGTAATACCACCACACACACACAAACACACATACACACCATGCTCCTTTAAGAAGCCCCCAAGTAAGACCCTTGGGAACTATAAAGTTCCCCAGAAAGTATCTTGTGGACTGGAGAGCTCTGTTGGGATGGGTGGGGGAGGGGGAGCCATCCCTGATCCCAGCTGCAGGTGGTGCTACAGCGCTCTCTTCTCTGGCCTGTCAGATCCTCACACATGTTTGATGACCTAAGCAGATGGTGGCATGTCTTGTGGATATTTGGAAAAAATAGGACAGGCTCCCATCTGCCCATGATGATTTTGGGGCTGCCTGTCTTTCCCAGAGGCAGGGACAGTGGCCACATATTCTGTAAGGATCCCTTTGGCCCCAGAGAGCCTCCACAGTGCCTCCTTCCAGCACTGGGCCATCCGGGGAAGATGTTCATAGGACAAAGGGAAGGGGTACCACTAACCAAAGCCCACCAAGTGCAAGTGTGAGGGGTGGGGACTGGGTCCAGACTCTGGATGGCCCATCTTCCTGTGCCAGAAGGGAGGGTTCCTGGTGGCCCTGAGTGTGGAGAGGTAAAGGATGGAACTGGAGTATCTTTCTCCCTTCTTTGAGTAGTTACCTAGCGACATTGGGCGGGTGACAACAGACAGGAAAGGGCCTTGCTAGCTCTTAAGCTCCATGCAGGTGGGGAGAACCATTATAATAACCTTCACTATAGGGGCTAATACGACTATGGGTTTCCCTCTTTCCCCCATCACAACGAGACTCAAGTTGAGGTGGACCCTACTTGGCTGACCCCTGACCTCTAAAGAATGGCTGTGGCCTGCTCATCACCTCTCCTGCTAGAAGCAGGAGGAAGCTGTGGGCTGGGGTGTTTCTGGTCACTGTCTTTTCCTCAGCAGAAGGGAAAAATGGGAACCCTTTCAGATTCTTCAAGTTGGGGCCCACACAATGCTCCTCTTCTCCTAGGGACAAAGTGGAGGTGCCTCAAGGTGATTGCAGCAGCTCAGAGGAGCCTGCAGTTGGGAAGTGTCTTGACTCACAGTAGGTTTTACTCTGGCTTTAGAATCAAATGCCTCAGATCCTTGCCCTTTGCCTAAAAACACAGAAAGCTCATGGGTCTGTCAGCTCCTAACTACCCCTCTGGTTGTCCTCCTCTGACCCCAGGCTACTGCCACCAGTCTTGTCTCAAGATGCCCATCTCTCCCTGACTTTATTAAGGTATGACAGTCCCCATTTACTTGGAACTTCCCTCCTTTTTCCTTAACCCTTGTGTTTCTGGACAGAAAACACTCACTGTTCTGCTTGACTACTCTCCAGGGAAAGATTTAGTCCAAGTCAGTTCTGCTGTGAGCTGTAAGCTGTCTGCCAGGAAGCCCCAAGTCTCTGGATCTTTGAGAAAACTCCAAACTAGGGAGCTTCCCTTTTGCTCCCCGGGAGGTTAGGACATTTCTCCCCGCACCTGGATGGCTGGTCACTCTGCCCCACTTGCTTACAGTTGCCCTTGTCTCATGTTGTGATGGAGAACTGAGGAACAAGGAAAGGCTAAGATATTGGACTAGAGGATCATGGGAGTGATTTTATTATACTCTGTAGCATGGGTACAAAATCCTGAGAATAAGAGAAAATACTAAAGAGAGGAATAAAGTTCATTTGCAACTACTTAAACTTCTAGACCAAGATAATCCAACCCTTGAAATTGAAAACAGAGAGGAAATATCCACATGTGCTGAGGATGTTGGTCAGTCCTAAGTATCATTTAATCCTCTCCTTCTCTCCTTCACATCCATACATTCCAGCACATGCATGTGCATGCACACACACACACATGCACGTACATACACGCACACTGAAACATGCACACCTAGACTGGGGCACTCTGCTCATAGGTATGTGCCCAAACTGGCCCGAGGGTTTTTACAATGGCCTGTTTGTCTTTCTGTGGAGCACAGATCCCTTTTCTTTTCTTTTTTCTTTTTTGGCAGTCCTGTGGATTGAACTCAGGGTTTTGAGCTCCATAGGCAAGTTCTCTGCCACGTAACCCACATCCTCAGATCTTTTACTTTTTGTTTGTTTTTCAGGTAGGGTCTCCTGCTTTTTCCCAAAGCCAACCTTTTACCACAATCCTCCCACCTCTATCTCCTGAGTAGCTAGGATTATAAGCACGTGCCTCAATGCCCAGCCTACAAATCCCTTTTCTTATGACCTGTGCTGTGCCTGTGTGTATTAGGGGCTGGGTTGGCTGTATTTCCTCATTCTCAAACCCTGGGAGGCAGACTCTGGTTATTATTGTACATATGGAAAGAAACACAAGGGCAGGGACTAGGAAGAGGTAAGGTCAAAGCTGTTCTTTTCAGGTTCAAGGTTAAAGGATGACCTGAGTACTCTCTGTGTCCATGTTCTCGTCTACCTGTTTCCCATTTAAAAACTAGAATAATCAGGGTGCGTGTGTCTCTGTGGAATAAGAAGGAAGGACTTATTAAGGACAGTGTCTTCAGGACTTAAACAAACTATTTAGAGGAGAGAAGCAGACAATGCAGTGTGCAGGGAAGGAGCCCTAGGGAGAAGCCAGAGGACTCTGCAGGAATGCTAATCTAAGAGGCTGTCAGTCAGGGATGCGACAGGCGCTGCTCCCTCCCTTGAGCCACACACATTTATTTCAGCAACAATGTCTGGCCCCATCCCAGGGCTCAAGGTCACCTCTTGTCCCATTACTGGTGCCCCACAAGCTGTACAGTTAGTGCCAAGGATGAACACCTCCCAGGGTCCTGGATGCTCAGAGCATCTCTTTTGAGGAGGTGGCAGCAGTCTGTGCTGAGACTTCTCATAGCTGCTGCCTGACCCTTGACACATCCCTTCTCAAAGGGCTAAGGAACAGCCCCTGGTGGGGGCCCAAAGAACTCCCATGGGGGCTGCCTCCTTGATTATAAAAAGTGTAACAAATAAGTATGTACTTAGGCAAATGGGAGCATTCATTTCAAGATGGAGATAACTTCTCCGTATTATAAAAGAAATGCATGATTATAGTGGAAAAGGAGAAAATTCAAACACCTATAAAGAAAAATATAAAGTTTTACCATTCCATCCCCCAGAGATAACCATTATCAATACTTTCTGTTATGTGCCTTTTCTCCCCCCATTCTTTCTCTCTCATCTTCTCTCTCTCCCTCTCTCCTTTCCTATCTGATAGACCTTATCATTTTACTTATCTAGCTACGTTTAAACAGTAAGATTCTATTATATATCTTTTCTGCTTCTGCTCAGTTAGCATGTTCCACATCAGTAAATGGAGCTTCACTTTAGGTGGGTGAGGTGATTTGTTATATGGCTGAATGATGGGTGAGGGGTTTTGTTTTTGTTTTCCCTGCTCCCAGGAACTCTGTCTCCTCACCACTCAAGGTTTGATGCACAAACTAGCAGCATAAACACCATCAGGGAGCTTGATAGAATTGCAGAGCTCAAGTCTACCTCAGATCCACCGAGACAGATTGTGATGCTAACATGGTTCCCAGGTGACTCATGAACGTGTAATCTTTGAGAAGAGCTGGTCCAGCCCTGTGTCCAGGAACCATGAACCCAGATTGGGTGAGTGCTTGTGTTAGCTCCTTCTATTCTCAAAACAGCTTTCATCTGGGCAAATGTTACCACCATCTTGGCTGGGAGGTATTGTAGCTACTTGTCCAAGGTCACAAAATTGGGGGCTCAAATTCAAGACAGGTGACTTGAAGCCAGAGCCCTTCTGCTTCCAAAGGACCGTGTGAGCTGGGGACATAGCTCAGTGGTAGAGTTCTTGACTAGCATGCACAAGCCCTTAGAAGAATTTTGCTGGAAGTGTGGCTCAAGTGATAGAGCACCTGCCCAGCCAATATAAGAACCTGAGTTCAAACCCCATTTCTGCAAAAAAAAAAAAAAAAAAAAATCTTCAAAGGGCTCTGTATGTCCCTCTTTGATCCCTAGCACTGTGGGAAATCAGCTGGCCCATGCTTTGTGCTTGTCAGGTATGTAAACAAGGATAAGCCATGCAACATGTAGGGGGCTTGATATCCTTGTCAACATGACAGGCACTGTTCTCTGGTGGGATATTATGTCAGATAATGCATTGCAAGAGTCCCTTTATTATTCTCTTGTATTTGGTCAGCCTTCCAGAGTCTCTTCCTCTCTTCACTGAGCATCCTGATCAGAGGAACAACATTCACAGGGATATTAAACATGAGGTGGATTTTAAAAAAGGTAATGGGCTCAATGTATGTGCCCTTCCCTCAACCCCTGCCAAATTCATGTTGAAGTCCTAACCTCCAGGTATTAAAGGTGGGGTCTTTGGGAAGTGATTAGGTCTTGAGGACAGAGCCCTCATGAATGAATGCAGTGTCCACACTAGACAGCTCCCTGGCCTCTTCTACCACGTGAAGACATGGCAAAAAGGTGCTCTCTCTGATCCAGAAAGCAAACTCTCACCAGGCCCTGAATCTTCTTGGGTCTTGGACTTCACAGCTTTCAGAACTGAGAGACATGAATTGCTGTTATGAATTAAGCCTCCTCGTCTATACTATTTTGTTATGGTAGCATAAACAGACTAAGACAGCCTTTACTTTTAGGTGTCCTATTTGGTGAATAAAAGGTATTATTCCTGCTCCTCTGGCCTCTGTGGCAGGGAGTCTAGGACGTATCAACTGTGCTTGCACTGCAAAGCCCAGGGCTGTGCTTAGAGCAGGTCATCTGGCCAGGTTTAGGGCCAGCCTCCAAGGGCCTAGAAACTCTTTCTGGTTGTTACCCCACAAGGGAAGGATGACACAGAGATTCAGCCACCCAGAAGTTCCCCCTCACTCAATAATAATTGGTCAACTATCTGCCATTGCACCAGATAGGCCAAGCTGACCAATGTAGGGAGGAAGAGGTGCCTCTTACTAATTCCTCGTTAGTCGGGGTGTCCAGTTTGCTCAGCAGAGCTTGTCTGTGCCTGTGTCCAGAGAAAGCCCATTTCTGCCTCCCATTTGTCAGACGTTACCATGTCTCCCTTGTACTGGGCACTGTGCAAACACTTGTCCTCAGGAATCTCCTTTAATTCTTTTCCTTCCACCACATCACCCCTGACCTGCAAGTATTGCATTCTGAGGAGTCCATCACTTTCATGAATGAGTTTCTCTGTTCCTCAGATTCAGGCCTTCATTCTGGGGCTGGCACTCAGAGGTAACATGGTGCCCAGTTGTGTAAAGCTTATGGAGGCTTTCCCTTCCAGGGCTGTGGAAGACCTGACCCTGCCTCACCTTCTTAAGCCCAGATCATTGTAACAGCCCCCTAACTATTCTCCCTGTCATCCATCTTTCCCCTGCCCAATACAGCTTTCATCTGGCAACCAGAATTTTCTGTAGCAAATCATATCTGATCTCATTATCCTCTCATACTGTGACTGTTCTTTGCCTGCACTCCATGGTATGAGGTAAAACCTCTATTGTCTATATGGTTTTACTCTTCCTGCTGTGTTTATACTCTATGTTCCCACTCAGTACAAACCTGGCCTTTGAATTGTTCTGAAGTTTTTCTCATTTTCAACCCTTTTGGGGATGTCATTGCTCCTTTAGCCCCTTCCTCTCCCACTTAGTAAACTCCTCCTACTTCCATACCCAGCTCTCAAAGCACCGTGTGACTCTTTTTGGAGTCTCCTCCCCAGAGTTGTTGCCTCTCTGTTTTCCCATCATACTTTGTAATTGTCTGTAGAGCCTTTTATGACAATTATCACTCATGTTTTCCTGTTTCCCACCAGACTGTTGCCTCCTCCAGGACTGCCTGCTAGTTTTCCATACATTTTGGGGTTCCATGGAATGGTATGACTTCCTGAGTAGATGGAGGCTGACTCTGGGGGAGATTCTAGAATGTGGGCGAAAAGGCTAAAAGGGATGTTTTTTAGTTTCTAGAAGAAGTGGGGTTAGGAAAACAGTTCTTTTCATGGTTCCTTCTTGAGAGTCAACCTGAAGTCTTGGTCCCAGTTACTGTAAGAGGAATTTGGATTAGTTCTTCACACTTTTTGCTAGAATTTCAAACATATTTTTTAAAAAAAGAAGTACAAATAATGCCTGTATGGTACCTATCCAGATTAGCTGATTGTTAGTATTTTGTCTCATTTGCCACATCTCTCTAATGAAATAAACACAGCATTTGTTTTCTGGACCATTTGAGAGTAAGCTCCATACATGATGCTCCTTTATCATTTAAGGATTTAGTATACATTTCCTAAGAGCAAGGTCATTTTCTTTTGTAATCTTAGTACGAGTATTGAAATCAAGGCATTTAACATTGACATGATAGTGACATTAAATCGGTAGTCCACATATCCAACTTTTAACCATGTCCCCAAAAATATCCTTTAATGAAAGTTTTTTTTTCTGGCTTAGGGTCACACATTGCCATTAGGAACTATGTTTCTTTACTTTTCTTAATTTGGAATAGTTTCTCAGACTTCCTGATGTTTTGTGACCTTGACATTTCTGAAGAGCACAGACACTTTACCTTGCATCATGTCTCTGGATTTGGACTTGTCTGAGGTTCCTCTGGATGAGGAGTGGCCCAGACTGAGTTGTGCTCTGCCTCCAGGGGGAGGCATGATATCCACATCAGGAAGCAAACCATGTGGAGTTGTCCCATGGCTGAGACATTTGCTTCAGTCCCTGGGTTATGGTGGTATCCACCAGGCTTCTGTGCTCTTAATTATTTTTTCTCTTTCTTTTGTATTTGCCAAGTAATTTGTGGAAAGATTCTTTGAGCATCTTGTTACTTGACAACTGCCACCATCAGACACTTATTTTCTCAGCCTTCCTTTACCTTTTGTGCCATCCGCCTCTGTCCCAAGCACTTGTTCTCTCTGGTGGCTCTTGCAAAACCATTTCCTCTAAATGGGGGTGGGGAGAACCCAAGACCTGCACGTTCTAGGACTTGGCCTGGAATCTTCTGAGGGCTGTAGGGGTCCTGGTTATCTTGAACCTGTAGTTCTTGCACCTCTTGATGTGTGGCCCTTCTTGGGTCAAGGAACCCAGAGCCAGCTCCTTTGCATCATGGTGTAATAGCTTAGCTGCCACCGTCTAAAGGGCAGAACCATATTGGACCAAAGAAATAAAACCTACTCTAGAAGTTTGTGGGAACAGAGAGGAGGGAGTTCTAATTCCATCTGCATCCAAAAATGCTGCCAGGTGAGGAGATGATAAAGGGTTATTGGAGAAGAGTAGGAGTTTGCTGGGCAGAGATGAGCATTTGCACAAAAGGGGGTCGTGCATGCAAGGCCAGGATTGAGTGGGCACAGCCTGCAGCAGGCACAGGGGAAGTAGTGGGCTGGATTAAGGTCCATGTGTCAGGTGAGGATGGAGAGAGATGCTGAGCCAGCTCCATGGAGACCTTACTTATCCTTCAGAGTAGATGGAACTCATATTCGACAGAGAAGTGTGGGCACCATATGGTTTAGCCTGGTGAATTTTATGTACACTATGTGGTTTGAATTTTAGCCTGGTGACAGTGGCAAGTGAGGAAGGATGGATGAAAAGGGCAAATGAGGAACAGATACAGGTGAGGACCCCGGGATCCCATGGAGTCAGCAGAGGCCAGGATGAGGGATATGGGGACATGAGTGGAGTAGAACCAACAGGGCTTGGTGACCAGTTTGATGTGTGTACACAGTGAGGGAGAGGAGGGGGTACAGGAGGCATTTGAGATGATCCCAGCAGATCTGTCTCTGGGGAGTGAGCAGATGGTAGGCTGTCTTCTGGAGGTCAGGGTACAAGATGGCAGACAGGTTTAGGGTAGGGAAATAGTGAGTCCAATCACTCTGTCTTGTTCCCACAGCCATCTTGGTACCTCTTCTCAGCTATATTTGCCTGGAATGCATGCCTTACACTTAAAGTCTGTCCAACACCCAGGATCTTTTCCTGAGACAATCAAGACTGAGCTCAGATGACCTGAGGTCAGTGAAAATGAAAAGCTGTGCTTTCCCAGCTGGCCAAATACTAACGTGCTTTCCTCGCTTTACCTTGACATGCTGTAATAGAAGGAAATGTGGACTTAGACCCTAGCTCAAGCCCTTAGAAAACACAGAAGAATCTTATTACACGAAGTTTCCACCTGTGATATGGCCTTATGGCAGGGCCTTCCAAAAACAGAGCAAGAACAGTTTCAATTTGGGTACATTGCAAAGTGTGTACACACTGGGGTTTAATTGTAGCCTTGGTCTCTCCCACAGCATTAAATCCCTGCAGGACTTATGGGAAATGATGGGGGTCTCTAAGCCTGCTGGGTGTTTCCTCAGCCCTGTTTATTAAGCTGACTCCTATGTACAGGCATTTCTTTCTCTGCCTGTTTCTGGGTTTGTGTGACCCACGTGCTTGGACCTTTGTAGCGGGAAAGGTGCTTAGTGAAGAGGGCCTTGTCACTTCCCTGAGAAGCAACGTCTTTCTTCTGCTCTTCTCTTGGGGAGGGAGGTTGGCGAGTAGGTGTACGTTACTTCTGTTTTGCTTGGTACCCACCAGCACTGCCTGTGGGCAACCTTGTCTTTCCCTGCTCTGTCCAAGAAAGTCTTACTGGACAGAGCTATTTTATTCCAGTACCACCAGGACCAGAGGTGTGTGTCCAGGACCTTTCCACTTTCAGGTGGTGCTTCTTGGAGTCCTCTGTGGAAGGGTAGGAAGCCACAACCCTCATAGGCCTTATGAATGAGAGAGGGACAGTGCGGAGGAGCAAGAGGGCTCAGTCTAGTGAAGCTGTTTAAGAAAAGTGATCCACTGAAGTAGCCTCTTGCAAGGCTGGATTCCAACAGCCTCAGAGCCAGGGCAAGGAGTCCTGGGGTGTTTGGGAATGCACAGGTGGATTTGGCTTGCTTGTTTGTTATAGAAAAAACAGTGTACCCCGCCTTCCCCTTCCTGCACCTTTTCCAAAGGGATATCAGAGCTGGAGACAGGGCACTATAGAGTCCTTGGATTGCTCTGTCTGTACCCTACCATATCTGATGTAGTGGGTACTGATTTTGTCTGGACTGTGACCATCAGGGCACCTGCCAAGCCTTTTCCATCTTCTCTGAGCTCTCTCCAAAGCTGTGGATACAGGGCGGGCATCAGTTAGGATGGTACTGCCAACTGCTTGAAGCCTTGGTCCTTTCTGAGAATCTGAATAATTGCCAGAGGCATTGGTTTCCCCATTTTTAAATGTACTTCACAAACTGGCAGAATGTCACTTTGGGGACAGGTCATTGAGATGAACCAGATGGACACTGTGGGGAGAGTCTCAGAAAGGATTTGTCTTTAGTGGCTAATTGGTGGATAGAATGGCTGACTCCTGTTGCCTGATCTTGCTTTCTGGTCCTTCCTTCTCATATGAAGGTTTAAGAGTGGACAGAGGAGCCTGTGTCTTCTCTCTGTCATTCTCCGGTCTCCTTGGCAAGAGTCCTGCCCCCTCAGTGAACACCTCTTTCAGATTTTATGAGACTGGACTTTCTCTACAAAGCTATCAGTGAGACATGGACATATATAAGTCACATGGCCCACAGCCAGGGCTTCCTTCTGTCCCTCAAGCCAGAAGGGATGAGGGCTGCAGAAAACTATTACATTTGTGGGCTTTTCTACCCTATCTTGGCAGCCCACAGAATTTTGAAGACCCCATTGCATGAGTCAAAGTGATTTTGTTGTTTGTCCTCCTGTT
The DNA here is from genome assembly GCF_047511655.1 of Castor canadensis. Taxonomy (NCBI): domain Eukaryota; kingdom Metazoa; phylum Chordata; class Mammalia; order Rodentia; family Castoridae; genus Castor; species Castor canadensis. The sequence goes on along the minus strand of NC_133387.1, from coordinate 22,906,503 downwards.
TTTTGGAGGAAGAGAAGGAATGTGTTTTATCCACTGCTGGACCTATGCCTGTAAACCTGTTTCCCTCTCTTTCCCCTTCAGCAGTTCAGGCTCGTTTAATTGGGGAGAACAAAAATACCCACTGGCCAGTAGAATCGACCAAAATCTATCTTAGAACAGAGCATGGACATTACTGCCGAGATGAGCAAAAATTTCATGGCAGAAAAAGGCAGTCATAAGGCTGCCTTAAAGCAGGAGATATTGGTGGTACTAAAGTGGAATTTTAGGAACATCATTTTGGTCTAAAATTGCTCCATCTAAAACTGATAAGATCTGAGATTCGACATTAGAGACTCAGTATTTTGGCAATAAAAATTGTCTTTTAAAACAATTTAATAAAAATATCTATGTAGTGATAGACCCTTTTCTTGAGCACATAAAAAGTATATATAAAAAAGTATAAGTATATATAAAAAGTAGAGCAGGCAATAATGATCTGGGATGAGTGTCATTAAAAAACTGAACAGTTTTATACCTCAGAATCTTGGTATACCAAAATTTCTTATGTACCAATTTCACTTGGGCCTGGTTCCAAGGAATTAATCTACATTGAGTTTCCTTCCTTCGTTCCTTCCTTCTTTCCTTTTTTCCTTCCTTCCCTCCTTTCTTCCTTTTTGTCTTTCTTTTTCTTTTGATAGGGTCTTGCTATATTGCCCAAGCTGGCCTGGAATTCACAGTCCTCCTGCCTTAGCTTTCCAAATGCTGGGATCACAGGTGTGCACCACATGAACCTTAGATTGAGTTTCTTAATTTGTAATGCGACTAAATTCAACATGATTTCTTAATGCCTTAATTTCCCATGTTCCATCTTATCACAGTTAGGGACTGGACTTCAGAAACACTGGGATTCCTATTATTCTACTGATGGTCACTCACATATCCAGTCAGCATAATTCCAGGGGAAGACCCTACCTGTACTGTGCCCAACATTTAATCAGACAAAATCCTTAAAGCACACCTACTACTGCTAATCCTTATTCATCAATTAGGATGTTTTCAGCTACAAGAACAGACAACCTAAGTAAATGCATATTAAATGATAAAAAAAATCTGAACTTAGAAGTAGGTAGGATATTCCAGGTTGGTAAGTGTCTATTTGACCGTATCCTTAAGGACTCAGATTCTTTCCCTCATATTCCACCGTCAACCTTAACCTGCTGGTCTTGTCTCTCATGGCCACAAGATATCTGGCATGGGTACCCCATGCAGGTATTCCACTACCCAACTGAAGAAAAGTGCTCATTTCCTCTTATGAGTCTCTTTTTATCAATTGTAAATCTTTACTTTTTTGAAAAATCACCCCATCCTTATTCTCATTGGCCAAGATTGTATCATGTGATCCCTCTTAAACCAATAGTGAGAATAAGATCACCATAGACCAATCAAGATCCTTGCCTCACACTTCTGCAAAGGTGGACTGGAGATAAGGTTACCTTTTCCAAGCAGATAGTCTCAGAGAAAAATGTCAATATGGAAACAATATGGGGGGAAGAAGAGGTGGTGGATTTGTATGGGCAGAAAACAGTATCTGCTGTATCATGTCCAGTGATAAAGGAACAGAGGAAATCAACCCCAGGTCTGTTTGAACTTAACTCTCAAGTCAGGAAATTGATCATCTTCATAGCAACTGAGGAACACACACAGATTGAGTCCCCAGGTAGGTGCAGCATAGGGGAAACTAGTGGAACAGTATAGGAGAGAGATCTGGAATTAGATAGGCAGGGACTCCTGGTAGAAATAGATTTTGATCTAGGTTCTGGAGATGATGTTAGCTAGACAATGATTGGCAGGAAAGGGAAGCAGACATTCCAAGTAGAATAACAACAGGATCCAAGGCAGGAATGGGAGTTAGTTCTTTCTATGTGTGTGTGCATGTGGATGTGTGGGTCATTTGGCTCTCATTTGATGGGATTGGACGTAAAATCCATGAAGGCATGGTCTCTCTTGTCTGTTCTTGGATCCCCAATGCCTAATGTAGCCCGGATTTACGGGTAATGTTTGTTACAGATATAGATTCATGAGTTCACCTTGAGAATGGAAAACCTGGGAGGGAAAAGGAAGGAGCAATATGTGTAAGGCAGCTCTATGCTTCTTTCCTGTCAAAGGAACATTGGAATCCTTGATGTCAAAGACATCCCTTTTTAATTCAACTAAGGCTTCTCTACAAAGGAAGTGACTTCAACAATTAAGAACCCCATCCAGACAGAAATCTGAGTGTTGGGTTTCATCTCATCATGAAAGAGCTGGGCTAGATTGTCAGCTGAGCTCAGGAAGTCTGGGGTCAGACTAGGTCCTAGTTAACAGGATCTGTCCCCTTTTCCAAGGGCCATGGCCATTGAGGGTGCTGGGGAAGCTTATACAAATACTAGAGCAGAGATGGTCTGATTGGTTGACTCTCGGGAGCCTTTTTCACATGGTGCCTATTTTGCCATTGGAGTCAAGCAGTATCCCAGCCAGACATGGCTCATAGAGAGAAGCATATATAATTTGCATGGCCAAGTGTTAAGTGAAATTGTGTGGCCCCTGTCAAAAATTATCAAGAAATTCTAGATAGTGACAGCAGAGCATTAATGCAAGTACAGGGCCTTCCTAATCACAGGGCCTTGTTAAATAGCGGGCAACTGGGCAGAGGTACAGGTGACACACCTGTGAAGCCAGTCCTAAAGAAAAGCTTCCAGAACCCAGTTAATAAATAGGCAGAAAGAGAAGTTTTTGGGGCTATCTCCATCAAGAGCTTTGTCTTTTTCTACTTCCTAATTTATAAATATATAACAATAACATTGTGCCGATGAAAGTTACTATTTTGTAGATCACAAGGGCTGGTTCTTTTCAGAGGAATGAGGGAAATAACAGGGTGCTTAAAAGCAATTAGTTGAAGCAACAAAAGGAACAACAAGAAAGCTATTATGCAAATGTGTGTGGCCATTCATGGCCACTCTGCCATGGGGAGCCTTGTGGTAGATTCAGAAGTTTCTGCTTGTCTGAATTATTAGTCTCCCTTATACTTAACATCAAGCCTCAGTACAATTATTTGTTATTTTTTTTTCCCCCTCAGCACATTAGTAATTGCCCTCTTCCATCTCCTGCTCTCATGTGGATTTAACTGCTACCTTGCCTAAAAACATAGCAATGGAAGGCTAGGGAGCTCAGAGCCTGCATGGGGCTCAGACAGACAAAGGCATCCATGGTTCAGGCTCAACTCAGTTCTGCTGGGGTCAGGGCCTTGGGAGAGAGGAAGCTGAAGGATGCCTTTCCCCAGGGTCCTTTGTAGCAAGATGGAGGGGATAGTGGGTGGAGATGATTTGAACTGCTGTCCTTGGCTCTGCACCACAATTGTTTGCTTGTTTTGTTTTTTAAACTTCTTTCAGACGTAATCTAGCCAGACATTATGGCTGTGGGTGTTTCCAGCCCTTTCAAAGAGAAAGAAGAAGGGGGTGAGGTGGGGAGAAAGAAGAGCAGGAGGAGGAGGAAAAACAACTACTAAAGACCTAATAAACATTGCAAGTAACATTTGTGCTTACATTAAATACATTGAATTATACTCAAACTCTGTCGTCCTGCTTTACTTAATGGGTACCAGCTTCAGCTAAATGACCAAAGGAGCAAAGTTTTGCCTCTTTTTAAAAAATTTTATTTTTGAACTAATGTATGTTGATAATAGGAGAGGATTTTACTGTGGTAATGCAAGTTCACCCCCCTGCTATTATATTCCCCCATTTCAAAGTGCTTGGTGGAGTTCAAGCCACAAAACGTGTTGGATTGGTAGAAGGAGGCCTGGGTCTCGCCTCTGCAACCCCACACTCATATCTCTCCATGGCTTCACTGAAACTTCAGGTGCATACAGAGAGACTTACTAGATTGTGAAGGTTTGGATAACTTGCTAGTGTTTAGATGATATGACCAGGACTTAAATATTAATGAACTGAGCTTTCTACTGAAAATAAAATAAACTTGGTTGGTCCATCGTCTACTATTCACTAGCTGTGCGATATTGGGCATGTCACTCAGCAGTAGGCAAGTTGTCTCCTGGCAGTAAGTCGAAGGTAAAGGTTGCTGTTACAACCATGAGGATGGAGCCAGTCATGTATGGCAAAGTGCTGCCCCTGAATTGAAGAGTCATTGTCATCTTCCCCCACACACTTGTGTCCCGATTGTGGCTTTCCTGTCCTATGTTGTCCCAAAGGGAAGGGCTGGCAGGACAAAACAGCCAGAGTCCATTGCAAGATTTTTGGGGACTGGGCACTGTCTGAAGACTGATAACTTTACCCACTGGCTCTCTCCATGACTTGGCCCAATATTCTGGAAAAACTTGACTTCTGCTACCCTTCCCCCAGCTGAGTCAGGCCAGGCTTGAGGAGGAAGCTGGACGTTGGTCTCAGTTTCCCTGCAGTTGTTGCTTCCAAGACCTCACCCACTTGTCTGGCCTCCACTCCGTCACCATCCACTTCCAACCCTCAGTTTTTCTGATCTGATCAAAATAGAAAAAGAAAAGAAGTCTTGCGGTTGAACATTCCCATTCTCTCAGGGAGGCCAGCCTGTCTGACAGATTAATCAGGAAGAAGGTGCTTGATGAACTGCTAAGAAGTTGATTTGTAACCCCTCTCCAAGAATGCATTTGCTTTCTGGCAGGGGTCTTCTGGAGACAGTGTATGGTGCTTTCTCTGCAGTGGCAATGCTGACCCTGGGCTGGGCTCTGTGGGGAGGCTGTTGAAAGCAGCCTGATTGCAGAGTTTGGAGTCATAAGCTTTGGCCTTGGCTTAGGAACAAGTGCCTACATTGGCTCCTGCTGGGAGGTCCTGTTTCCCCCTTTTTCTCCCCCTTCTTTCTCCGTTAAAGCAGGCTTATTGTCCCTGATTCAGCTCCAGGCCTCTCTGTCCACAAAATGCTCATTTATACAGCTGCCTCAGCCTCTCCAGGAGCTCAGGGAGCCAGCTCCACGTGCCTGATGGCCCCACTTAGAAGAAGACGCTGTTGGATGAATAGTCTCCCCCACTCCCCTGCAGCTCGGTCTCATCTCCTTAATGGATCCTAATTACCCTTGTCCTGCTTGTGGCTTCTCCCTAGGGCCCACCTGTCTGGATGATGAATGAGGTGAATGGTAGCTGTGGCCAGCTGGGGCTGGAGGCATCCCCTCTTCTCTAGTAGGGAGAGGTGCAGGAACTTTAAATCAGTCCCACAGATTCTGAGGAAAGGAAGGCCTTGTCACATGATACGTGCCTGACCCCTCAGGTGACCAAACTTGGGCCAGGTGATTGTTAGCTTAGGAGGAAGGTGATAGGCAATGGGGCTATAGAGATCTGGCTATTCTGGTGTGAAGCCCTGGGAATGCAGGATAAGGGAGGAGGGGAAGGCTGACAGCCCTGTGGAGGACTCCAAGGCAGGACCATGAGCTGTTTTATGACCCTAGTGCCAGGCCAATATCAAGTCCACATCTGCTGGGAGAAGGCCAGCAGTCATCAGAGTGAATGCCTCCTGCTAAGTCACGGTCATGCTGGACATGGTCTCAGGCTTATTTCAGTCTTCATAGACTCATCCAGTGGGATCACCTAGAGGCCCAGGACCAGATCTTTGACCCTAAGATCAACAATAGCAGATGATAGTATGAGCATGATTCCATTTTTCTGCAAATTAGTCAAATAAGGGAGAAGGAATAACAGAGTCCTTTATTTATTTACTTATTTTTAATTAATTTATTTTTTCAGAGTTCTTATTTTATGTCACATCTACTCAGAACAAAGGATTAGAACTTCCCTTTCCTCAGCCATGAATACAGTCCAATATGCTCTAGGAATGTAACGTGCTTTAGCATGGGAGTTATTATTTTGTGCCCTGTTTGATGCCATGTGTTACACATTACAAGCTCCTTGCAAACAGAGGATGTTTTATTCATCTGCATTTACTTGGCAATATCTACACTGCCCCAAGACTTGGCTGATACTACTGAGTTGTGCACACACATCCTGGCAGACGGGCAGACCAGGAAACAGATCTGCACCCTCTCTTTACAACTGAGAGATTAGCCCCAGCTTTCTGTGCAGGGAATGAAACTTCTCTGCTCCAGGAGGCAAGAGTTTGAGAGGAGCACTGCCAGTCTCTTTCCCCACGTGCCTTCTCCAGGGTCATCTACCTAACTGCAGATCATAAAGAGTCTTTGGACTTCAAGCCCTCTGGATTCTATCCTTCAGAGAAGGTTGTTCTGTTGTGTGACAAGTGTGGGAGAGGGCTTGTATTTGCCCATGCGTGGTAGCTAACATTCAGCGTGAGCCCCCATTGATTCCTACTTGCCAGAATTCTTGTCTTTATGTTACATCCATCCTTCCACACTGAAAGGGTTATGTACCCAATAGGATGGTACAGAGTTGGTGTTGGGTGGCTTCTGAGAACAGCCAGAGAAGACATAAAAACTTCCAGGCTTGGTCTCTTTGATCACTCATTCTTGGGGAAACTAGTTACCATTTTATAGGGATATGGGCTGAATTGCATCTCCCCAAATCTCCAGGATCTCAGAATGTGACTGTATTTGGAGATGAGATCTTTAAAGAGGAAATAAAGTTAAAATAAGGTCATTTGGGTTGCCTCTAGTCGAATATGACTAGTGTTCTTATCTAAGAAGAGGAGATTAGAATAGAAACATGCACAGAGCGAAGATGAAGCAAGGACACAGGGAAAGGTAGCCATTTGCAAGAAAGAAGGGCCTTAGAAGAAACAATTCTGCTGACACCTTAATCTTGGACTTCTAGTCTCCAGAACTTTGAGAAAATGAATTTCTCTATTTTTCATATAAGGGAGACTAAGAGAAGTAGAAAGATCGAGAAACTTCCCCTTCATATCTGTATTAGTCAGTTTCCTGTCACTATAATGAAATACCTGAGATAGACTACTTAAAGAGACAGTTACTTATGAAACAAAGAGATGCCTGTTTAGCTCATTGTTCTGGAGGTTCCAGGCTAAGATAGGGCAGACCTGCTGCTTTGTTTCTCTGGTAAGGCTCTAGATGCAGTGGTGGAGACTGTTGTGAGAAGATCATTTATATCATGAGCCAGGAAGCAAAGAGAGGCTGAGAGACTGAGAGACGGGTCCTACATCCTCTTTAAGGTTGACAACATTTTCCAATACTGCCACCCTGGGACAAAGACTTTAGCCATTGGACCTTTAGTGGGACAACACTATCCTTATTGAAACCGTGGCAACATCACTGATAAATAACAGCTGGATTCAGAGCCCTATTCTAGCCCAGGGAGTAGATAGTCATGGAACTAGACAGCTGAGTTCAGCCCCTGGCTCCACTGCTTACCACCCTGTGACCCTGGGCAAGTCACTTCACCTCTGTTTGCTTTAATTCCCTTATCTCTAAAGTGGAGATAGTAGTCCATACCTCATTGGTTGCATACTGTGAGGTTCAATGAATTACAAGCTAAGGGCTTGGAATGGAGCCTGGCACAAAAGAAGCACTTTGTGAGTGCTGGCTGTCATTACTCCCACAACTCTGCAGGATCTCTTAGGACCAAAAAGATGTGATTTTCAGAACCAGGTTGGACCTGACAGAGCATAGACATAGAGCATGGTTAAGGTTGTCAAATTGATCATCTATGTGTAAGGTACATCCTTTTCCCCTTTCTTCCTCTCTAATCTAAATCCAAGCAGTTCAAGGTGCTGACATGGCTGCTGACTCCCAAGGGACCCAGAACATGGTATTCTCTTAGCTCCTGTGGCTGCGTAGGACAGAGCTTTCAGGGCAAGAGCCTCCCTTGCGCATGGAACTTAACAGTCACATTCTAATGGGAGATGGGGGGTGGGGCCTGGGCTGAGGACGGAGAGGTGATTGGTCCTCTGTGGACATACTGCTTCACTCCTGCAATGGGGGCTGAAAATGGTCAGAAGCCTGTGAGCATGGGCAGGAGGTGTCAGAGCAGCATCTCCCTGAGGGAAAGGTCCAGGCAGGGTTTCCTGCTGCCTGCCTGCCATGCTGAAAAGGAGCAACTAAGTGTTATTGATCCAGCTCCAGGGGGAGTATTTGCTATGAGGTTGCTGGCACAAGCTCTTCACTTCGTTGGTATTCATTATTCAGTGGTGGATATGGGGAGTGGAGAAGGGCTGGCACTCTGCCACCGAGTGAACTTGTCCTCGCAGGTTCACTGTGAGCTGGGAAAGGCAGACAGCCTAAAAGAGTCAAGGATGACCAGGTCTCATCCTGGAGAAAGGCATTTGGTGGGCGGTTTTAGGAGAATTCTGCCTTCCAGGCAGCTCTGGCCCTCCAAGACTCTTCCAGGAAGTGTTTGCCTTTGTCTGGAGAAGGGATAAAGAACACTTGGGTGGTACCAGGCCAGGATGTCCTCTGATGGCCTTTTTATATGCCTTGGTCTTCTTACATGCCCCACTGACATAACATGTCCCATCCTTCCCTTTAGTATGGGGTTTGAACTCAGGGCCTTGTACTTGCAAGGTGGGTGCTCTACAACTTGAGCCACACCCCCAGTCCTTGTCTATTTTTTTAAATAGTGCATTGTAATGTATCTAGGCTTTACAGGAAGCAATGATGATTAAACCCTGGAGTGGATCAGAATAATGCTCTGAACAAAATCTGAAGGATGAAGATTTGGCCGTTTCTTAACCCCATGGTTGGCCTGTCTGTGCCTAGAGTTGTGCAATTAGATAATGTCGATAAAAGTGCCTTGTGACAGGTAACATATCAGGCAAATATCAGTTATCACCACCACATGCTTATAATTATTATAACCTTTCCAAGAGTATATCTCTAGAGACGTAATGTAGCCGTGAAAAATGGTGAGTCCTAGGGCATGAACATGACTGTTCATAGCAGCACTATTTGGAAACAACCCAGAAGTCCATAGGGAGAAGAATGGGTAAGTGAATTATGACATATCCACCAAATGGAATAATTTACAGCAAGGGAAATAGAAAGGAATGCACTAAAAATAATAGCATGGCTACACCTCAGAATGTACTTAGTGGGAAAAACCAAATCCTAGAAAGGTGCACGCTAAACCTCAAAATTAGAACTACAAAATATGTGATAGAGGCATAAATATACAGGTGATTTGACTGGAATATAAAGCAGGGGTGAGCTGTTGGGGAGTACACAGAAATGGAGTTTTAGTTGGATGATGAATATAAATGAAGGGGTATAAATGAATGAATGAGCAAAACAAGCAGGCTGTCCATGAAACAATGTTGGCAGTAGTTTGTAACCTAGATTCAGGTTAATTAAATGTTGAGTACTAAGATTCCAAAATGCAATCTTTTTTTATTTGAAGGGAAGTCTGTTGTATGGATATTTAGCCCTGCATCCTTAATCTGACATTCTAGGAGTGCAATAACTTTTTACAAGAAAGAGTGATAGTCTTTTCCCCTTCTCCAGGCAAAGGTGAGAGCCTCCAGGACTATTTGGGATTTTCCTCCTAGTACATCTCCCAGACACCCTTTCTTCAGGAAGAGAGCTTGTTGTCCTAGGGCCCACTGTACCCAGAAATAACTGCCACATACCCTGTTGGAAGGTCTCTCTTACACTCTGAGGCAGATATGCTGAAGGACGTAGATACAAGAAAAGCATGTACAGCTTTTCATGCTGTATATCAGGTGCTGAACCATCAGCACTGGCAGGTTCCGCACCCATGGATCCAACCAACTATGGTTTAAAAATATTTTTAAAAGTACACTTACATTGAACACGTACAGGCTTTTCTTTCTCGTCACTAGTCCCTACATGATAAAATATAACCAATATTTCCATCACATTGACGTTGTATTTGGCATTGTAAGTCACCTAGAGATGAGTTAGCATATCGAGCAGGATGTGTGTAGGGTGTGCACCAATACTATGCCATTTCAGATGAGGAAGAGACAACAATCAAGGCAAAAAGAGTATTTATAAGGCTGGTGAACCAAACTCTGTGTATACTGAGGGACAACTGTATACCCTTGGACACAATTTGTAAGTGGCATTAAACTACGGTCAGCAATGTTCCTGTATATATTTTTACACATGTCTTTTATGGTATATGTGTAAAAGTTTATATAGTGTATCCATTCAACTTGGATAGATCATGCCAATTCTCCAAGATGGTTGTACCAGTGTATACTCTACCATTAGATCTAAGAGTTCTACTTTTCTCTTCTTACCAAAACTTGGTATTGTATGTCACTGTAATTTTCCTCATTGTTTGGATGAGGTTGTAACTCATTATGGTTTTATTTTCCATTGCTTTGAAGATAAATGATGCTGACTCTTTTCATATGCTTATTGTCTGCTTAGATGTTTTTCTTCATGAAGTGTTTGGGTCTTTTTCTATTGAGTAATTTGTCTTCTTATTGAATTTTTATGTTCTTTATGTATTCCATATAAATCTTTTTGGAGAATATATAAATGCTTTAAAGATGTTTTGGCAATTCTTGGATTTTGCATTTCCATTTTAAAATAAATTTTAATTTATTTATTTGATGAAAACAACCTAAATACCCATGAACAGAAGAGTGGATGAATAACCTGTAGTAGGAATAGGAATAATGCATTGCAGTTAAAATGAATGAAACTCAGGGACATGCAGTAATATGGATGAATATTAGCAAAGTTATATTAAGTGAGGGAGAAAAAGGATCAGAATATTAAATACAGTGTAATATCTTTATAGTGATTAAAACAACTGAAATAAAAATCTTTGCTTTTAAGATATATATATATATATGTATATATATGTTAATACTATATTAAAAGGAAGTAAGGAAGCACTTGGACTTGTGCTTTAGGGTGGTGGTTACCTTCGGTAGCGGCAGCAGGAGGATGGGATGGGTTGTCTGTGTGTATTGATGGAGATTACTATTAAGATGCTATTAAGGTTGAATGGTGGATTTATGGGTACTTACCACATTGTGAAAACATATACATAAATGAATGAAGGACCAATAATTAGATGTGTTATGAATTAAGAGTTAGGATTAATCTGATTCAGTGTAGCTGAGGTCCACTTAAAGAAAAAGGTTGAGTCTGAAAGATTGAATGAGGGCACTGTGGTCAAAACCCTTGTTGTGTAGCCCCCATTGTCCCCTCATGATACCTCATGGGCAGAGGAGCAGTATTAGTGTCGAGATGCACATTACATCTTAGCAAAAGTCCATTTATTTTAATTGGTTTTCAGAAAACTCACTAGAAACTAAGTCATATTTTTTCTTCTTATAACTCAATGTATCTTGTACATCCAGGGGTGTATACATGCCAGTGTAGAGATGTAACCCTCTCCAAGCAAATGGCATCTTAGATTAACTTTAATATTAACAGGTCATCCTGTTGGCACCTGGAAGATGAACTGGAAGAGACAACAATCAAGGCAAAAAGAGTATTTATAAGGCTGGTGATATTTTTCCAACCAAAGAAGACACAGAGCTTAAAGGGTGGCTTTGGGAAAAGGAAGGAGTCAAGGAATTTGAGAGATACTTGAGAGGAATTTTGAGGACTTCATTTCCTTAACAGGAGAAATCCAGGAGCTAAAGAATGATGGGTTTATGATTCTGTCTTGATTGTCATTTCTCTCAGAGCCAGGATCTGGGTGCTTCCAGATCTTGGACACCCCCCTCCCCCACCCCCGTAGGATGTTAACACTTATCTGGCCTCAGGATAATTCTTACCTCAAATCTGATTCTCTCTTACTGATGGACTAATTGGCAGCATTCTTCCTGCTGACAGCCTTCAGATGTTGAAGGCAAATTAAGCAGCCTTTGATGGATACTGATATTGCTGAAATCTGGAGACTGGTGGCTTGGGGTAGGGCTTTCATTTCAGGCACAGCCACCTTTAAGATCCCTGAGCTTGGTCGATTCTGCTCCCTCTGACAGCACTCATCAATCAGTCAGTTGCCTTGGATACTTCCTTGGGATGACTTAATTGAAAGCTCAGGTGGACTCTGGAGTGGAAATAGGGGAACCAAATTCCTATGGGGTGAATGTGCCAATTGGAAAGACTTTAATCTTTAACAGTCTGGGGAAGAAGACCACACATTAGACCAGAGATACCAAAGGCTTGAAGTGTGGGGCTAGAAGCTCCTATGCTCCATCAGAGAACCCAAGATTTGCTCCATTGAGACACCAAGGCTCCCCCCTGAGCCTTCATTGACTTGTAACATGGAGGTGTAGAACCAAATGCAAGTGATATTTGAACTGGGCAAACTGTCACTACCTCATGAGAGTCGTGTGACCCTGGATGAGTTAGTCCTGGCTAGATGGGGGATTATGTAAATGAGTATTGTGACAATGCCTGGCACACAGAAGATCCTCACAGAGTCTCAGTTTTCTCCTTCACTGCTTCTTGCCAAATGGAAGGAATGGGGTCCCTGGCTGGATGCCAGATGAGTTGCAGGGTGACAATTCAGATACTATCTCTGTGGTCCTCAAGAACTGTTTCTCTCTGATTGAGGCTGGGCGAAAGATAGATAATGGGGGTGCTGCATGATTTAAAGGAAAAGACTGGGAATCTGGAGCCAGAAACTATGGGCAGGTTACTCATCTCTCAAGGTTCAGTTTTCTTACACATAAAACTAACAATTCCATGCTTTCTATGACTATTAACAAAATGCCTGAGACAAACAACTTAAAGAAGAAAAGGTTTATTTTGGTTTACAGTTTCAGTCTATCATTGCTTGGTCCTGTTGCTCTGGGCCTGTGGTAAGGCAGAACATCATGTCAGGAGCGTGTGGTAGAGTAACTGGGAAGGGAAAAAAAGAGAGAGAAAAGGCTAGTGTCCTAATATCCCCTGTAAGGGTACTCCTCCAGAGGCCTAACTTCCTTCTACTAGGCCCCATCTCTTAAAGGTTTCATTACCTCTCAATACTGCCACCAGACACAAGAGCCTTTGGGGCATTCCAGAACCAAACTCTAACACTGCTCATGATCTCGTTGTGAAGGGTGAGATGAGATCACACATATAAAGCCCCTAGGACATAGCAGGTGACTCCTAAATGTGAAGTGGCTTCCCTGTCTGCTTTCTCAGCCTTCTTAGAAAAAACCTTGGGACTTTGATTTCTGTTTCCTTTTTTGGAGGAGTGATTCTGAGTGTGGTTGGCTTTGGGCACCTGAGAAAATTTGCCGAAAGTCAATTCATGGAAAAGTCCATTCATGAATTTCATTTTGATATGGTTTCCCATCAAAACAGCTTTTGGCATGGGAGCCAGCATCCCAGAGGGATTCTATATGGGAGTCGGGCTGGTTTGCAGAGGTCTTTCTTCTGTTAGGGGATTGAGGGCTGAGCAGGAAGCAGTTGTTACAGCACTAAAAGCTGAAGTCAGCAACCGAGCCCCACAGTTGGGGCAGATGTGAGACCTGTCTTTTCCTTTTTCTATTTCTGTCCTTCCCAAATACTGTGACTCCAACATCAAGGATTCTTCTTCTCCTTTTTCTTTTTCTTTGGCAGTGCTGAGGTTTGAATTCAAATTCAGGGCTTCACTAGACAAGCACTCTACCATTTGAGCCATGCCCTCCATCCTTTTTGCTTTAAGTTTATTTCTCAGATAGGTTCTTGCTTTTTTTATTTTTGCCTTGGGCCAGCTTTGGACTTCTATCCTCCTATCTCAGCCTCCTGCCTAGCTGGGATTCAAGGCTTGAGCCACTGCACTGGCCCATGTGTTCTTGCCTGACTGGAGGGAGGCTGCTGAAGGAGAGCTTGAACTGGGTGAGGTTGACAGAAGGGCTGGCAAACGAGCCTCAAGGGAAGAAATACTGTTTGATATTCCTGGTGATCTCTCTTCTCTCCTGACCCTCCTCAGCAGAGAAGGCATCAGGTAGCAGAGAGAGCCAGAGGGGGAAGATAGTGGAGGTAGAAGGTGGTAGGATAGAACCCTCATCCATGCAGAGGCATCTGAACTCTCAGCACCTCTTGTACAAACTCATCTAAAGGGAGCTCCCAGCATGACAGAGAGGCTAGACAATGGGACTTGGGTGGTGGGCAAGAACCAAGGCAGTGCCGGGGGCCTGGAAGCAGCCATCACTTCGTGGTATCCAAGTAGAAAGAGCTTGGCAGCTCCAACCAAATGTTTTAAGTCTCTGTTCCCATGCTCAAGATTCAAATCCCAGAGGAGGTGTCCTGTGGCTAGCTTTCATCATGTGCCCATGAAAGGGTGAGGCTCTGGTGACTTATCACCCGGGTTGTGCCCAATGGAGAAGAGGTAACTCCAAATAAGAAACTGAGCAGCAATCAGCCAGAAAAAACGATCACGGATGCTATGGTGTGGATGTGGGTGCAATCTTGGTCCCCACTGTGGCAATGTTATGAGATGGTGGGACCTTTAAGAGATGGGGCCTAATGGGAGCCATCAGTCACTGAGACCTAATTAATACTGGCCTCATGGAACAAGTTCTTGCAAGAGCAAGTTGTTATTAGGGAAAAAAACCCCCAGAAAACAAAAAATCAAGACTGGTCTCTCCCCAGTCTTTGGCTTCCTGTCTCACCACGCAATCTCTTCCTCTTGCTTGTGCTCCAGCCATGATGTGAAACAGCCAAGGTGGCTCTCGCTAGAGGCTGAACAGATGAGACTCTGCTGTTGGGCTTTAGCCTTTAAAATTGTGAGCTAAGCCAGGTGCAGTGACACGTGCACCTGGGAGCTTAGCCACTTGGGAGGCTTAGGCAGGAGAATCACATGTGTCCTGCCTCAAGTTTGAAACCAGCCCGAGTAACATAGTGAGCCCCTGCCTCAAAAATCAACTAACCAACTAATGAACCAAAACCAAACTCCCCAAACAAAAAACAGCAACAACAAAATCTCTGAGCTAAATAAGTCTCTTTTCTTTATGATAGCCTCAAGTGTTTTGTTATAGCAATGGAAAACACACTAATACAATGATGAGGAGATATGTAGTGTTTACAATCTACTAGACACTGTTAATGGTGCATTACAGTAACTACTTTAATCAGACAAGTAGGATATTGATATCATCCCTGTTGGACAGTTAAGGAAACTGAGACTCAGAGAAGTTAACTCATTAGTCCAGGACATATAGGCAGTAATTGGTAGATCTGGGATTTGAATCAGAATCTGGTTCTTAATGTGTACACAATGGTATCTACTTCATCACTGCTCACCTGCAAAGCAAGTCTGGGAAAATCAAGGAATGCAGTAGTAGAAAAGAAGGCTGGCTTGCTCAGGGTTTCAAGGGTTTAAGAAAACTAGAGACACTTGGTGACTCCACTGTTTGGTGGCCCATCTCCAAGGCTCATCCACCAATCTTCCATATGAGCATCTCTGCTTGTGAGCTCAAGGGCAAATGACTTGCTGAGGAGGATAAGGTAAGGGATGAATGGAGAGATGACTGTGAGCTTTATTTAACAAGCAAAAGAAAAGAGAAGCATTACATAGATTTAAGATTTAACAAAAGGAACACCAAATTGCCATCTATTGACTTGAAGGGGGATTTGTTAAAGACAGATCTTTGCACCAAGTGTAGAGTTTGATGGAGACACTGGAGGAGGACTTGGTCATCAAAGGCATCAAACTTGAAGGCCAGCAATACCTCAAGAGACAAGGTGAGCACATAAAATTAAGATCATGCACAATGCTTGCCAGTGTACTCCCCCACTTTCCCACCACCACAAGTAGCCCCTAGAGGCCACCTCAGGGACTCTAGTGGTGAGTAAAAGCACAGTGATCTAATTATGACTCTTACAAGAAACTTCCTGCCACACCCAGATTCCTGGCTCACTGGGAGCTTCAAAATGGAATTAACCAGGCTTTAAGGTACAAATAGGATCTTGAGCAAATACTCCCATTGCTTTCTTGCTTCCAGTGGGAAAATCATGCCATTTCAAAGCCCTTGCTTTCAGGTTCTTAGCACGGGGTGGCTCCATGGAGAAGCAGAACCTGTGAGGAGGCTGGAGGTGCCTCTCAAAGACTTCTCAGGAGAGCCTCCTGAGAGGAGGAGAGCCCAGTGTGACTGGTCTTCCTGAAGGGGTGGGGATGGGGAACACCCAGGAATGGAGAAGGAAGGCAGAGTGACATGTGGGGAGGAGAGAATGACAAGGACAAGATTGGATAGAGGAGTATCCTGGCTCAGATTGCCCTAGAGTTTAACACCACCCTGGTCTCTTCCTTCAGAGAAATTTTGGAATGAGGGTCTGGAGTCTCAGGGTGGTGCTTGTCCTCCCAGAAGCCTTTTCTCTGTGGATCTGTTAATACCCTCATTGGTTGAATTCCTTGCTCTTCCCTCCCAAAGCTGTTGAGGCTGGATGAAGTGTTTGGCCCACACCCATGCCCCTGCTCCTATAACTAACATCACATCCTTGGAAATTTTCCTGATGGCCTTGGCCAGGCCTTATTCCTCGCCTCTGAGGCAGTGGCTATGTCCACATGCAGCATGTATGATTTACAACTCCAGATCTATAATTCTCTCTCCCAGTTAGCCACTGGCTCCCTGGGGGAGATCTAGTGCAGATAAAGGCATTATTATTAAAAAGGACTTCTCTCTGGGATGATTCCTCCCAGACATCTATTATATTGTACTCCAGAGAGCAGCATTAAAAAATCCTTTTCACCCTTTTTCCTTTTCTTCCTTCCCTCCTTCCCAGATAGCCTGGGTTCTTCTCTTAGCTCTCACAGCATCTTCAGTGCATCCCCCCTTCCACTTCTCCTTGACCCCCACTGTCCCAGGTTTTGCTTAGATTGAGCATTAGGGGAAAAGGCACCTCTGGTTCAGCAAAAGATTTGAAGGTGACCTTCATTGAGCCCTAAAAGAGATAACAATCTCTGTAATCAACAAGCCTGGCTCCTCAGGATACTAAAATAGCAACTGTGGAGTAAACCTGCCCCCTCCGCTCTCTTTTTCTTCAGGACAACACAAAGAAACTCTAGGGTTGAACTGGGAGATCACAGTATCTTTTAACAGCCTGAAAGCCTGAAAAGAAAGTTCCTGTGTGTGTATTTGCAGCTCCTCAGTACAGAAAAGCTAATTATCTCAGCACTGTTGCCACCACCTTGCATTCAGCAAACTCTGCTCTTTCAGTTATGATCTTATTTGCCCTATCAACAGCCCTGAGTTCATGGGGGGCCAAGCAATGGTACACCCCATCTTAGATAGCAGAGAACCAGGGAAGGAAGGTGCCCAAGGTCACCTAGAACCAGAGATACACACGTGTACCCTTTGGATTTCGTCACTAGATTTCCACTGGGACTGGAAAGTGTTCTCAAGGCTGATTATTGGATCAAATAGGCTTTTGATACAGGGATTATTATTTTATAGTGATTTTAGCAACCCCTGCTGGCTTCTACTCTATTCCCCTTCTCCCCAGGCTGGGGCCCGAGCTGTTGTGCACTACTGTAGCATCCAGTGAGCAGTTGGCAAGGTAGGAACAGGTGGAATGTGGGAGGAAGTTCCTTTATGCTATGGTGTTTGGGGAGGGGGGAGTGCAGGCTGGGTTTTTCAGGTTGGAGTTAATCAGGGATGTGGAACATGCATTTATATATGGTGGCAAATTATATATGGGAAAGAACTTGGCAAATGTCTCACACACACACATACATACATACAGACAGACACACACACAGATATCTTTAAAGAAAGAAAACACTGCTCAGCCTGGGAAGGTAACAGCTCTGCATTCAGCACGAATTAGAACATGGAAAAAGGAAAGTGTCACCGAAGGTCCCCCAATCCAGAAGACACTGCAACCTTACAGAGAACTGAGAGGGTTGGTGTTCAGAATCAAAGCCCTGGCAACAATGGATGCGTAACTCACGCTTGTGGAAAGGGGGATGAACAGAGGCCTTGATCAGGATCATTTTGTAGATAAATTCTAGGATTAAAATCTGTTAAAATTACAAGGAGAACTACAAGTCATCTAGTTCAACCCTGTATTATTCAGATGAGAAAGCTGAACTCAATGACATGTTCACATAGACATTGCAGAGAGTAGGACAAGAACTCAGGTGTCTTCTAGTTTGGGGCTGTGTTTGGCAACCCCCTCACCAATTGGGGCCAGATTATTTGGCCAAATGTCCATTTCTCTGTGATAAGAGGCCAAGGGATTATCATATTGCCAACTAAGCTTCCATTTTTCTTTGCGGCCTGCAGAATATAACTTGATGTTGGTAAGGCCCTAGCACCATCCTAAGCATTGCGCTGTGCTGAGCCCCTTCCCAGAGACTTAAACTATGGTGGTTCAGAAAAGTCCAGAGGAAATATGCAAGAAGTAAGATAAAATAGTGGGGCTGAGTGGGATAATTGGGTAGATCAGTGTAGGAAATTGGAACTCTATCCTTTAAAATTCCTCAAAGATAGGAACTGACTTCACTGGCGGCCTTGATAGAATAACTGGGTCTTGATTTATTCCTTCACCTTAAACAACTAGAAGATCAAAGTAAAATGTGTGAAATAATGGTTTTCAGGTGTTGGACAGCAGGTAGCATGGGAGTATGACCTCTGGCTGAAGGGAAACAAAGGAGGTGAACCCCAGGATTGCATCTGCTTATTGCTTGCTAGAGCCAGTTTCTAGGCCATGGTATGGGGTGGGGGGTGGGGAAGGAAATGTACCTTGATAGTTGTGTTGACTTCAGAGGCAGATATCAGAGTCTGGGGAGGCCAAGGCAACTAGAATTTGCAGGGCAGAGTAGCATGGAGAAGGGAATAGAATTGCAGTGACAGATGGTGCTCTGTGGAAAAGTCTCTTGAAGCTTTACAGAGTGCTGATGTGCACAAGCATGAAAGGAAACTCAAGGCCAGGGGGGAAACCCACTAGAAAGCAGTAGACCAAACAACTGTTAGAGCTCACAGAGGGGTGGAACTAATTCATGTTTGCACCAGCGAGAGTGGAAAGATCTCCTCATAAATCAGGCACTGAGCAGAGTCCTCAGAAGAGTTGTCTTCTTACTGGAGGAGCCAAAACAACCCTAGACAAATGTCTGTTCTGGTTCTGCCTTAACAAGGCTTAAAAGCAAGTCTCAAAAATATCCAACTGATTCTAAGTAATCGTGTATGAGAGCAAAATGTAACACATACATCTAATTTTATAAGACATTAAAAGAAGCAAAGAATTGTGATGGTGGGGATGGGTAGGGAGGCAAGTTAACTAATAGAAATGGTCCCAGACAATTTGGACAGGATGGAATTATCAGACAAGGATGTTTTAAAACAGTTATAAAAATAGTCTGGTTATAAAGAAATTATAGGAACATGAGAAGAGAAGTAGAAGATATATATGCATATGTCTTCATAAAAGTCAAATGAAACTTTAAGAGATGGACAAATACAATTTCTGAAATGAAAAACATGCTGTATGGAATTGACAATAGATAAGACTAGAAGTAAAGATCAGTGAATTTGAAGAAGTAGCATAAAAGTGACCCAAAATGAAGAACAGATGAAAAAGACTAAAATAATCGAGTGTCAGTGGCAAGTGATACAATCTTGAAGGCCTACTAATATAATTGAGTCACATAAGGAGAGAAAAGTGGGACAGAAAAGATAATTTTTAAAAATAGCCCAAACATTCCTAAATTTGAGGGAGAAAAGTGAACAGAAAGGTACAACAATTTCAATGAAACCAAAGTAGAGGAAACACAAAAATCACACCAGGCCACATCACAATCAAATTGCTTAAAGCCAGAGATAATCAGGAAAATGTAAAAGCAGCTGGATGGGTGCACTTTAAACACATTTTATCTTTATAAAAATGGTAACATAGTTTTTACTGTAGACTAAGCAAACTACAAGTTAAAAGATTGACAAGTTATGATAGGAAAATAAACTCAGTCTAGAATTCTATACCTAACAAAAATATCTTTTAAAAACGAAGGGGAAATGAAGACTTTTTCAGATAAACAAAAGGTGAGAGAATATGGATAAAATAATATATCACATCAGACCATAACTGAAAAAAAGTAACTTCTCTTTGGCAGAAGAAAGATGAGCACATATGAAAATTTGTATCTATGCAGAGGAACAACACATTCTGAAAGCTGTAAATGTATGGATGGATATAAAATAAATAGTTTCTCATTTCTAAATGTATGTCATAATAATTGACTTCTTTGAGCAAAAATCATAACAAATGTATTTATGGCTTATAGCACTGCTTGAAATAAATGTGTGACAATAAGGAATGATGGTGAAAGAAAATGGATGGAATTGGAGAACATCATCTTGAGCAAGGTTAGCCAGACTCAGAAGACCAAAAATCATATGTTCTCCCTCGTATGTGGACTTTAGATCTAGGGCAAAGGCAGCAATGTTGTTGCTCACGCTAAGGGGAGAGCACATGCGGGAGGAATGGGGATAGGTAGGAAACCCAAAACTGGAAAGTGTTCGATGTCTCCACTGCAGAGGCGTTAATACAGTAACCTTAAAACAACAGAGGTCAATATGGGAAGGTAACCAGGAAGTAGTGAAGAGTTCAGGTAGAGATGAATCAATTCAGGTTGTAATACACTTGTGCATGGAAGCAATGCTAGGAATCTCTCTGTATAGCTATCCTTATCTCAACTAGCAAAAATGCTTTGCCTTTCTTATTATTGCTTATGTCTTCTCTTCAACAAAATTGGAGAAAAGGGCAGAACAGGTTCTGCCTGGAAGCGAGGGGGGTAAGGGGGAGAGGGAGGGGGTGGGGGAGGGAGAAGGGGGAGAAATGGCCCTAACAATGTATGCACATATGAATAAATGAATAAAAAAATAGGGAATGATGGTAGGAAAAAGTGGAAGTATTCCACAGAAAGGTTCTTATTCTAGATGTGAGGAGGAAAGAAGACTGAGAAAATTTAGCAAACCCCAGAGAGCTGACTAAGAAAAGATACAGCTAATGTGTACAGATAAAAAAGGCAGAAAAACAAGAAAAAGGAGTGAACAAATGGCACAAGTAGAAAACAAATAATTATAACTAGATGTAAACTAAATCATATAGTTATATTCAATATAAATAGTCTAAACACCTCAATTAGAAGGATTACCAGAGAGGCTAAAAAAAAAGCAAAACCCAACTACATGCTACACATCAAAAATTCACTTTAAATATAAAAACAAAGATGGGGTAAATATAAAATAATGGAGAAAGATGAATTAACACTAATAAAAAGAAAAATCAAGTGACTTTGTTAATATCAGATAATTCAGACTTCAGGATAAGGAAAATTACCAGAGATAATGAAGGACATTGTTCAATGACAAGAATGTATCAATTTACCAAGAGGACGTGAAAATCCTCAATGCATTTACAACAAGGTACACATGAAGCAACAGTGATAAAACTGAAAGGAAAAATAGAAAACCCTGTAATTACATTTAGAGACTTCAGTAACCCTTTCTCAAACATTTATAGAATAATTAGTCAAAAGATTTGTAAGGAGCAAGGAATCTTGAACAGTATTAGCAAACTTGATCTCATTAGTATTTATTAGTTATTCTATATTACAAGAACAGACCAGATAATTCTTATCAAATACACATGGCATATTCCCCATGCCAGACTATATTCTGGTACATGAAGCAAGTCTAAAAATTTAAGAGACTAAACAAATACAAAGTATGTTTTCTGGCTGTGACATAAACAAGAAACTTGCAAAAGAATTATATCTGGGAAAGCCCCAACTATTTGGAAATTGATAAAGTATTTTTAAATAACCCATGGATCAAATAAGGAATCACAAAAGATATTAGAAAATATTTTGAAAATGACGAAGATGAAAGTTTGTGGTATATAGCCAAAGGAGTGATTAGAGAGACATTTATAGCATTAAATACTAATATTAAATACTAACATTCCAATATTATTAATATTAGAAAAGCAGATCATTTCCAAAGCAATGTTCTAGGCTTCCATCTTATGAAACTAGGAAAAGAAGATCAAATTAAGTCCCAAGTAAGCATGAGGAAGAAAAAAATAAAGGTAAGAACAGAAATCAATGAAATAGAAAAGAGAAAATTTCTGTGGGTATGGCTCAAGTGGTAGAGCACCTCAGTACAAGGTCCTGGATTCAAACTCCAGTACCATCAACAAAAGAAACCAAACCCAGAAGAACAATACGGAGAGCACATGAAGCCAAAAGCCTTTTTTTTTCACCAAGATGAGTAAAACTGACTAAGCTCTAGCCTGATTGATTAAATAAAACAGAGAAAAGATACAAATTACCAGTAATAAGAATGAGAAATTACTACAGATCTTACAAACACTGAAAAGGTATTAAGGAGCTTTTCATTTGCTTGGTGACCACCATGATGTAAGCTGCTCTGCTCTGCTCTGCCATGTCTGCCCTATTGGGAATTGGACTAGAGGATACTCTGTTATATTTTGGCAATTAACTTGTCTATATTTTGTCCCTTTCCTGAGACTTTGGGGGAGGCTGCATGCAAAGGTGATGGACTAATTAATCTGGTGGAGGAAATTTCAAGGCAGCCCAGCATTTAGACTGTGCATGGGTATTGCCGGCTGCTTTTAGCCAGCTTTACAGTGAGAATTTGGAGCAAAAAGCAGCACAGAATTACTTGAAAACTTACAGTCTGGCTAGAAAAGCCCATGTAAAATTTGCAGTTGGGCTAAGGAAGACATGATTTCTGAAGCGATCAGAGATTAGAGCTACTAAAAAAAATGACAAGCACTTTGCACTGGAATAATAAGAAAGATGACTTGAGGGCATTTTCAGGAATTGGCCAGACCCCATCTTTTGAAGGCAAAGGGTATTAAAGAGTAAATCCATTTGAAAGACTTTCCTTTGAGAAAAGACACTTCTGGGGTGGCCTGCTTAGACAGGGCCACCTAGGAAGTTGTTTCCCCAGGATTCATTTTACCATGATCAGCTTCCTAGGCACTCAAGGGTCAATGTAACCATGATCCAAGAAGGCCTGGCTATTGTATGAACTAGTGGCAGACCTTGGCATTGTTTACTTAATGCTAGTGTTGCAGACAATGCAGAATGGAAGAGTTATGGAGTTATGGAGGCTTCCACTCAGAGTTCAGAAGAATGCCTGGGAGGGTAGGCAATGTGTGGCAGTGCTGAAGTCCCTGCAGGCAACCTCTTGGAGGGCAATGCATGAAACTGTGATGGTGAAGACTAAGCTGTAATGGAGACTCTAGGATATTAGAGATACCAGGAATGGGGACTGTCTGCTGAGGAACATTGTAGGCAACCAGTTAGGCCAACCCAAGAGAGAGGCCATGTGGACTGCGGTTGGCAGGGCCAAGCCCATTGCAACTGGCATCTTGCCAGCACAGGTCCCAGATTCTGGACACGGAGCTATTGCCTGTCTAGGTTTCTGTCTTGTTTTGTTCTGATTCTTCCTTGCTATTCTCCTATTCCTCTCTTTTGGAATGGGAATGTTTACTCTGTGCTATTATGTCTCGGGAGCATGTAACTTACTTTTTATTTTTAGGGGAGTTCACAGTTGAGAGTTGCCTTGAGTTTCAGAAGAGACTTTGAACTTGGACTTTAGAACAATGTTGTAGTTTAAGATTTTGGGGGACTCTTGGAGGTGGACTGAGTGCATTTTGCATTATGAAATAGTCACAACCTTTGGTGGCCAGGAGTAGAATGTCATAGTTTAATGAGGTGTGTTTGGGTGTCAAATTGATAAAGAGTGGTTTTGTGATGGCTAATCTTGATTTTTAACTTGGTTGGATTAAGAGTTGCCCCTCTTGCCAGTTAAATCATGAGGGCTCTGACCTAGTTAGTCAGTGGATCTCTTGATGGATTCACAATATGATGACTTTATTGATAACTTAGATGAAATGGACCAATTTCTGAAAAGACACAAACTATCCAAGCTCACTTAAGCAGAAGTAAATAATCTGAGTACCCCAATATTTGTTAAGGAGATTGAGTCATAGTTAAAATCTTCTGAAAAACAAAACAAAAAATAAACCTCTTTCAACAAAGAAAATTCCAGGTCCTGATGTCCTCACTAATGAATTCTATCAAATATTAAAATAAAATGTAATATCAAGTCTACATAGAATAAGAAGTAAAATCAAGTCTTCTGGAAAAAAAAAAGAGGAGGAGAAAATCCCTAGCATATGCCCTGATACCAAAACCAAACATTATGAGAAAAGAAAACTGGCATATTACACATGAATATAGACAAAATTTCCTTAGCAAAATTTTAACAAATTCAAATCCTTCAATACTTTATATAAAACCTGTAATATATCAGCACCAAATGAAGCTTATCTAAGGTCGGTTTAAGATTTGACAATCAACCAATCTGAAAAGGAAAAACTGAAAGATCATCTCAGTTAATGGAGAAGGTTTATGAAACACTTATGGAACTTTTAAAAATGCTCAAGACCTCCACACCGAGAACTTTAAGACACTGCTGAGTGAAACTGAAGAGGTAAGTGTTAGAAGTTGTAAAATTTAATAATACGAAGATAAAACTCTGATAAAAATGGGCAAAAGATGTAAACACTTTACCAAAGAAAGTATATGATTAGCAAACAAGCACATGAAAAGACCCACAAGTCAGTCAATGAGGAAATGCACATTAATACTGCAATGAGCTATCACACTGTAAGACTTAAAGGACTGGAAATTTTGAGTTCTGATGAAGATGTGGAACAACATGAACGCTCACATCTTGCTGCTGAAATGACAAATGATAGTCACTTTTAAAAGTAATGTAGCAGTTCTTTAAAAAGCTCAACATACTTTTACCATTCCACCCAAAAATCCCATCAAGGATTTTACCTAAGAGAAACGAAAGCATAGGTCCACACAAAGACTTACACTTGAATGTTCTAAGTGTTTTTATTCTTACTGACTCCAGATGGAAAACAGCTCAGATGTCTATTGACAAGTAAATGAATAAATAAATTGTGCAAAATGCATACAACAGAATACTATACGGCAATGTAAATGGAATGACATATTGGCACAAAACCTCAAAAACCTTATGCTAAGTGAAAGAATCCATAATACATATTTAATCATTTCATTTATATGTCTTTCTATAAAAAGCAATAAGGACTGAAAACAGATCAATGGTTGCCAGGAAGAGAGGTGAGGAGAAGATTGACTGCAAAGAAACACAAGGAAACTTTTTTGTGGTGCCAGCAATCTTTTGTTTATTATTGGGGTGGTAGTGACATGTCTATGTATATTTGTCAAAACGGACTGAATTATATGCTAAAAATTGGTGGGTTTTATTATGCATAAGTTATACTTCCTGAAAGCTGATTTAAAAGTGACCTAGCTCTCTGCCTGATTTGGATGCAGAGAGTTGAGCAAGGTTCTAGATGACCAATGCCAGTTTTAACTTCTGGTGTTGTAGAAAGCTGCTGACCTCTGTGGGGCAATCCTGGGGCAGGGGACAAAGTGGTGCATGCAGAGGTCTCACACAGAGGTCTGGGAGTTGTGTGTGTCTGCATACACCGAGGGCCAAGAAGGATGGTCAGGGGCTCAGACCTCCTGTGTGGCTTTAAACTAAAGGGCAGCTATTGTTCACAGAAGAGCATTTCTATACATACAAAGCCATGTATCACACAGGGGGACTACGGGGTGAGAAGTATGACTAGGATGCATGAGGCAACTCTGCCTGAGGTCTTGGAGCTCTGGGAGTGGCAGCCATGGTGTCTCCTTCCTGAAGTGTCCACAGTTGGTAGGAGTACAAGGCCCCTCATGACTGTTTTTGGATATCTGTGGAACAGGGCTTTCTAAAGGTCAGATTTCAAATGCAGAGTCTCATCATAGCAGGCTGCAATCAGTCCCATAGTGGTCTCTTGTAATTTCAAAGTTACAAGTTAGTTACTGGGTGATAGATTGAATTGTGTCCCCACTCACCTGGTGAAGTCCTCGCCCTCAGTACTGCAGAATGTGAACTTATTTGGAGATGGGATTGTTGCAGATGTAGTCAGGTGGGATGAGATCGTGCTGGAGTGGGGTGAGAATGCCAGGAGATAATTTGAGTTGTGCTGCCACAGCCAAGAAATTAGCGGAAGTCAGGAGAGAGATCTAAAGGAAATCCTTCCATAATGGCTTCCGAGGGAAGCCAACACCTCCATCCTGGACTTCCGGTCTCCAGACCTGTGAAATGATAGATTTCAGTTGTTCTAAGCCATGCTGTTTCTTACAGCCCCAGCAACCAGTACAACCTGGCACTAGCCCCTGCCTCCCATTCCAGGGTTGTCACCCTCCCTTCCCCTGCTGGAGTTCTGCTCTGGCAGCACCATGAACAGGAAGTTATTTGTGGAATAGCCCTTTGAATGGCCGTTTCCTGGTCAGGCTTGTAAGAGTGTAAGGAAGAGGCACACTATGAGTCACAAGGATGTTTGCGATGTGGGAGGCTGGGGAAGCCCTTTGTTCCTACTTTAACCCGCACTAGAATGTGCAAAGACACCATAGAAGAGCAGAGCTGAGATTTGACCTCGTAGAGCTTCCTAAACTTGAAGGATCTTTCTCTATGGTGTTTTCCAAAACTAGAGGGCAAATAAGTTAATAGTCATTCAGTGCTTAGTCCCCGGCTGGCCCGTAGAGGGTGCTATGTGAGGGTTACTGCTTCCTGACCCATCTAAGGCATGGCTTTCCTTACGCTGCCAGATCATTGCTCTCCAATTACACACTGAACCCTGGTCCAATCCTCAGGTGTGGTCTTCTCTTGAACGAGCACCCTCTACAAGTGCTAGTACAGGAGAAAGAGGGAAACCCCACTGGAGTTCCCATTTTTCATCAGAAATTGTGTATATGGCCAGAAATAAAGGCTTAACGCATTCGTCAATGAACTCACTAAAACCTCAGCAAATATATGAAAGAAATTCTAGATGGATGGGTGGACAGATGGATAGTTGATGGCTGGATAGATGAATGGATGGTTGGATGGAAGAATTTGCCTTGACTCAGACAGCAATGTAAAGGGATGGGTGAATTACATAAAAGGAATATGTGTATCTGGAGAGAGGAAATTTTGGAGGATGTAAGTGTATGTTTGTGTGTCCTTTGATCCTCCTCAAATAAGGACTACATGATAGATTGAGATTTTTTACGTTTAATATTCCCTCCCAACTCTGTGTGCTTTACATCTGGATAAAAGGAGCTATAAATCTCCCTAGGCAGAGGTGCCTCGGCCCTGCCTTTCCACCCTTTCACTGAGATCTTACTTGGAAAAACAGCTGAACACTCAATGATGAATCATAGCATCTGTGGAACAGTCCAGATAAGGAACAATTTGCATTTTCATGTGATAATTCGCTATTCTCGGCGCTTTCAAATTAGAGTCACATTAATTCAGGTGCCATATACTGCCACTCTGTGCCCAAGTGACCAGGCCATGGGGAGTTGAGTGGCAGGTTTGTTTGTCTGGCTTTTCAGGCATGTGAAGGGCTCCCTATGGGTAACACTAGGCATATGCAAAGGAAGCTGTGCCGTGAACAGTGTGCTGGTAGCAACTCCTCCTGAAAGGTTGTGGCTTCAAACCTCCCTCCCTTTTTATTCTCTATGTCTGTACATCATTTGCTTAAAAATAAACATGAATGGCAACTTCTGGGTTCCACCCCCCACACTGCTCTGCCTCACACTATGGAGACTTCCTCACAGGTAGCTGTTTCTTTCCCTCTGTTGCAGGAACTGTAAGTGCTGGGAGAGGCTGGCAGCAGCAGACACCATATGGCTCCTAAAAGGGGTCTTTCTGGGAGACGGGAAGTCTTGGAGGAGTCTCCTGCAGGCTTCATGGAGCTCCCCAGACCTGTAGAGGAAGCTGTAGTCTGACTCTTGTCTCCAGATGTCCCAGTGATCACAGCTACTTCAAGGAAGCCCAGTGTGGCCAAGGGGACCAGCCTACCATCCAGCCACAGGGACTCTGGCAGGAGGAGAGTGTTAAATGAAGACAGAATTAATCCTGATTTTTCTAAGTAGGACTCTAATACCTTCAGACAAAGACATTTCACAGTCTGATGCAATGCCCTCTCCTGATTCGTTTAACCTTCACAATCCAGGAAGTTTTTAACTCTCATCAGTAATACTTCTTGCTATAGCGCAAATCCATTTCCTTGCCCGGAAGCAGAGAAGCATCATTCTCCCACTCTCCAGTCCCCACATCCCTGCATTCCTCAACCAAATTCTCAGAATGTTATCCAATAAGTTAATGAGGAGTCTTTTAAAATGAGAATTAATTTGTTTCTCTATCCTAATTTCCATTTGTCCATTTCCTGAGGTTCCATTCTATTAAACTTTAATTTGCTCCCCTCTTCTTCCCATCCTTTCAGAAGTCTTATGTTGAGTTTTTCTCCACATGATCAAATTTTCTTGGGCTCTAATAGATTACACTTATGTGCAGGAAGGATGTACTTTGTCCCCAAAGTTATTTTTAGATTGTCTAACCAACTGTACACAACAAATTTGTCTAAAATAAGGGCATGCGTTTGGATGATGGGAAGACTGCAACATTATTTTTTAAAGTTCTATTTGTTCTTGTGATAGTATTTTTTGAACCCACTTTCAGCATTTGTGTGGTTTTTGTTAAAAATATTGTTTTATTGTGGTAAGAACTCTTGATATGAGACCTACCTTCTTAGATGTTTATGTGTATAATAGTGTTGTTGACTATAGGCACAATGCGTGTTCATCTTGCTTAACTGAAACGCTTTGCCTGTTCATTGTTGACTCTTCCTTTCTTCCTCTTGCCAGCCCCCAGCAACCACCATTCCACACTGATCCTATGTATTCATGGAATCACGCAATATGTACTTCATGGAATCACGCAATATGTACTTTTCTGTGACTGGCTTATTTCACCTAGCATAACATCTTCAAGGTTCAGCCATATTGTATGTGGCCGTCACATCTTGCACAATTTCCTTCTTTTTAAAGGTTGGATAGTATCACATTGTATGTTTATGGCATGATTTCTTTATCCATTCAACCACAGACATTTCGGTTGTTTGTACATCTTGGCTACTATGACTAATGCCACAATGAACATGGGAGCACTCATACCTCTTTAAGATTCTGATTTCAAATCTTTTAGAGAAGTACTCAGAAGTACAATTCTTGGATCGTTTGATAGTTCTATTCCTAAGTTTTTGAGGAAACGCCATACTGTTTTCCATAGTGGCTGCACCATTTTGCATTCCCACCAACATCATACATGGTTCCAAGTGTTTTACATCCTCACTAGCACTTGGTGTGTGTGTGTTTATGTTGACACTAGCCATCCTGACAGGTGTGAAGTGATAATACATTTTGGTCTTGATTTGCATTTCCCTGATGACTAGTGGCTTTGAGCATTTTTCTCATATTTGTTGTCCATTTGTGTGTTTTCTTTTTTTGTTTTTTGGTGGTACTGGGGTTTGAACTTAAGGGCTTGTGCTTGCTAGGCAGGTGTTCTACATTTGAGCCACACCTCTAAGGCCATTTGCTTGGAAAAATGTCCATACAAGCCTTTAGCCCATTTTTTAATCATGTGAGTAGTACTTTTGCTGTTAAGCTGTAGGAGTTCTTAATGTATTTTGGAGATTAATCCCTTATCAGACATGTAGTGCCATCTTCCTACATTTTCACCATTTTCTCCCATTCCCTAGGTTGCTTCCCACCATGTCAACTGTCACATTTCTATATCCTAACAATGACCTATCTGAAAAGGAAAATTGAAAAACAATCCAACTTACAAATACTTCAATAATAATAAAATACTTAGGGTATTTAGGGTAAAAAACTTAACTAAGGAAAGATTTGTATAGTGAAAGGTATAAAACATTGATGGAAGAAATTAAGGCACGAATGAATGGAAAGACCTCCTGTGCTCATGGATTGAACTGGAAGACATTATTATTAAAATGTCCATACCACATAAAGCAATCTACAGATTTGATGTAATTCTTAACAACATCCAATGGCATATTTTTACAAAAATAGAAGATAGCAACTGTTTAATTTATATGAAACTACAAAAGATCCTGAAGAGCCAAATTGATCTTGAGAAAGAAGAACAAAGCTAGAGGCATTACACTTTCTGCTTTCAAAGTATATCACAAAGCTATAGTAATCAAAGCAATATGGTACTGGAGTAAAGACAGACATGTATACCAAGGGAAGAGAATATAGTGTTCAGAAATAAATCTGAAATAAATAAATGAAAGAGAATATAGTGCTCATATATTCTGTGAACGATTTTTCAACAAGGGTGCCAAGAATATACAACGGGGAAAGGAGATTTGTGGAAGAGAAAACTGGGTATCTGTTCATGAAAGAATGTAATTGGTCTTTATCCTACCCCATGCACAAAAAAACAACTGAATATATGGATTAAAGATTTAAATGTAATTCCTGAACTTACATTCAGGTCTTAGAATCTATAGAACTCTTAGGATAAAACATGGGGAAACTTCACGACATTGCTCTTGGTTAGTGATCTTGGATATGACATAGGAGACAAAACCAAAAAGAAGCAAATGGGGCTACATGGAATTAAAAAATCTGCAGAGCAGAGGAAGCAGCATTGGGTTTTGAATGACGCTCTTCTGTGAAACCTCCCAATGACTCTATCTATGAACTGAGGGGCAGGTAGTTGGGGCCAAGGCACTCAATCTCACTTTCAATTTCTATCTTTATACAAGGAAAACTTAAAATGTGAAATGTGTTTAAGTTCCTTGGAAATGGGCAACAGGAAAGAACTCTATTGTGTAGAATCTAAAATTGTCATTTTTATAAGTCAACAGTGGTCAAATATCACTGATTTCATATGGTTTGCTCTAATAATACATTCAAATCTCATTAATTCAGAGTAATTTGGGAACAGTTGGTCTGATTTAGTGAAAGTTTGGATTATGGGGTCATTTTAAAGACTGCAACTTTATTACATCCAAGTGCCAACATTAGCAGAAAATATGTCAACAAAGCAAGTCTTTCTACAGGCCTACAAGGGAATGATTTTGTGAATGAAAACAAATTATAATTAACCTACAGTATGCTCAGTAAAAGGTGCTTCAACCTAAGGTGTAAGTACTTCAAAATGCTTGAGTAGTGTATTCTTTTAGTAGCTTTAAATAATTTCCTTCTGTTGTGATCAGTTTCCTTAACAAATCCTTCAAAGGGGCCAGATGTGTGGTTCAAGTTTACTTGTCGGAATTATTTCTTATTCCAAAATAGTGGATTCTAAATTAATGATGCTTGACTGCTGTATCCCTAACCTCAAGGTTGGACATTAGGTTAATGAAAATCGATGGAGACCAGCCCTCTTAAGTGTCAGTGGGGAAGGCAGAATATGTTTAACAAAAAGTATGTGGCTTGAAAAATGGCAATGAAATCCCCTTGTATTATTAATATATGCTAATTTGAAAATAAAATAAAAAAAGAAAAAGAAGATTGATTTGCTTGCAGTGTTCATATATGGCTTACAAGGCAGTTTCAAAGGCCAGGCATTCCCAGCAATAGTAGCAAACATTGGATAAGTGGACAGCATTCCACAGAACTGCTTCAAGAAGCAGCCCTAATGCAATGTACAAATCCCATGTGTTTATAGTCTTAAAATGCTTACATGTGCTCATAGTCCTAGAAAAAATATAGATGGTCTTTAACCTAGAATGGTTGGTTTATGCTTTTTTTACTTTACAATTGTGCAAAAGTAATACACATTGCATGGAAATTGTACTTTGAATTTTGAATTCTTGTCTTAGGCTAGTGCCATGTGGTATTGTTCTCTCTTGCAATACTGGACAATGGTGGCAGAGCAGCAGTTTCCTGTTGGCCACATTACCCAAAAGGGAAGCAAACCAGGACTTTACAGGGTGATGTTCCATAAGTTAGGTGGATTAAATGCATTTATGCTTTTCGATAGTTTTAACTTGCAATAGGTTTATCATAAGTCATGGGACATCTGTATTTATTCCTATAAGACATTTTTAAAGGTTTCTCCTTAAAATAGTATTTTTTCCATTACATTTAAGTTTATTAACAAGTGATTTGATCAATTTTCTGCTTACTTAAAACTCAAGGAAGTGTATAGGTGGGAGAGAAGATGAAGGAAAACATCGAGAACTGGTGACCAACAGACACACAGGTTGAACTAGAATTAGATATTAACTCTCAGATGTGCATATGTGGTGTGTAGCAAAGTCTGTCCCCACAGGGTTCCTTCCCAGGCCCATACATCCTTGCCATTAAAGATGGAGGACCTAGAAAAAACTGCTTTTCTTGCAGGAGACCGGGTGCCTAATCCCACCATACTGCTCCCTTTTCTGGTGTTCCTCTGTTATTAGGACTTAATGGCCAGATGAGTCTGGTTAGACTCACTTTTCAGTGCCATCTCCATTAAAAATGGATATGAAATAAAAAATGGATCCAGGCAAAATATGGGTGATTACTTAATATCAAAGAAACAACCAAACAACAGACTAATGACAGAACTATTTTGTATCTTTATTGCACTTACATGATTCTATGCATTTGTCAAAATGTATAAACCTTTACATCAAAAAGTGATTGGGCTGTATGTAAATTGAAAATAACTAAATAAACAGGACTAGATTGAAGCCTTCTCTTGTACTCTTCCCCCTAGGCAGTAGATAGGTCTTTTGGGCTCCTCTCAGAGATCTCCATTGACTGGTGTTCACTGCCCACCACTTGCTGATGCATCCCAGCCCACAGGAAAGGACATTGGGTTCTACCTTGTCCATCTTGCTTGTTCCATGAAGACAAGGTTGCCAGCCTAGCACAGAGCCCCATGTATGACCAGAGCTTCCTAGATGTTGCTTGCATTGAGCCTTAATCTTGCACACTGCTATTCTAAGTCCAAACTTCCTGATTTTGTCCTTGATGGAGATTATTCATTTCTGAGCACCCACTGTGCTGGGGTTGATGTTAGGAATCACAATATAGAAATAAGACAGTCTCCGCACAGTGCATGCTGCTCTAGTGGGAGAGGCAGGCGAGCAAACAAGTAATTAGAGCACGATGTAATTAGCGCTAATAGGGGCGTGTGCAAAGATCTCCAGGGCACTGAGGAACAGTGACTGCCTCAGTTTGCTTGTAACCCTCAGCTGTGGCAAGACAGTGAATGTCACTGTCACATCTGCCAAATGAGACTTTGTCCAAAGAGACTGATGCTTTGTCAGGCCACTGTGTCATCACACCCAGACACGCGGCCTCAAAGACCTCCTACTCCCCATCCTGGGGTGGAAAATGTTAGTCCTGTTCCCTGCTCTTCCTTGAACCACGACTGGCAGCCAGAGTGCCATCTGACTCGTGCCCGCAGAGGGTTAGTTAGTGGTGTGGGTGAATTTCTGCAGCTCCTTAGGATCCTCCCTGGTACCGTTTCCTCACAGCCAGCAGCAGTCTAGGCTGCCTAACCATCACCATGGCAACGGGTCTCTCTTTTCATCTTCTATAAGTGCATGGTGCTGCTTTGCTGGAGTGTAGGCCCTTGACCAGCACCCCAGCCCAGCCACAGGCTCCATGTCTGCCTCCCTGATGCTTTGCCCAGGTATCAACAGTGTCCTAGAAGCATGTGGAGTTCTAATTGTCTCGGCCTGAACCCCAAGCCAGCTATGGAATTTCAAGAGCTGCAGACAACTGCTCAGAGTGAAGGTGGGTGATGAGGTCCTGAATGCCCAGGTTGTCAGCTGCCAAGGACAAGGGGACCACACAGGAGAGATGATCTGGGAGCAGGTTCTGAACAAAGTAGTTGACTGTGGGATAATCAGGATGACAAAGAGACTCAAGAGAGGTGTGAACAAAACAACTAAGGATACGTGGATTGGAGAGGAGGAGTATCACAGAGAATAAGTTTACTGACTGAATATTATAGAGAAGAGGGAGCAGATTTGGTCTGCAGGGCTCTGTTTTAGCACTTGGACCTATGATTGAAAGAGAAGAGGTTACAGTAATTTCTTCCCCTCCCACATGCTTCTTTCAGCCTCCTATCCACCGAGCCTTTCAGAGGGGGAAGGAGTTGCCATCAGAGCAGATGGATAATCAGGGATTCTAGTGTTCCACCCACATCTGAAGAGACAGGGGACTTTAAGGGGAGTTTCCAAAGTTTCCAAAGACTTCCAGGGAGTTAATGGATCAGGTCTTGGGACCAACCACCAGTCCAGCATTGTCTGCTTGTTCGTGTTTTAGCTTAGGGCTGGTTCTCTGGTCCTTCCACTTGTAGTGGAAGATGACGTTAGCAGTGCCATGCAACATGCAGCATAGCAGAAGTGGTACTTACCCAAAGTAAGCATAGTTTCCAGAAATTAACAAAAAAAGTCTGCCTGTCAGTTGTTCTGACAAGGCACTAAAATAAAGTTGTTAGTGATAGGTGACATGAATACATGGGTTCTGTAAAAGTGGTTTGTGCAAATGAATCTGTGTGGAGTGTAAGCTGAATAATAATGTCTTAGAAATCTTAAGTGGCCTTGCTTAAAAT
Source organism: Castor canadensis (assembly GCF_047511655.1). NCBI lineage: Eukaryota > Metazoa > Chordata > Mammalia > Rodentia > Castoridae > Castor > Castor canadensis. Next base: position 22,872,159 of record NC_133387.1, on the reverse strand, counting down.
TCTTCGTGGGAGTGTTTAGACGGGAGGATTGGCCATTGGGTCTGCTTGGTGTTGTATCCGAGCTGTAAGCTCATCAGGCCTAATGTTCCCGGGAAATTGAACATCAAATGTCAACTAAGATATCTCTTCTCTAATTTGCTATTCAGGCCCCTAGGGAATAATACATCCAACATGACCACCCCTCTAACATCCTCTCCATATGCTATTCAAAGTCCCTTCCTCTGCCTTACAATCACCATGTCTTCTTTAATTAAATTCAATGGCAGCAAGCTCTGGAAACAACCCAAGTACCCTACAACTGATGAATGGATCAAGAAATTGTGGTATATATACACAATGGAGTATTACAGCCACAAGGAACAATGACATGTGGTTTGAAGGTAAGTGGATGCAATTGGAGGACATCATGTTAAGTGACATTAGCAAGGATCAGAAACACAAAAGACACATGTTTTCTCTCATATATGGAAGACAGATCCAAAGATAAACATATACACAAAAACAAGCATGATCATATACAAACTTAGATATAGAACTTGTTTTGTAACAGTGGAACTTCTTGCTCTGTGGAACTCGGGGGAAGAGGGAAAGGAAAAGAGAATGACATAGCAACAGTAAATTGCATATCATAAGGTGTGAAGGTAGAGGATATAAGGATGTGTATTGAAAGCTATTGGAAAATGGGGTGGGAGGTAAAGGGTAAGGGAGAGTATTCGAAGGGGTTGAACAGCCCAAAGAAAAGCACACCCACAGTGGGCATACATTGAGACTCCCCTTTGAACGTCAACTTAAATATTAATAATGAAAACCAGGACTGTAAAATAGGCACAGTGTATGCGGGGAGGGCGTTACTAGTGGGAAGGGGGATGAAGGAAGGAGATGAAGGTGACAGTATATGGTTGATGGACTTCATATACCTATATGAAACAGAACTAAAAAAACCTCTTGCAATTGCTTTGGTGGGGTGGGGAGGGGGCTGAGGAGGAGAGACAATGGGGGAAATGTAAATAATGTACAATATAAGTTTAACTGGAATCGTCACTTTGAATGAATATATCCTAATAAAATTTTTATTAAAAAATAAATAAATTCAATGGCAACAATAACTGCAAATTTGAAACAATACCATGTATGTGGTGGAGTCTTCAATGTATCACAACTTTCCACGTGGAAAGTCTAAAGTTACCCCTAACCTTTGTCTCTAGGTGGCCCATGTTGATAACAAAACTTGATGTATCTTACTAATTCTCTCTAGAGGTTATGATGACCTTGTGGATTCTTCACCGATTGGTGGTGAAGTGGGAAGGAGAAGACAGCTTTTCTGTTGTCCTTAGGAGTTGTAACCTGCAGTCTATTCTGGTTCACCCGTGCTATGGGGAAGAAATAGTGGGTTGAGGGCTGAAGTAAGAGAAATCAATAATGGGAGTTTTCATCAGGCAAGCGACCATCCTGACCTTTGGAGAGGCCATAACCACAACTGAGCATCTCTGAGGCTGCTGTACCAATGCCCTCTTTAGAGTTAAGATTCCAGGTCACACCAGCCTATCCTGACATGGATCAGAACTAATCCACTAGGAAAAGAGCCAGAGATTCAGTGAGCAGAGCAAAGATGGATGCTACTGGGCTTTGCTACGTCAGCAGGACAGGCTCCCAAAGTCAGAGTGTCCTCTTTCCTCACAGCACACCCTCTGCCACCCAGTCCTTAATATGAATAAATGCTCCTTAATGGGAGCATGTGGGACTAATGATCCAAGTGGACTTCGGAGACAGCCTCTGTGGTGGTGTGATGATCAGGCAGAGCACACATGTAAGGTACCAGGAAGCTGGAACCCCTGACCTTGACATTGCTGTTGTGTTTCTCATGTGCTCTCGGACCACACAGAGTTACACAGAGTAACTGGGTAGATCCAGTTACTCTAACGAAAGCTCCTTCCTATGTGGAACGTAACCCCTCTTCTTTTATTTTCTTCTTGTATTGGTTCTAGCTCTTTAATCTGGAGCTCTACACGATCACTCTAATATGGGCCTCTCGACATTAAAGGCAGATGACTCACCTCTCCTGCATCTTCTCATGACATGCTTTTCAGACCCCTCACTCCCAGCCACTCTCTCCTGGGTGTACATCGTATGCTCTTTGCTGTGTTTGCCTGCACTGTAGTGACAGAGGTGAACTCAAAGCTCCTCTGACAGAGGTCTCCTGTCCTTAGCATGCAGGAGCCTGGAGTCCTGAGATGAGCACGTCCCTCTTTGAACATGTGCCACAAGAGAGATGTTCTGCCCTACAGCCTTTCTCATGAGAAGGAGGAGAGGACAGGAAGAGGAAGCTGTTCAGAGTACAGTGTGGGAGGAGAGCACTATGGGGGGTCAGACAGAACAGGAAGCCAGGACGTGGCTCTCGTGACCAAGAACGTCACATGATAGAGAATTCAATGACCTGAAACCCTCCCAAAATCAATGCAGGGCTCCAGAATGGCAGGTCACTCCATCTCCTCCTCAGTTCCTCTCTAGCTTGGATATTTAACATGGCAGGCACGACTACAATGACCTCACCATGTGGTGAGGCTGACTCACCCTGCATCTCTGAGCACGCTGAGCTCATCATGAGCCTAGCCTCACAATGTTGGCTGAAGGAGACTGAAGGCTTTTGCTGGTCATCATTGCCATAGCTCTTATATGGTTTTCCCAAAACGGTCTCAATCATTTAGAAAGCTGCAAACATGGTGCAAAGACCTTTCTTTTTCTTGAGCTGTTTCAGAGTATGTTGCTGATTCGATATCCACCACCCATGAACACTGTAGTTTGTGTATCCCACAGGCAAGGATGTGCTGCCACAGGGCTATAGACACTATCAAAGGCAGGAAGTGAACTAATTCCTTACCAGCATCAGACCCCATTCAAGTTTGGCCAGTTGGTCCAGTCATTTATGAAAAAAGGACCCAACCCAAGGTCGCATACTTCATTTGTGGAGTTAAGTCCCTGTAGTCTCCTCTGTTCTGGAACAGTTCCCCAGCCTTTTCTTAACTCCCAAGAGTCAATATTTTGAGGCTCACTGGCCAACTGTCATGATTAATGCCTCTCACTTGGGTTTGTCTGATGCTTCCTCACGATCAGATGCAGACAACACGTCTTTGGCAGAAGTTTCACAGAAAGCTCTCATTGCATCTTATCAGGTGGCCATGATTCTGATTTGTCCCAGAGCTGGTGAAGTTAACTTTGATCACTTGCTCATGGTGGGGTCTGCCAGATGTCTCATCAGGAAAGTAACTCTCTTCCCTTTTGTCAGAAATGTGTGTGGAGATCGTTTGAGATTAGGTTTGTTCACTTATCTATTTATATCAATATCAACCTATGGGTTCATATTTTCTTTGATACATTGTAGCCTATGATTATGATTATTTTGCCCAAATTGCATCAGTGGGAGTCCTCCTGCTGGATTCTGGGTCCTTTTCACGTTTCCTTACTTCTGGCACAATATGACATTCTGCCTCATCCAGCACTTTTCTGTTCTGGTCTGGACTCAGTTCATTCTCCAAGGAGTCCTGGCTCCATTCAGTGGAGAATGATATTCAGAAACCAAGTCTGGGGCAAGATGTGCTCATTGGAATAGGAGTGGCTCCCAGGCCCTCTTCGTAGACAGAGTGAAGAAATAAATGCACATGTATTTACATATAGTTGCATTCTATCTATCTTTCTATCCTACCATGAGTTCACATGGGTATCATAAATCTCAAAAATACCTAAGGACTCATTTTACTTTTCTTCCTTTTGATATATGTAATTCCTCTCTTTGATGATGGGACATTTGAATCTGGTTATCTTTGAACATATTTTATTTTTATTTTATTGTATTTTTGAGTAGTGGGAGCAGGACCTCATGCTTGCTAGGCAACTATGTTCCTACTTGAGCAACATGCTCAGTCTTTTTGCTTTTAGTTTGTTTTTCAGGTAGGGTCTTGAGCTGTTTTTCAAGTAGGATTTTTTTTTTCCCTCTGTGGCTGGTTCCTGACTGAGATCCTCCTATTTCTGCCTCCCAAGTAGCTGGGGTTATAGACATAGGCCGTTAACGTGTTTTCTTAATTGATCAATGTTCTTGTGTGAAGCCAGTCTTCTATCGCTACTAACCCCTCCGGGCATGGATGACCCCCTCATCTGAATTGGTCTCCATACTGGTGCCCAGCAGTTCTCCCATCCTGGTGAGAAGCACTCCTCTTCCCCATATCCCAAGCTGGCTGCCCTCAACATGAAGCTGCTTGCCCTGCTGGAGCTGCAACACTCCATGCTAGCTTCCCCACCTTGGCCACCCTGTCATGTAGAAACATCTCTCCTACCCTCATCTGAGCTGCTCTTGAAGGGAAGGTGATCCTTCTCCAACTTGGGCTCAAATATCTTTTGGGGGCCACTGAGACTGCACTGGCAAAAGTGCCTACTCTTCTTGGCTTTTCCTAATGGTTTGGGGACTGAGTAGTTCAGAAAGGGAGGGGACAGAGAGGAGGAAGCAGAAGCAGAAACACAGGTAGAGGGAGGGGAAGAGAAAGGGCAAGGAGGAAGAGGAGAAAAAAGAGGAGGAAGAAGAAAGATTGCTTTTTAGATTCTTAGCTACAGAAGCTCAATCCTTTCCCTGTTCCCATGAAGAGGAAGGGACTGTAGCCTGGCAAATGCTAGGATTTGCAAAGGCCCGGTTAACTGGGCAACCTGTACTTTGGCACATTAAGGTAAAGTGCAGTGGGAACCCAGGCCACCTTTGGGTAATATGTAGATTATCTCGTTCTGAAGTACATTAACAAAGTGCTAATTGTGCTTTCTCAATGCAATTGGGTGCCAGTTGCTGGAATAAGTCTGGCACCTGCTTGGACTTTAGACTTGCAGATTAACTCACATGGAAAGAGTAGCAAAACAGAGAATAATCTGTTCTCTAATAAGCCACTCGAACGCCAACTCATTTCTACAGTTGGTGTCAGAAAAGTGCAGCTCAGTGATTGGAACAGGAAGCATGGATCTGGTACGCAAAGTTCTCTGCTGTTTTTGCCAGACCTTGCTGAGCAACTCACCTCACTTGGCACCTACAGGCCTTAATTTACTCCCTTACAAGGGATAAGAGTAATTTTATTCAGTTTGGACAAACTGGGCTTAAAGAACCCATTTTCTTGTATTCATATGGACAGCTCTGATAAATATGACTGGAAGGTAGGAGGGCAGGACATAGGTGTTTGCATTTATGATGAGTTCTCAGGGGTGTGGTTCTCAAAGTGGTTCAGTGACCAGCAGTGTTGTCATCTTCTGGCATACTGAAGTGCAAATCCACAGGCCTCCCCAGATATACCTAATCAGAAATGGCGGGGCAGGGTGGTGGTGGTGGCTGGGGTGGCTTAACAAACCCTCCTCCAGGTGATTCTGATACATGATAAAGTTTGAGAAGCCCTGATTGCTTTAGGAAATGTGGCTCAATGTAGTCTAGAAGCATTTACTGAAGATGAAGTGACTTTAAAAAATGGTCCCTGAGACCAGTCTGGGCCCAGCAGCGTGTAGGCACTGTAGGTAGAATTATGAACAAGGCAGCCCTTGTAGGGCTTACTGTTTGCTGATTGACACATTAAACAAGCAAACATGTGGGCTGTGAAGGGGAAAAGACAGGTGTTCAGAGGGAGGGCCACAGAAGGTACCTACTTAGATAAGGAAGCTAGGGAAGGCTACTGTGAGGAAGTGACACTGTTGTCTCTGCCATCCTGCCCAGGAAGCCTGAGAAAGCTGACTGGAGGGAGGTTCAATGGAGGGACACCGGTGAACCTTCTCTCATCTGCTATGGCAGCCAGAGGAAGAGGAAAGATGGAAGTGCAAGTGCAGAAATTCACGTGTCGCTGAGCCTCTACCCTCACTTCTTGACGTTTGCTCAGAGTCAGTTTTAGAGGAAGGTGGTGGCTCCTGACAAGGGAAGTCTGTTTGTCATCTGGCCACGTGGAGATAGCATCATCATCATTTTCCAGGGGCCAGATACATACAATATTAAAAAAGAAATAAAGTGATATTCTGACAGCACTTAATGGGTAATTCAAGGTGCCTTATAATTCCTGTACATCGTGTCTGGCTTGTAGCAGGCAGTGAGCTCCCTGGCACAGAGGGCCACTCACTGGCTTCAGTTTGGGTTTATCCTTCCTTCTAGGTGACATTGGTAGGCAAGACCCTACTTGAATGGGTGGTCATGAGTCTTCATCAGGGGCTACATAGAGCTGGGTCTGGGGGTGGGGCTAAGGATGCAATAGCTTGGCTTTCTGAAGGTAAGTGGCTGACCCATAGCTCTGAATAATGTCGATGGACCTAAGGTCTGAGACAGAGAGGGCAGCTAGAAATGGCCCAACATGTGTGCTTCTAGTCCTGCTAGAGTTGAGTTAGACTCTGTTTTAGAGTTTTGAGATGAAGGCATATCTTCATTACTCAACAATCTCTCTCTCTCTCTCTCTGTGTGTGTGTATGTGTGTGTGTACATTCTCTTACCCTCTCGGGCAGGCATTCTTCACCAGGAAGATAAAGTCAGGTATCTTTATATTCTGAATTAAATGGAAAAATACAATTGTTCCCATGTTGAATGGGGTATTGATAATACAGTAGTAATAACAACACAGAAATGAAGGGGTTTGAATGTTAATTGTCCTGGTGATGCAGTGGAAGGCTTTGGAAAACTCATGATTTCGATGTTTTTATGCTGCATGCATCAACTTACCACACAACACTGAGCAGCTATTAAGCGCATAGCACTCTCTGGGATTTAGAGAGGGATATGGAATGGTGCCAGCCCTGAAAGGGGTCCCTTCCTCTACAGAGGCAGGACAGTCTAAAGGACAGAATCAGGCAGCACCCGAGGAACACAAGGGCAAGGGGGCTGCTGCTGACATCGGCTTGGATAGCCTGAAAAGCATAGATTCCTCCATTACACTCAGGACCAGAAACTGTCCCTTGAAAAAATGTTTGATGAAAAGTATCAGGTTAGCCAAAAAGTCAATATCAGTTTCTCTGTTCCAAATCACAAAGACTTTCAAGCCCTCAAACTCCATCTGAGTCCAGAGGCTCAACATGCAGTACCTCCTCACGCCAGTCCCTTTGACAGAAAAACAAAAAGGGAACTGGATTAGTTTCCTAGGGTTGCAAACGGGGTCACTGAAACCAATCAAAATGTATTATCTCGCAGTCCTGGAGACCAGAAGTTCAAGATCAAGGTGTCAGCAGGGCCGTTCTCCCTTTAGAACTGTAGTGACAATTCTTGCTTCTTTTGGCTTCTGGAAAGCCTTGGTTTCCTTGGTTTGCAGCTTCATGACTCCAACTCTACCCCATTCTTTATGTGGCATTCTTCCTTGTGTCTCTGCATCTTTGCATGGCTGCTCTGACTTTCTTTGAGGTCACTCGTCATGGGAAGCATTTTACTCCAGAATGGCCTTATCTTAACTCATTATGTCTGCAATGGTTCCATTTCTAAGTATATCTTTGGGAAGACAAAATTCAACTCAAAATAGGAACCCACAAAATACAGTAGCCATTTCCCAGGCACAGGATAGAGCCGGGTGTGTCTGATGTTGGGATGTCATTCCATGAGTGAGTGCATAGGCTATGTTACAGCTTAGGGTTGATAGGAAACCAGTTTCTGCAGAATTTGTCAGACATGAACATTGGGTTATTATTCTTACTTTCATTATCAAAGCCAATAATTTAAGTGAAAGGATATGGCTTGATGGTGGCTTTACACATGTCTGGGGCCTCTTGCTTTGGAGCCGAGGATGCTAAGTTTAACAAACAGTTGACTGAACTAACACTAACTGAAGTGAAGGCAGCAGCTTGAAATTTAGCACGTACTACCCTGGAGAATTAGGTTTTACAAGAAGCAGATTCAGTCTGTTCCCTTTTAATCTGCTGTGAAAAGTCCAATGATTAACACAAAGCCCATTAATATCCAGGTTCTTCTAAAAGCAGAATGCATGTATTATTTGTGAGCAGTTTGGTTTTTAGCATTGTAAGTATCTTCCTATCCATGTGTGTGATTGTGTGTGTGTTGTGTGCATGTTAGTGTGTTGGTATTATTCATTCCTGTTTCTCTCAACTCATTGTTGTGTGCAAGAAGACACACAGAGAAAATACCGCATGTCTGTTTTGAAAACTATTTCTAAAATAACGGAATGTCAAAAAAGACATGGAGGCCAGTGGGAGCTCTTTGTTCAAAAAAGGACACACATAATGATGACTGTGTGGAGTCAAGCTGATTGTGTCCCCTGACTGTACTCCTTGACCCTGGCTGTGACACCAGCAGACCTCTTCTGTGACTGTACCCCTCTCTGGGTACATCTCTTTTCCCGGGAGATGCCCTGGGTCAAGGGCACTTTCCGGAGTGGAACTTTCTGCTGCCTCATAAACTTCTTCCAGTCCTAGTTGCTAAGCAATGATGGTGCTCACCAGAGGGGCTGCTCCGTGCTGGGCGGCCCGTTCACCATCCCATCTGCAATTTAAATTCCCTGACAGGCAGAGGCAGCCAAGCTGTTCACTTGAGATTGCAAAAAGTTAGATTGAAATACAAGGAATATCCAATGCCTCGAGCCCTTCATAAATTTTGCTTTGATAGTAACTGGGAGAGAGATGGGGAGAGAGGGAGCTAGAAGGAGCCAAGGAGGGGGGAGGATGGCAATTTAGACCTATGCAGTGAATTTACATTTGATCCCTATGTTCCCATCCTCCCTTGGCCCCCCCACTGTGAACCTACTCTCCATCCTCTCTTGTCTTTCTGGCTCTTTCCTTGCCTTTCCTTTTTCCAACCCCCTAGTTAGTGAGCGTTTGAGCAGCTCTTCTGCCTTTCCTATAGCCATCTGGATGAGAAGCAGGATGTAGCCCTTGACTGGTTACCTGAACCACACAGATTTCATTGTAGCCATGTCCCCAGCCCTCTGCTCTTGGAGCTGCCTACACCCCTCCAAAGGCCTGGCAGTGACAAGCCCTTGGCCAGGCCAGAGCTTCAGCTGTGTTGATTGATAACAGCTGGTAGTTCACTGGGGTCCCAATTGGAATTTATGGGGTACCCGAGGCTGTCCTGGACCACAGTAGGAACCCCAGGGGAGGCTGAGCCTCTCAGCCTCCCTAAGCTGATCGTGGTTCAGGTACTCTTGCAATTCTCCAGCTCAGAGCTGACAGGCATCAGAATCAAGTGCTGAAGGAGCTTGCAGATTCTGCCTCTCTGGAGATTTGATTCTGTATGAGTTCCCTCCTTCAATCTTTCTTCTTCTCTCCAGTTTTCACTCAAGTTGTACTTTTTTAGTCTCAGGGTTCTCCAACTTTTTAAAAAGTTCTCTTATTTCCTTTTCTCCTTATTCATCAAAAACTGTCCTCAAGTCATCTGGTATACCCAGGTTCTGTCAACTGGAATGATTGATGCAGCTGGATTCCTGACCTTGAAGTCAAAGGCAGACAACAGTGACCAACAGAGACTCAAGGAGGCACTCACCATTCCCCCAGGCACAGCACTCCTGGTGTGCCTCCAGGCACGCCTCCTGGTGGTAGATGGAAATGGGAACGCCATGCTCAGGGAATCTCTTGTATGTCCTGCCTTCTAGGAGCTTTCAGTCTTAAAATTGCCTTAGATATTCCCAGTGTGCTTGTAAGATTAGGAACCTATCAGCAAAAAATCTTGGGTACAGAGGGGAGTAAGGAGTGAAATGAAACCACTTCATACTACAAAGATAACTATAATCAAAAAAGGAAAATATAAATGTCAGCAAAGATGTAGAGACACTGGAGCCTTGTCCATTTCTGGTGGTGATATAAATGGTGCAAACTCTGTGGAAATTAGTTTGGCAGATCCTCAGAAATACAATGTAGACATAACATAGTAATGCTCAGTAATTCTCCTCCTTGACATAGTTTTAAAGAAATGAAAGCAGGGAATTGCACAGATATTTGTACACCCATGTTTGGTTATTCCCCATAGCCAAAAGTGGGGAACAACCCAAGTGTCCGTTGGTGTATGAATGGATTCATAAAGTGTGATATACAATGGAATATTAATCAGCTATAAGAAAGAATGAAAATTAGAAATATGGTATGACATCATGGACCTTAGAAACATTATACTAAATGAAATAAGCCAGACATAGAATGACAAATAACTTATATGAAGTCCCTAAGTAGTTAAATTCATAGTGACAGAAAGTAGAGTAGCAGTGACCAGGGGAGGGGAGGAGGGGGAGTGGCGAGTTATTATTTAATGGGTACAGAGTTTGCATCACAGGTGATGAAAACCTTTGGGGTGTAGAGGTGATAAAGAACATTGTGAATTATTTGATGTCACCAAATTTACACTTACAAATGGTTAGAATAATAAATATTGTGCTAGGTACATTTTGTCACAATTACACAAAGAGCAAAATGAAGCGGCAAACATGGTGAGGATGAGATGGGACAGGGAAGGGGCCCAAGGGGGAGGCAAGCCATTAGAATGTCAAGGCTGAAAGACACAGGCCTTGCTAGAGGAGCAAGGGGATGCAGAGCTTAGCGAGGAGGCTGAGAAACGTTGCTGAGCTCTGCACAGGATCATGGATGCAGGCCACATGCCACCAGCCATGCAGTCACGCAGCCACGCAGCCACGCAGCCACGCAGCCCACGTGTGGTGTCAGGAGGCAGAATATAGTTAAGAAAGGCACAAGTTAGAAGTGAATAGGGCCTTAGAAAGCTCCACCTCCTGCACTTATTTCACAGGTGACAAAACTGAGGTCCGGAGATTTTCCCAGAGACTTGGGGGAAAACAAAAATGAGGGTGAATGCCTGGCCATCCCATGGGGTAGAGTTAGGGTACCGGACACTCCTCCCCCCACTTTCCCAACACTGGAATCAGTTCAAATGAGCATGAAAGGAGACCTTGATGGGCAATGAGGAGAGGAACGACCAGACCACAAAGGGACTTTGTGGGAGGGTTTAATGTTACTAAAAGGCAGCCCTAGCTTCCAGAGTGTGTTTACAAGGATCCAAACATGATTTTGCCCTGCCTGTCTTGTTTCTGTCTCCTACCACCTTCCATGTTCTATCCAGAGCATCAACTGTCACTCACCCCCAACCCATCACAAGTTGGACTTTGGAGAGCGACTGCTTTCACCTCCTCTGTCTGCTTAGGACAACAGGGACAAAAATAGCCTGGAGCTACTCACCTGAGTGGCTTGAAGCCAAAATTGAGGAGCTCCATTAGATTTGAGGGGGTGGAGGAGGCTGGGGAAGTGGGGAGGGCTGGTGTCCTGGAGAACAGGTGTGGATGGGGCTGAGCCCTTGGAGTTGGAGTTACCACTGGATCCTGGTGTCCACAGCCCTCTGTCCTGCCCTCCACTCCCTCCTCCTCACCCTGGCCTTTCCCCCGCCTAGCTCCCCACAGGAAGCCCTGGACAGTGGCCTCTGAAACAGTTGGCCATGGAACAATGTCAGCCCCATTCCAAGCAAAGACCCCAGTTGTCTCAGGTGAGCCAGGCAAGCTCTCCTCTGCCATCTGATCTTTATGCTGCTCATGTGTCTTGTGGTTACAAATGGCTCAACCTTCTGCATGCTGACGGCAGCTCTGGGACATTACAGTAACGCGCCATTCAAATCGAGTGGATGCAAAGATTGCTACAGCAGCTTTTAGCCACGGAACATTTAGCCTTCAATAATAGCATTTTGGGTCCCTCTGGAACCTTCCTCGTGGATGCACCTGGGATAGCTCCCTCCCACCTCCCCATCACAGCTCTGGGACCCAAGGAGGGACAAAGTCCGTTCTCCGTTCTATTGATGAGGAAACAGGAATTCAAATAAGGGAGCATCACGAAGAAAATAGGAGGGTTAGGATTGACAGATGATGATAATCGTAATAATAACAGTAATTTATGTGCACTTCCTCTGTGCTGTTTCCTTGCATTGGGGGATAGTTAATGGTTCCAATTTATATATGAGGCAAATGAGGCTGAGAGGTTGAGCCCCTGTCCCAGGCGCAAGGGGTGGAACTCCACCTTACAACTTGCTCTCCCCAAAGCCTGTGCTCTTGACCTCTCTGCCAAGAAAAGTGAGCATAGGGCTGGCCGCAGGAAAAGTCTAAACCCAGAGGAAGCTGGCTTTTCCCTGGTCCCTGCAAGTCCCTATCCTAGGGCCCTTGTTCTGTCCCAGGACTTCCACCCTGCTTTTCCTGCTTTCCTTGGGAGCATCCTCTTCCATACCCTGTATCCTCCCCATCCTGCTCTGCTCAAGCCAGGAGGGCTTTCCCTGAGTGTGATGTCCCATGTCAGGAACATTTCTATACATACAACCTTGGAAATGCCTTGCCCAAAGGTGGGAGTCCTGTGAAACTGTCAAGGCTAATTGAGACTCACCTGGAGACATTGCTCAGAGGATGTCCAAGCAGGGGAGAAAAGCAGGAAGCTGGCTGGGGCTCTGTCCATACCTTCCAGATACTATTGCCCATTTCACAGGAAAGAAAACAGTCCTGGTCAAGACAATTCCACCATGGTTTTCTAACACTGCAACATCTGTTACCTAAGTAAATTCCCTAGGACATAGAGGTCCCATTTTACAGGTGAGGAGACTGAGGCACAGAAGACAAGTGGCTTAGCCAAAGATAAGTAGGAAGTGGCAGAAATGGAACCAGACCCATGAGTCCTCTTTCCTAGTCTTGTGCTTTTTCTGCCATAATACCAAGCTTTGACTCAGGCTTGGAGTTGCCAAAGTGAACATTTTAACATTTTTCTTCGGGTGTAGGGGGTAGTGAAGTAAAATTTCCTCATACACTGTGGCTTCTGTGGCTTCCTTATTGGACCTTTCACTCCTTCTGCACAGCTTGGTTGTTCGAAGTGAGAGGTGCTTCTGGAAATGACCAGAGAGGGCAAAGAGGAGAAGGGACCAGGACCTTGACCTTTGCCCTAAGTCCCAAATGCAAGGATACTTTTTCTCTCCTCATGAAGAACTCAGGCAATCCTTCTTTGTCCTCTAGATTCACTCTCTCCCTGTCTGAATTCTCCTGGCAGGTGGGGAAGGGCTTCTGGCTCAGTTTCCACAGGGCTTTTCTTTAGCCCTCCTTCTGGTGGGATGGATGCAACCAGCTGCTCCCATCAAAGGAAGATCCCTGCTTGCCGGCCAGGCCTGCAATTCATCATTACAACAGCAGAGGGCGCCCCTGTCCTTGGAGAACGAATCATGTTGCCTGCAGCCCCTTCCTCATCCGTCCTCATGCTCCAGCTTCTTGGGAGCAGTTTCAGGGTAGGAGAGAGGTGCAGCTTTGGAGAGGCGCTCCAGGCATACCTGTGCACCCCAGTCCTGTAGGTCCCCAATTCTGTACATCTGCTTTGTCTCTAAGGAAGCAAAGGAACGGTGGGGTGGGGTAGAAAGAGAGTCAGATAGGCTTGGGAGAAGTCTACTGGTGAATCAAGGTGGGTTAGCATCTCGTCCGAGTACAGGTAAAGCACTGTTCTCGTGGGAGTGTCAGAAGGAACAGCTCCAAATGAAAGAATGGATGGGAAGTGTTGTAAACTTGAACTTCTCTGCGTGACCTTGGGCAAGTTACCATAGTGTGCTGAGTTTCTGAATAATAGGAGGAGATTATTAAAATAAGATCATCTCTAAAACCCCTTCCAGGGCCAAATCTGGGGTTCTAGGCCTGTACCTTGTCATCATTTCTTTCTGCAGCTCATACTGGTTAGCACAATGTATCAGAGCTGGTGGGACAGACAACAAGGTTGCCTAAGAGCAGCAGGACCATTCTCTCCCTCCTTTCTGCAACCTGAAGAAGAATCACTACCAGGCCCTCACATTCCAGAGGCAGTGAGTTTGAGCATCAGCCCAGGTAAGATGCTGTAACCATCTTACCAACTGGAAATTCCCATTGGCTCTGATGTGAGTGGGGAAGGAGCCACTGAAACAGTTTCCCTCACCAAGAGCAGGGTGGTGGGAAAGGCTTTGAAAAACTGAGCTCTCCATTGACCTCTCTGGGGACCATGGGGGAAACCCTAGTGTCTCAGCCTCAGTTTGCTTATCATGAAATGAGAGCTAGAAATATTCCTAGGGCCCCCCTTTCCCTTCTGATAGCTGTGTCCTGTGAACTCTTGTCAAGTGTACCATACACCTGGTCCTGTAGAAAAGGGAAACCAAAAGAGGAAGAGGGAAGAGGGACAATTCTGGAAGAGACCAGAAAGGGGAGGAGCAAAAGAGCAGAAAGAAAGATGTCATGGATTAACTGGCACCTGCTCAGAAATAGACAGCTGACCTGTCCTGCAGGTGGTGGGCTGAGGTCCTGGCAAATTAGGGGCAATCTTAATAGCCATCTAAGTGTGCTCCATGTCCACCAATCTAGACAGAACACAGGTGCTCAAGACATTCAGAAATTGAAAATAAGACCCAAGCAGCTTTGGAGACAAGGCTGTGTGTGCATACCTGTGGTGCACAGATACACATGCAATAAAATGCAATCACAAGGGCACTTGCGTAGGTAGGAATCATTAGTAAGCATTCATTCAGCACCTACACACAGACCCATCATACACTCATGCCCATCCACAAGCCGCATCCCCTCTCTACACATACACACAACAGATCACATTGACCCCTAAGGCAAAGAACCACTTACTTGAAGAAGTGTTTACAAGATATCAATAAAATATGTAGACATGTTTTAACTTTAAAAGCTCTGGAGAAGGAGAGAAAGAGCATAAAGGGAAGGAGACACAGGGGCCTAATCACCTAACATGTAGCCCACACTCCGGGGCTTCTGTGTACACACAATACTTCATGGTACATCCAACCTGATTTTCCAACTCATTGAAAACACTTGCCAGCTGCTGCCGAGTGACTCCATTGATCGTGTACAAGAGCTTGCTCTGACAGGCCCCCAAGAAGGAAGTCCCCAAGGAGAGCTAAAGATGAAAACTGAGCTGGTGAATTTGGAGCTGGATGAGATCTTGGGATTGTGATCAAGAGATGAGGGAATCCAGGGCTGGGGCATTTCCTAGGAGGGCAGGGCAGGTTCTGGAAACTTCCACGAGCTCATCCTGGATAGGAATTCTTTGTAGTAGGCAATGTGAATTTTCTCCCTTGCAGTGCAGACTCATACGTGTAAGTGTGAAATGGTGTGCAAGGATTTGACACCTCTTAGGAGCTGGTCCTTTGGCAGATACCTGTGAGCACTAGGGTACCACCTTGCAAGGTCCACTCTCTTCTCTTCTCCCAACTGCCTCACCTGGTTGGTAGTGCTGCAAGTTGCTCCTCTTCCACTGCCCCCTGCTATGCTTTCTTCTGATCGCTGCCTGTGGCAGAAGCTTCTAGAAGGAAGAGGAGGCTTTGTGTAAGCCCATTCATCTAAGTGGCTGGGTTAAGCACTGCTGGCACAATGGTGTGTTAGATAGCGCTGTGCTGAGGACCTGAGTCAGTGAGCAGCTAAGTGCATATCAGAAGGCAGGAGAGACCTTGTAGGAAGGTAGAGGCTCTTCTGGGTGAGAGGATGGGGCCTGGTCAGTCACAGGTCAGACACTGAGCCCCTGTAGCTGGTTTATTTGGCCCATTCCCATTGTAGCCCATAGTCAGCCCATGGTCTGGGATGAAAGTTGCACCAGTAATCCATATTTTTCACAAAGACAGAGGGTCCTGAGAGTCCCCACCCCACTATCAGAGATGATTCATCTTTGCATTCAACCTGAAGACAGACCCAAATCTTCAAGGGCCATGGACAAACCTTTGGAGAAACCTTTTCTGCCTTGCTATCCCAGCCCGAAACCAAAGCCGTGGGGTTGGGCTCCTCTAAGTCTGGCCCTTGCATAACCCCAGAGACCCAACACCAGGACTGATCTATATTATTACCAAGTTATGTGGGCCTGAAGAAGCCAGGTGAAATGGAGGGGGCCTGGCTTTCTCTCCAGGATGTCTGCTGAGGTAGAGGATGGGATGTCATCGTCTTCTCCCAGCTTCCAGTCTTCCAGTGTCACTCCATCAGCTCCTCTGGCATCTGCATCAGCTGGGACGCAGGAGGCGGGAGGATTGATTCCTCTCACAGAGGCTCTGGAGAAGGGACTTGGCCCACTGCCTGATGGTGAGTCAGAGAAGGCTGCGTGTGGGCTTCTGTCCTAGCTCCAAGGACCCTAGAGTGACCCATCGTGCTGGGCTCTGGCACGATTCAGAGAGAATTATTACTGACATTCACATAGTGCCTGCACATTCTGCCTAGATATTTTTAAATATTTTAATAAATGACTGTGGAGAATGGTGTCTACAGAACTGTATAGATTGACTCTTCGAGCACTCCTAAACTATGTGGGAAGCTAATAGACAGGCCATGGGACAGAAAAGAAACTGAGGCTCGTCATCCTGGAGAGAAGCAGAATTATTTTCCAAAATACACTTCCTGCCAGAAAGTCCCTGTTCCCTGCAATGCACAACCTCTCTGGTTTTCATTCCACTTCCATTAGGCAACCTCAATGCCTGTTTCCTTTGGGAAAAAACCCAAATGTCCCCATAACTTTGTGCTCCTTGTGAAAGGCAAAGTGAGCACTGAGGATCCCTGTGAACTCTCCTATAGGGAGGAGGCCATCTGGGCTCAGTGAAACCTTTAATATACTCGGGCAATCCGACCATATTTCCAGACCTATCTGGAAATGATGGGAGGTAGACCAGTTTTACAACAACCTACTGTTACTTGCTGAGCTCTTATGTTCCAGGTGCTAGGAGCAGTGAATTGCAGGACACCTAGACTTTAAGTGAGACATAAAGAAGCACTTCTAGCTGCCAATATTGATGGTGCTGGACCTGGATTTTCTTCCCCTCATCTTTACTTGGGATTTTTTCCCCCTTTACAGCTCAGCATTGGTGGAGGATGAGATCAGTCCTGTGTACATTTTAAATGAAGGCTTAGAGGTGCTGAGTATTTCAATATCCTGTTAACATTTTTCTCCCAGCCCTCTTCTGCTTTCCAGGATCAGACTAATGTATGGGTTTTATTTGACCATCTCCCTCACCCCAGCACACACACATGGAGCCTGGTTTTTGGGCATTGGTGGCTGTAATTGTGCCCAGGAGAACTGAGATGACCTCTGAGACAGCTCCGGCACAGGGACCATGGTTCTGTGAATCCTTCCTAAGCCCCTGTCCCTGGAGGGGCCCCGCACAGTCACAGCAAGTCAGGTTTCCAGTTCAAGTGAGTTCTGGAGGGGATTGACCTAATTTCTAGAGTCGAAAGGGCAACAAAGCCCCAGTCAAAACTCCTGTAAGTGGGTGATAAACAGTGTCTATTAGAAAGAATAAATAGTGTCTCCCAAGGAGAGCCAGCCTCCCGGAATCCCTGCATCTCAGAGACAGTGCTCCAAGGAGGGGGGCCCCCTGAGCTTCTGCTTCAGCAGCAACTCTGGAAGACAGCTGTGCCTTGCTGTGTCCTGCTGTGCTGCCCCAAACTGCCCCCCACCTCACCTCCTCAGAGGCCATCCGTGTCAAAGGACCACCCTGCCCAGCCTGCTCCTGACCCCTTAGTCAAGTGGAGATTGTGGGGAGGCCTGGACCATGTGGGGTGTGGCTGTTAGCTGTACATGATCTTCGGAGTTGAAATTTATTAGACTTCAGTCCTGGGAGGCACAGGTGCACCCATGCACCCACCCAGTCGTAACCCCTCTGAGTAGCTGTTGTCAGGCCTAATTTACACGGTAGGCAAACTGAGGCTTAGAGAAGTAAAATAACTTGCTGGCTAATAAGGAATTGAAACCTGGTGGACTTCATTTTCAAATCAAGCTCTCTTCCCCTATGATGGTGTTGTTACCCTTGAATCAGCATAAGAATCCCTGGGGATGTGATTGCTAGGTGAGGGGTGGGCTGAGGCTCTGCTGGGACGAGGTAAAAGTTCTCAGGAACAGAAAGCACTGTCCTCTGAGGAACACGCCATGAGAGGCAAGCAAGGGTATCTTGCAGAGACCTCAGACTGCAAACCCTGGGAAACTCATAGAGCCAAGACTGAGAGCATTCTGGAAAATGAGGGTCTATAAGTACCAGAGCCAGCTTGGTGCTGGGGGAAGGCAGGCAGGTCAGGCATGGAAGGAGGGATGGTGTTCAGGCCTCCTGTCATTATGGTTTGATTTTGCCCTTGTCAGATCTCCTGGCATGGGTACAACTTCTGTGCTGATTTCACTGGATACAAGGAGCCAGGAGTGACCAGAAATAGAAGATACAGTATCTCCCAATTCCCATCCCTGGTTCAAAATTCTAACTTGCCAACTTGTTCATTCATTGCTTGATTGGATTTTCCAACAATGGCTGCAGTGATACACTCCATCACACACACTATCCTTGGGGTCTTTCCCAGTGAATTCAAGTGAATTTGTGATGGAGGGTAAAAGGATGCTATGTAACTTCAAAGGCTTTGTAAAAGGTAACACAGCAACTATCCAGCTCCCTTGGAACACTTGCTGTTCATCCACCATGCTGTGAGAAAGCCCAAGTGATCACGTGGGGAAGCCATGTACGGGTGTCTTGTCCACAGCCTCAGGTGAGGCACCAGCCAAAGCCAGGTGCATGAGTGACTCTGGTATATAGTTATTGAGCTCCCCAGCTGAGACCTTGGCCATTGGGAAGCAGAGACAAGCCACTTTCCTGTGCCCTTTTAGAATTTCTGACCAACAGGACACAGTCTAAAACAGTGGCTATTTTCAAAGCCAGTGCATTGGTGGGTGGTGAGCTGCACAGCAAAGGTAAGTGGATGGGTCCCAAGGAAGGGCTCAATGGAATTTATAACCTTGAGAACTGGAGGGGGTCACCTCCTAGTTCATGTGGCACTTCATATATTACAAGGTACTTCTCTGTGCTATTGGCCTCTTGATTCTCACTTTACAGATGGGAAAGCCTCATTTTCAGATGACTTTCATTCCTAGATTTATGAAGATGAGGCTCTTGGCCACAGTCACACAGAGGTGGAGGTGGCACCAGGATGACCCCAGTCCTGCCCCCCAGAACCCAAACACTTTCTATTAAAGCTGGCTGCCTCAGTCCCACCTGTCCTCATCTCGCCTCTCTCAGCCCTTGACAAATAAAATGTCACTCAGGGCCTGTCACCACGTCTGGGATGGCTGGAGACCTCCCCTTGGCGTGATTGGTTTGCGTTTTATGCCTTTACTACCTATCCTATAAGAAGAAAAATCTCAAATGTTTAATAAACAGAGGAAAGAACAGGAGGGCAGGTGTTATTTATCAAATGTTGGAAAGAATGTCATCAGGAAGAGCCAGTCCTGGGGTGGGTGCTTTATGGGAGGGTGAGGATAAGAATGGGGAGTCTGCCTTTGCAGGATTTGAAGGGGCGTGGGTGGTGAGCAGGGGTTGGGGTCTTGGAACCGTTTGGCATCAGGATTTTCCCTCATCTTCTCTGTAACTGCAGAATCTCTGCAGAAGCTGTATGGTTCAGCACTTATGCTCCCAGGCTGTGCCTTCATAGGCTCTGGGCAAGGTGGCAGACACGTGGGCCCCAGGTGACTCAGGTGCTCAATCACAGCATTAGATGCCTTTGGACGCAGTCCCTTTTGTCTTTGCCTCTGTCCCCACCTCCCAGCCTTTCACATGCCCCATCCCTGGCTCCAGAGGATTTGAACTGCTGATGCCCATGATGTGGGTCGGTCCTCTTCCTAGCATGGAAGATTTTGTGCAGAGCTGGCTGGAAACTGCACCAGGGAAGAGGCCATAAGGAAGGCAGCACTGTGTGACAACACTTGGTGGGGGTTTATTCAGACCTCCCTCCTGCATGGAAACTCATCTGCCATATCCCTAGAAGGATGCCACCAAGGTGGTCACCCTTCCCCCTGAGTCAAATAGGGAGGGGTGCTGCTTTTCTTGGGTCTTCCACCTCTGGGCTTTTGGCAAGAAGGGCTGTCTTGATCTTCCCAAGCTCTTCTGCTCATGCCTTCTAGCCCTTCTACATTATGGGGTGGTCAGTACTATGTGCCCATTGGCTAGGCTCCAATAGCCAATGCTAACCCAGCATTTGCTGGGATGGTATGTGGTAGATAAGGTTAACATCTACAATCAGTTGCCTTTCAGTATCAAAGATTACCCTCCATAACAGGGAAGGGGCTCATGTAATCAGCTGAAGGCCATATGAGTAAAAACAGGGTTTTCCAGAAAAAGAAGAAACATTGTCTCAAGACTGTAGCATCAGTCCTTGCCCAAGTCTCCAGCCTGTTCTACAGATGTCCTACTTACCAGGCTTACCATCACTTCAAAATAAGTAAATACACACACACCCACACCATCCCCCCCCCCCCACGTACACACAGTTCCTGTTGGTTCGTTTCTCTGGAGAACCATGGCTGACACAGTTGAGCCCCCAGGTATGACATTTTTATTCTCCTTAACAACTCCTTAATCAGAGGTCATGGGTATAATGACAATGGCAGTGGAGGTGGCGAAGGTGAGGCTGACCTGGGAACACACACATTTTCTGAACCCATGTCATGTGGAATTATCTATTACATGGAATAAAGAGGTTGTGTTCTGATTAAAAGACAAACAAGTGGCCAGAGTTCAGGCTTTGGCTTATGACTTCCTGCAAAATGGGGAGAATTCCAAGAATGATTAGGGTGATCAAATATGGAAGGAAAGTTATGTAAAGCAGTGTCATTTGGTATCTCTGACTTTTTTTTTTTTAAGTGCAATTTCATTCCATAAATTATCTAAGGTAATTATTTTTTGGAAAGAATGTGATCAAGTGGGTGAAATGGACTTGGCTCTCTTTCCTTTGCATGACAGTTCAGCATAGTCAAACAGGAAGAGAGATACTTGGGGACCATTTGTCAAAACCAATTAAAACTGTCAACAGAATTTAAAAGAGGTCTATCAGGCATGCAAAGATGAGGCTACTGAACTTGTTATGAGGCAACATTAGGGAAGCAAAGAATCCTATTGGAAGGTGCTTTGGGAGGCATTTGGGCTGAGGGATGATCAAGGGAGAGGGAGCAGATCTAGCTCCTGGAGTCCTGTTACCAGCCCCCCACCATGTGTATTTGCCTTGTTTACCTTGACTTTTTGGAGTCGATGGTCTAGGGGATCTGGAGGCTATGGGACTCAGGACAATGCTTTTGGATGGTGACACTGTCCAGTTGATGGTGGGAGCCGTAGGCAGATGTCAGAGCTAAGGCTTATGCCGGGAACATGGAGGAGGTCCACATGGCTGCTGGAATGCTGATAGGATTCTGACATTGGCAAACAATGGTCTGTAGAGTGCCCTGTGCCCTCACACCATAGACTGCCTTTAGCATCCTAGGGTCACCTCTCTGTTTTCTAACTTCTTCCTTGCACATCTCCTGGACTAGCCTAAGAGTTTTGTGTGGTCAAAGGCTATCATGAATGGATTAAAGAACTCCCAAGGATGCTCTACCCACCAGTCATCATTTACTATGGTCATACTCCTGTGTGTACTACATCAGAGGCTCTGTGAGAGAGTGGTGGAGGAAGTGGGGGAAGAGAAGGGAAGGGAAGGGAAGAGAAAAGGAAAGGAAGGAAGGGGAGGGAAAACGTGAAGATAATTAAAGAAAGGAAAAATAATTCTTAGCCTCCAGGGGTTTGTAACTTCCACTGAAAGTCAAGTATACTCTCACACTGTTATGAGTCTCACCCTACAGCATCTCACTGCTGAAGAATTAGCAGCCATCCTGTATGCAAGCATGAGGCTGTCTCCTGAGGAGCAAGCCTGGAGGTTCAAGTCCACTCTGGATGGGGCATGGTTGGGTTAATGAGGGCTGGATCTGGAGGGGGAGAGATTGGCAGGGATTTGGGAGTGGGCCGTTGGCCATTCTCTGAGCTCAGAGCACACTAGTTAACTGGGAAGAAGCCCTCCTGGACCCAGTCAAGATTGATGTCTCAGATCTTGCCCATCTCAAGCTGTCAGGACCCTCTTCCTTAAAGCACATTCAGGCGGTACAGTCTTGCATTAATTTAGAGCTAATTGTCAGGTAATGAATTCGATTTGGCTCACCATATTGAAATCCCTTCTGCTCCCAGCTGAACACCAGTAAATCATTTGCATCACAAATATTCTCTTCCCTGGATGCTCAGCTTGCCCAAGCTGTTGTTCAGACCCTTCCTGCCTCCTCACACTCCCTGGTCTTTGAATGCAGTTGAAATCATTAGATCTCCTTGTTAGAGCTAAGCTACAACTCACACAGAAAACTGAGTTTGGAGAAGTGTCTGAAAATTCTAAAACAGCAGTTCTCAAAGTGTGGTTCCCTGAACCAGTAGCACCTGCACTCTGGTAACTGCATAGAAATGTCCCCAAAACCAGCTAAGTCAGAGCCCTCTTGGGTGGGGCCCTACATTCTGTGTTTGAGCATACTCTCCAGGGAACACTCAAGTTCAAGAATGATTGGTCTATCCAGAACATGTAGCAAGTCAGTGAGTCATCTCAATTTACTTTTACCTCCCCACAAAACCAGCTTCCCTCTTAGGTTTCTTGACTTTTCTTAGGACTTCTGAACTTATTTTTCTTCCATTCTGTGTTAGTTAGAATTATGTTCAGTTGTGTGTGTGTGTGTGTGTGTGTGTGTGTGTATGTGTGTGTGTGTGTGTGTGTGTAGGAGAAGACATACAAGTGGCTTAAACAAGATAGGAGTTCGTATCTCTAATATCAAGAAGTTGGGAGTGAGCAGTCCAAAATGAATGCTGTTACTTTATGATCATGCTCTTACTGCTCTGCCACCCTTAGCATGCCACCTCATGGTTCAGGGTGTCTGCTTAGGATCCAAACATCACATCTGCATTTAAGTGAGCAGAAAAGACGAGAGAAGGGCATGCCCATTCTTTTTTCCCCAGACACTTCCTGAAAGTTGCATACAACACTTCTATCTTACATCTTACTGGCTTATCTTAAGTCTCTTGGCTGTACCTGGCTGCAAGGGAGACTGGGAAATGTAGTTTTTATTCTGGGTGCTTGTGTACCTAAGGGAAATTCAGGAAATCCATTTTAGAGGAGGAAAGGAAGCTCCGCTATCGGCATAGACAACTGGCCACGAACAATGGTCTATGCCACAATCACTGAGACAGTTCTTCCTCAAAGTCTTCAGACTGTTGTCCCTGTTCCTCACATTCTTCAAGGCCGACTTCCCTGGATATTTATTTCAGCAAACATTCTTCAGCCACTCTGAGCAGCGCGTTTCCTGACTACACTGTGCCTGCAGCCCACCACGTTCACTTCCCACTGCCTGTTGTGCCATCTAGGTCCTGTGAATGGCTGGAAGCAGGGGTGCCTGATGCCTTGCTGGTGCTAGCTGGGAGCTTGGGGGGAGTGGCTCAGCATTCTGACCTGGAGAGTGGTTATGGAGACGGTCCTTCCAGCTCTAACATGCTCTTCTCTTTTGGATCCTTCCCCAGGTTCATGACTGTGCTTGCAATGGCAAGGCAGTGAGACATGAGCAGCTCACTGCTACAGGAACTCGGGTGCCATTGGTTATAAAGAAGGCGGTGACAGCCATCAGACTAGGCTTGATTTGGAAGATGGTTTTGGAGAAACTGGAGCTGGAAATGAAAGATGTGATGTCTATTCAAATGAGGAGAAAGCTCAGAGAATTCTGTAAGGTCAGGGTTGATCAGGAAATCCTTTATCTCATGCTACTCCCCTTCTTCCCTTAGCTCCCCCCATTTACCTCTACCTCAGACATTTTACAGATTAAGAAACAAGCCAGGGAGGAAACAGACAGGCACTGAAGCCACAGAGAGACAAGGTCATTTGTGAAATGACAAAATTGATGGCAACTCCCTTAGTATGACATGAGGGTTGGTAAAAGGCCACCAGTGGGTACACATGCTCCTCAACCAGCCTGGCCCGTTGCAGTGCTACCCTGGGGTCTTCTCCCATCGCTTCTCCTGAGCCCTTGAATGAAACACTTGGCCCCTTGGAAACCTCAGTTTTCCTCATCTGTTACGTGGGCATGGCAACCTTCTGAGAAGGATTGGACAACAGCATTTATGCAAAGTCCTGGGCACTTTTTCTCTACTTTCCAGAGATACATTTTGCAGTGGCATCTTAGGCACGAGCATTCACTGGAGACAGCCCCAGCAAGTAAATTCTGAGCAGACCTCAGTCTGCTTGAATCTCCTTTTGGTTGAGTAATTGCTCCACGACAGCCAGCTCAGTGAACACTGAGCGGGTTCCAAGCTGAACAAGTTCAGATCCTCAACGATGGGTCTGTGATCTGAGCAGGGAAGTGCAAAAGAACCAAGAGTGACTGACACTTCTGTCCTCAGTGTGGGCTGTGCCTATCTGGCTTAGTCAGCAAATAACCCTGACACGGTTCATCAACCCGTCTAGCAAAGCTAGGGTCAGGCTTAGGGACAGGATTTGGATCAGGGTGAGATTTGTCAGAAGCACTTTACAAATGAAGTCTGAGTGTCCCACAGATGCAAGCAACCTGCCCACTCTAGGCAGAGATGAAAGTCATGACTCTAAGAACATGACTCTGTGGTGCGAAAGAATCTGATGGGGTCAGTAGGAGAGAAAGACAGGGGTCCCAAGGACTGTGAAAGAGTGGTCTCCTTAGCCATCACCTCCTAGGGCAAACCAGGCCCTGGGAGCTCTGTGTAGCAAGCTGGTGTCCCTGCACCTCCAAGCCTGCTCCCTGGAACTTCAGCCGCTCTGCTTTTCAGCTGGCAGTGTGTGTCTGTGTCCTACGTCAGGACAGGATCTGTGCTTTCCCCATCTGTGAATCCCTGGTGCCTGGCACTCGGTAGGTACTTGTGAAGTAGAATTTAATAAACTATCTTACAACCTCAGACGTAATTTATCAGCCAATTGTGACCTGGGTACATCGGGGAGAGATATGAGGGATGTGTAAAACATGCTTCCCTCTCCTCTAGGAGTCTATAGTTTCCTGGGATGACAGGGGACATTAACAACGATCTGACCATGCTAAATGGTGCAGTCCAAACCATTGAGGTGAGGCTCCTCATAGTGGGAGCCATTGGACAAATGGAGTCTTAGGGGCTGTTTGGGTTTGGGAGGAAGGGAGGAGGAAAGGAGTGATTGGCATGTGTAGGAGGGGCTGGCTGGAGCAATGGCTGTGAATGTAGTGGTGGGGGTCACCCTGGGAGAATGCAAAGGCTTAAAAACCATGTAGGATTTTAATGCTAGGGAGCCACGGAAAATAGTAAAGCAGGGAAGGAACATGAAATGATATGGACAAGTGAGAGGTGGGGAGCAGAGAAGCCTGTGCCCTGGGAGGAGGCAAAGATAGAGCCTGGAGTCAGGCAGGGTAGCCAAAGTGGTGACGGGGGTCACCTTTCTCTGCCCCTAACCTCTTCAAGCAGTCAGCAGTTTGGATATAGCTCATGCATGGACCAAAGGGACTTCTCACACTTCTTTATTAAGTTGTTCTTGCAAAAAAGATTTCTGTTGATATTTTTTTGTGTTCCATTTGCTGTGGTGGGACAGGGACTGCAGAGGGGAACAAGGCAAGACTCCTGTACCCAGAGAATGAACTCTGAAACTATGGACAGACAACTCATAGATAAACACAGCCACCAAATGACATCTTTCATCTCTGCTTTATCAGGTAAAGAAATGGTTTTGCTGAGTGCATGAACTCAAGTTGTCTTGTAATTGGAGTCCTAGGCTAAAGCCAAGACTCTGCAGATTCCACATGTCATGTCTGGCCATTTGCCCCAAAGTGCCAAATAAAGAGACAAATAGTGGTGAAGGTGCAGAAAAAAGGAGGTTTATTACACACTTGGATACACTGTGGGAAGAGGTAAAGTAGGCATTTCAGCCCATCTCTGGGGTTCAGATATGAGCTTTAGGTTTAAACAGAGGAAGAATTGGGGCAGGGGAGAGAGGTCTGCATAATTAAGCAGTCCTGATCAAAGGGTGCTGGTCCATCATTATCACAGTTCTGGTTCTGCTAGGGCTTCTGAAGAAATCACTGTCATCACTTGAGGGGAGCAATGTGGTTCCCATGAGATTTTTGCTCCTGCTCCAGGATGCAACCTCATCATCATGGGTAATTGTCCTTATTTGGGGGCAGGGGGTGTCTGTCTTTCGAGGCTCTGGTGTTTCTTGGGGGTAGTTTTTGTCCCCTGACATAAAGATGCTATCAATCAGTCCTGCCCTTCCTGGAATCCAAGGTGACTACAGGAGAGAGACTTGCAAAGGAGACAGATGCAAAATGGAGGAAGGGGTGCCAAGTTTTCTGCTTTTAGTTAGCCTGTGGGCCCAGGTGAGGAGCCAGGTTTTTTTTTTTTTCAAAAGCAGTTTGTAAGGACTTGATATAGTCTGCCCTTCTGCAACCCTGTCTACCCATCCCCACTGAAAGGGCTGACCCATGAACATCACACCTTGTGCCGCAGAAGAGGGTGGGTGCTGCAAGATAGGGGTTCTTGACATTCTGACTAGGTGGGACTTTTCCCTTGGCCTCTTCTGGTCTGTGGGGTTTACCCACCGACTCCTGCCACTACCACCAACTGGGGCTGTTGGTGCCCCACAGACCTCAGTTCCACAGTCTGCCGTGAATCCTCCTACGGCCTTAGCCCCAACATGATTAACTCCAGTCCCTGTGTTTCTAGGCCTCAGAACCATAGCCGCTGCTCTTTCTCTTCTGTCCTCCTCATTTTTCCTGAAGGTGTCGTTTCTGAGATCAAGGAAAGAAAGTGCGGAGAAAGCTGCTTGGGACTTTCGGGACTCAGTAACGTGCACTCCCTGGCACAGCTCTCCTCTCGGGGGTGAGGATCCCAGAGCAGGCAATGCTCAGACTCTGCTCAAAGAGCAGCCCATCAGCTGCTTGTCAGAAATCACTTCCACCAGAACCCAGAGGTCTGTGCAGCGCCTGGCAAAGGTACCAGAAACCACTGGGCTAGGCTGTGGCATCTCCATTGTCCCACTCAAATGTCCACAGGTTTCTGTTCCTTGTGAGACCAGAGGAAAGCCAGAATCAGAGTTGGGGGTCACAAGGTGGGTTCCCTCTAACAATATCATCAGTGAGGTGGTGAAGGCTCAGAGATGTTAAGCAGCTGCCTCAAGTTCACTTGTACCTGATTCCAGCCAGGTCTGCCCCATCCAGAGCTCATATTCGCAGCATTGCTGCTCTGCTGAGGTGTTCAGAATGCTGCAGAAATGTGATGTCAGGCCCAAGCCTGCCCAGAATTCACCAATCTCCCATGCTCTGCCATTGCCTCTGAGCACTCTCCCATGAACAGCTGGCTCTGTCTTACTGGAGCCCCTGATAATCATGCACGGAAACTCTCTTCTAACTTAGCAACAGAGAACATTGCAGAGCAAACGTAGGTCTGCAGAGCCACCAAGGGGGTTCATTTAAGTTGGCATCAATTTTGCTATCCTTCTGCTGAAATATTTGCCAATCAGGTCAAGGTGTCAAGCTGCCTGCAGCCCAGGAACACTGCTTCTATTTAGTGCTGCCTTTGAATGAGATAAATTTCCAGAGGTTGCATTGCACAGTTTTGGCAACTTTGACTTTCGGATCAAAACAAGGTGATGTGCCAGTGCACTTTGCTTTGCCTGCAGGCTTGCTCCTCTAATTGAGCTCTGCAAGGCAGACATGCACTGCCCAGGAGTCCAAGTACTTGGGACCAGAGCCTTCCTCTACAGCAGTCTTTGCTGGGATTCCCAGATGCTATTTGCAAAGCACATTGTCTTGTTGGTTTCTTATGGCTCTGTGTGAAGCAAGCCAGGCCTGGGGTTGTCACTTGTAGTTGTAGTGGGGACAGTGTATTTTTCTAAGGTGGTAAACAGTTCTGTCCAGGCCTGTATGCTGTCCTCTGTGACTCCCTCAGCTTCCTGCAACTGCCTTGACACTCATGACCAGCCTTGCACTGGCTGCCCACTCTTGTGAATGGAGCCATAGAAATTGTTCTTCTCACATCTGGTTGAGCCAAGATCCTGACATGGACAAAGCCTGTCTCAGCAGCCTGTTCTGTCCACTGTGGTGCCCTGGACTAACCACATTTCACACTGGCCTCTAGATGGGGAGCCCTCGTGCTGCTGAGTGGCAGGCCTGCTCTGCTAGGGCCCCTGCCTGGCCACTGGGAGGCTTCCCTCTGCTTAGCTTCCCTATCCTGCTTACTGTTGTCTAATCTTCCCAGTCCTCTTTTGTCATCCTGCTGGAGCTCATCTAAAATGGTCTAAGAAGCAGAGGAAATTCATCTGGTGATGTCTCCTTGTTGTTGGGGAGAGGGTAGATTATGGCTTGATCCCCTGAACAAGGCTACTCCCGGCACCAGCCTAATTTCAACCTCTTCTACCCCATACCTCAGTGATGTGCTCATACCCCCTCCCTGTCTTGGGTACTTCTGGGTAAAGTTAGCTATTTTTGTAGTGGTTACTACATGAGAGCATCTCTTGTTATAAAGGGATGTCTGACCCATGGTGGAGAAAGGGAGGACCAAAGAATGGAGTCGGCATGCTTAGCCTTATGGGCTGATTGTTATCCCCACTAGCCCAGGTAGGTGGTGTAAACCATTGCTAGAGCAGGCACTCTGGATCTGCTGCTCACTGGCTCTGGGATCTTTGGCAAGTTACTCAACCTCTCTGTAACTGATAGGTAAAATGGGAAACTCTAGTCCCTACTTCAAAGGGTTGTCATGAAGGTTAATGCATGGAAATCACTTAGAATAGTGTCAAACACGTGGTAAATCCTCAGAGAATCCTAAAAAGTGTGTGCTGTTGTTACAATTCTCATTATGTGCTTTTCCTGCTGTTGCCATTCTTGGCCATTTGATAACAGTACAGAGGTACATAGAGGGCTCCTCAGTTTGAAAAGTGCTAGTCCCTCTGATCTCACATAATTCTTCAGTATGGGTGAAGGTTATGGGATATGACTGTGACAGTTAATTTTAGAGGTCAACTTGACTGGGTCATGATTGCCCAGATATTTAAATATTACTTGGTGATAGTCCATGAGGATGTCTCTAGATGAGAAAAACATTTAAGTTGGTAGTCTGGGTAAAGCAGATTGCCCTCCTTAACATGGCTGGACCTCATCCAATCAGGTGAAAGCCTTAATACAACAAAAAATGCTGAATAAGAGAGAATTGTCTTTCTCTGTCTGACCATCTGGAGTGGGGCCATCAGTCTTCTGCCTTAGACTCAGGCTTAGGCTGGAGCTTATACCATCATTTCTCCTGGTTCTCAGGGTCTGAGATTCAGGCTGGAATGACACCATTAGTCCTTCTGGTTCTCCAGCTTGCCAACTACATATCTTAGGACTTCTCATCCTCCACAACTATGTGAGCCAATACCTTCTAATAAATGTATGGCAATTATTCTGTTTCTAGGGAGAATATTGATTAATACCTAAGTCCACAAAGTCAGTAAGGTGGCAAAGCCCAGTCTTAAGTTTGGTCCCAAGTGTTTTTGTTTGTTTGTTTGTTTTGCTTTGTTTTAATGCTTTGATGCTGCTAAATGTTACTTCCTATAAAATGAAAGGAAAAACTATGAATGACTCAGTAAAACCACTACTAATTACTAGGGGAAGAAAACTGCCTCTGAAGATAGCTCATTTGAGGATGGTGTGTTAAAAAAAATTATGAAGGAAATCCACAGCCCATCCCACAGCCAGCTGTAATTCTTTGCCAGCCACTGGAGTTCAAAGAGGGAGTCTTAAGGAAGATTTTTGAGGAGAATTGCTTAATTTAGAGCATTGGAAACCCAATAATTGTTTGCTCAAAAATAGAATTTGCTGAAACAACTCCAGCTTCTTATTCTTCTCACTACATAATAAAGTAATTAGTAATTTGTGTCACTCTGGTAATTTTTCTCCTTCCAATAATTACCAGCAGTGACACAGTTGCCATGCTTGGGTTCCATCACATACATGTGTGCACACACACACACATTCATAGCTGATCTCTGGAAGAAAGTGGATGTCATAGTATTTGTTGTTTTATTGTGTCTGTTTAAATGAAAAGTTCGGTGACCCCTGTTGCTTATCCATTACTATATGAGTGAGACAGTCTGTGGCTGTCATAAGAAGTAGAAATAAGGGCAAAGAACTGTCAAAATACCCCCAAATATTAAACAGGAGCTCTTATGAGAACTGTAGGTACCTCCATGCACATTTGTTAGATTAAAAAGAATGAAACTATATAAAAATACAGTTTAAGAAAATCCAGAGTATAAGTATAAAGGAAACTTATACGTATTTTAATACCTACTGTATGCTGGATTTACAAACAGGTAAAAATCAAGCATATACTCAATGATTTGAAACAAAACAATGATATTGGAAATCTTATCCATAAGTTTATCAAATTTTATCCAAGCTCCTTGGGTAAGCTTGGATAAAGAGGCTTTGGATGGGAAACTAGAGAAAGTTCAAAAATTGGATAAATATTTGAGGGGACAGATATGTTTAACTCAATTTAAACATTATACAATGTATACATGAGTCAAAAATGACTTAGCACCCCATATGTGCAATATATATATATAAAACAGTTAAAATAAATTTAATTTACAAAGACTGATTTCTTTTGCTGTTCATCACATGGTCATCTATCATATTTGAAATACACTATAATATTATCACTGCTAGCAGTTTTTGAATGTCCACCATGTGCCAGGTGCTATACTAGGAGCATTAACTGCATCATATCCTTTTATCTTCAGATCAACTCTGTAAGTTAGGTATTGATAGTATTTCCATTTAATAGATGAAGAACATGGCAGAGAATATAAATTACCCAATGTCCATTCTTCTCAAAGTAATAAAACCAGACTATATTTGGATGCTAATACATCATGCTAAATGAAAGTTTATATTCTCTAATCTACCAGGAAGCCAGGTGTGACCATAAGACTAAATTCCAGACAATGAGATATAAGTAGAACTGTTGTGTGGATCATCTAAGAGTTTCACTCAAAGTCCCTGACTAAGTTGGGACATGCACCTCCTCTTGTCATCTTTCTTGCTTTATGCTTTCTGCAGATGTGACAGCTGACATAGTGCTGTTTCTAGTTGGCTTGGGAATTCAGATCCATTTTTCATCTAAAAGCAGTTAGAAAAGACTCAATGTATTTTTAAAAATCTACTTGAAAGTATCAGAGAAATTATAAGTATGACTGGGCCAATTTCTATGAAAAGAGGGAAATTCAGTGGGTCTAGATTTTCTGGATAGTTTTCTCTGCTGATTGCAGAAGATGTGGCTAAGGAATGGATGCTGAGCATAACTCTCAGCAGACACAGGGAGCTAGGAGTCTGTCAAGGATTGCGACCTTGCTAAGCCCTCATGATGTGGGTAAAGGCCATGAATGGCCACCTCACTGGAGTACAAGTGAACCAGATATTGTAGGTGGGGCTTGGTGAGAGGTCTTCTGGTCCCGAAGGGACTGATGCCTAGCTTCAAATCACTTTAATCCTGTACTGGATTATATTGATGTGAGGTTGGAAGCACCCTAGCCTCTTGCCAGAGCAAACAGTATCAGAATCTCTGAAATATCTCTTCAGTTTTTCAGTTAAAGGTATAAGTCTCAATCAAAGAAAAAAAAAACTTATCACCTGGTAATTCTGCCTTTAATAATTTAACCTGATAAAAGATTTTTCTGGAATGTACATAAAGATTTTTGTAGAGGGAATGTTCATCGTAAAGGTGTTTATAACACTGTTTCTAAAATTTTTAGAAGCTGAAATTCTTTAAGTGAGTGATGACATATTTTTATCTGAACACCATTCAACCATTATAGTTATGAAGAAGAATCATATTGTACTTTCCATAGATGTCTGTAAAAAATATCTTCTATCCTACATTTTCTTCTGCAGTGTGACCTTACTGCTTCACTTCAAGGGGTATAATCCATTTTTCCATCTCCTTGAATGTGATTGGGCCCCAGAGCCACAAAATCATAAGTAAAATAAAATGGTTGTTTTAAACCAGTAAGTTTTGATGTTGTTTGTTACACAGCAATAGACAAGTGGGAAAATATGTATGGATGCTTTAGAAACATTAAATGAAAAATATGTCACAAAGCAATATGCACTGTGTAATTCTATTGAAAAAAAATCTATACATATACATAGAACAAAGATTAGAAGGATTTATGTGAAAACATAGCACTGGGTTTTTTGGATGGCAGGCGGGATTACTGTCTTCTTGTATCTTGCTGTATTTCAGATTCCTACAATGACTATGGATTGTTTTAAATTAAGAAAACCATGTTTTTGAAGCTATTTTGATGACAGATGATTGTGACACAACATCACCTAAAAAGAACAAGATACAGTTTCTGTGAGGGGCCTTTGTACTCCTTGAACCTTGTATTTTTAAGAAGAGAACATTGGCAAGACAACCCATTCAGCTTATGTTTTAATTTTTTCTCACTTACAACTAGGCAAAAAAGAAGGACTGATTTTCTTGGCTGATGAGAGAGATGGGCACTGCTGTACTCATCCCCTTTGCAAGGAGTTGAAATGTACAGTAGTCTTGAATGCACAGGTCTATATCTGGTGAGAGGCCTACAGGTGGGAAGTGCTGTGCTCCAGCCTCCATCCCTGAGCTTGCCAGCTGAGGGTCAGACCTGCCTTCTGCTCTGTTCCTGCTCTGGGGCATCAGGAAGGACACAGCAGTAATTCCTCTCACCTGCAGCTGGCCAGTGCAATGTGAAAGCCCCATCCTGAGGACTGAAGTTGAAATGGATAACAATTAAAAAGCCTATTTGGTCACAGCCTACAGCCATATTCTATAGGCTTCTTCTTGCAAGCATTAAGTCTGGTATTTCTATCCTTATCTGAAGTCTACATTTATTTGTCAATTGATTTAAACAGTTCAAATGGGGAATGCAAACAATTCAAACAGGAAGAATATCAGTGTTTTGTAATTACTTTCAAAATGTAGCAGTGTCTACAGATAAGTAGTTTCATTTTGCATATTTAACAGAATAGCTATTTAGAAAAACATGAATTGTTTGTATTATTTATTACAAGAGTTATAGAAGAAAATACATCAAAATATCCACAGTGATATTCCTCCACATGTAGGGACTACATGTCCACCTGTTTATACTCTTTGCAATATACTAAATGAACATGAATTACTTTTGTAGTCAACAAAGACATAATTTTGATGAACTTAATTATCAAGTTTTTAAAAAGTGAAGTACTATTCTCTGAGATTGCCCTGTTTTCATACATCTGGGGCTTTGTAGCTGGTGATTGTGCTACTTTTAGGACCAATATAAGCTCTACTACCAGTATCATTTTTTTAAGGGGGAGGGATGTCAATTTTCCAAAATAAAATCCTGGGATAATCAGAAGAGGCATGTAATTCTGGACTATGAGTAGTTTGGGGAAATGGAAATGCTTTGCCTTCTCCCATCCTAGAAGTCGCATGTGTCATTTGGAGTACATTTGTGTGGACTGGTTATATCAGAGTCTGGTGAAGAGGACAGAAGCATAACTCACAGAATTTAATAGAAGGATTTACTTAGACAGGTGTTGGAGAATTGAAAAAGCAGAAAGGGAACGCTGAAGTGGTTCAGAGACAGGAGCTGCAGGCAACAGCTGCCATCCCTGGGACTGGGGGAGAAAGGCAAGAAGATAAAGTATGAAGAGGGGCCCTGCACAGCTGGATGACCTGGATGACAGAAGCCTAGAAGAGACAGTAAAGTATAAAATAATTAGGAAGTCATGAGTTTTGAGCACTGATTATGGTGTGTGTGTGTGTGTGTGTGTGTGTCTGATGCTGGGGATTGAACTGGGAGCCTCCTACATGCAAATCAGACACTTTACCACTAAGTGACATCTCCAGTCCCTTTGCTGTTTTTAAAAAATATTTTTATTTTCAAATAACCATAGACACAGAAGGGGCTGCAAAAACAGTCCCTCTGTCTCCATCCAATTTGACCCAATAATGACATTTGTATGTTATCAAAACCAGGAAATAGGTTTGAACAATCCAATTAATTTGATTGATTACATACTTGGATATTTACCAGTTTTTACACATATTCATTTTATGTTACAGTTCAGTGACATTTTGTCATATATATAGATTTGTAAAACTATTGCCACAATCCAGATAGAAAACTATCCCTTCATCACAGGGAACCCCCTCATCCATCTCTTTTATAGCCATACCCTTGCTCTTTCTTAGCTGTATCAGTCATTGTCTGTTCTCCAGGTCCATAATTTTAAAATATAACTTGTTTATTTATAAGGTCCTAGGTTGAATTGTGTCCTTAAGAAAGGTATGTTGGTGACCTTATCCCCCAGTGTCTCTGAATGTGGCCTTATGTGGAGACAATGTCTCTATTTCAGAGGTGACAGAGTTACAGTGACCTTATCAAAAGGGGAAATTTGGATACAGACACATGTGAATGCACACACACATACAATGTCAAACACTGCCAGCAATCTATCAGAAGCCAGGGGAGAGGCATGGAAAAGATTCTCTCTCACAGCCTCAAAAGGAACCAACACTGCTGACACCTTGGTCGTGGACCCTCAGCTTCCACACCTGGGAAACACGAAGTTTCTGGTGTTTAAACCACCCTGCAGCAACCCTAACCCAACATAGCATGCTTGTATAATTTAATTTTTAATAACTGTGCTTAAATTTGTTCACAAAATTTATGAGATTCTCTTGGGCTAATATAAGCTTGCTCCAACCCACTATTGTAAGTAAGTGTCATGATAAGGTTATCTCTGGAAGCATGGAAAAAACTGGAAACTAGAACTAGTTGCCAGTTGCAGCCTTTTTTGGGGTGACACTAACAGGAAGCGAGCAGGAAGTATCAGGTTCCACTTCCTTCTCCAGCCATCCAACTCCTCTTTAGCTCCCCCTATCAGAATGCAGAAAACTGGTTTACAGAGGCCTGAAAAGCAAACAGAAAAGTAGGTGGAGGGCAGAGAGAAAGAGCTTAATATCCAAAAGCACAGGACTTTGTAGTCACTATTCTAGAGACCTTTTATTCAGGTCAGGTATTATTGTAGGGCTTCTTTTGGTCTGTGAAGCTGTTTAGCCAAGGAGACTTATTTCTGACTACTTATATTTTGTAACTGATTTTGAGAGACTTATGGCTTGTACCTTAGGTTGACAGTCTTATCTTTAAAAAAATGCAGAATGTTAAAAAAAAAAAAGTGTGCTTGTGCTACAATCCTCTACATTCCCATGAGAGGATTCAAGGAGGGTTCTTGATTTGATAATAAAAAAGTATGGCAAGGTAGGATTTGGCATATGAAGATTTAATTTATAAAAAACCCAACTTTTCAGGAACATATATGTTCTTTAAATACAGTATGTTTCTCCTGTGATAATCTGGAAATCCACCGTTCCCTTCAAAGGAAAAGCAACTTCTTAAATAGGCTTCAAGTGCCAGGGAAGGATTAATTCACTCAGTCATGTGCTGGTTTCCTGGGTGGGTTAATTTTCTTCTTGCTAAGTAGCTGGAGATGAGTGAAATTGCTCTTCCCAGCTTCCAGAACCCACCCAATATCTCTTCTGCAACCTCTGAGCATAGTGCAATCCCCCAGCACATTCTCACTAATGATCCAAATAGCCATGGCAGCATCTGCGCTTATGACTTTTGGACTCACCAGCAGGAGGAATTCCAACCTGGGTAAGGCATTTCTGCTGGAGCTGACATCTTTCTTACTACAAGCTGACCATATTCCATTGCCATCTAGGGCAACTTATTTCTAGTTTGTCTCTTAAAAAAACAAGTGAAAGTGGAATTCTACTCCTTCCACTATTATAAATGCTATATGTGCTTATTGCTGATATTTTCAGAAATAAGATGTAGTTTGAGGCTATGCGGCTTAAGTTTACCAGGAAAAGAAATCAAATGTATGCGTTTACTTAAAAGATGATGTGTTTCTCCACCCTCCTCACCCCCCATGGAAATGTCTATTGGGAGAAGAAAGCAAAACTTGACTTCAATAAGCCCTTTCCTTTATGCCTGGGTACCTGGGAAAATGGAGACTGGTACCCCATGGTGGGTTCTCCAAAGTCCTGGCAATGCAGCCTATTTTTTTCCTCCTGTTCTTTGTCAGTTCAGTTTTAAATTGTTGCCTACTCACAGAAGAGATGACCATCCATAACCATCAAGCATGGTGGAGACCACTGAAATGAAATGGAATGGCATTGTCAGCAGAATGGTCATAGAATGACTGCAGCTAGGATGGCAGGAAATTGGTAAATTACCACAGTGGGTAGCAAACACCATACATTTGAGAAAATACATAGAGTGGTTGTTGCTCCTTGGGGGAAGAGACTGGAAGTGTCCCATCCGTTTTTGGGATTCCAGTTCCTGTTTTCACACTCCCTCACCTGGTGCTGGACCAGAGCTCCTGGACCATAGTCCAGTGGAGGCCTCCTGACTTCCCCCCTCCCTCAGCTCTCCAGGCTCCCACCCAGTGACAGGCACATTCTCATTTCAATCCCTGGCTATCCCCAGCCAGAACCTGCCATTCATATGCAGGTCTTTTCTTCTGTCAAGACTGGAGTGAGACATCCCTTTAGAGGAAGCAGTCTGTGTCATCATTTCAGAGAAGGGAGATAATAATTAATATGAATTTTTTGACCTGGAAGTTGCTCCTGTTCTGCTCAGCAAGAAATTGAAAGATGGCATAATAGCAGTTAAAGCAAGGACTTTGGATTCAATACTGGGTCCCAGTCTCAGCTCTGTCATTTACTTTATGGTGTGACTGTGGACATCTGTTCCCTCCTATGTAATATAGGAATAGAAATACTCTTTTTGTGTGTTGTTCCCATAAAAGAAGAAAAGTGGTAATAGGTGTGGTGCCTAATACAGAGTCTCATGCTGTAACGATTCCTCAGTAAAGGAGAAGAAGCGTTTAGGATGTGATTCCAGGGAAGGAATGGATTCAGTAACCGTCTACACCAGGATAAACACTAAGTGAGGAGTTACAGCCAGGTGACCCAGGGTGCTCTGGGAAGCAAAGCTCCTTGTAAAGGACTGTGAGTTGTGATTGGCTGGGTCTGAAGCTGCTGATTTGTCACGTGTGTATGTGTTCCCTGGATTCTTCTTTAGCCCTGTTCCAGAGATCTAGAATGAGATGGGGCATTTTCCAACCTCCATCTCCAGGTTTGAGACAGATCACTGGAGGAAAGAAAAAGAGATTGAATGGGGCCGATACCAGAGGGAGACAGGAAATTTAAAGGGCCAGTGGGATCAAATGGAGCAGCAAAATCATTTGACCTTTCAAGATCAGCAGCCCACACAGCCTGGGGGAGAGGGGGTGCAAGCAGTCAGGTACTGCCCTTTTAACTCCTACTTGGCCTCATGACCCAGGAAAGTCGCTGTCTTTCCCTTCCCTGTGAAATGGGGTTGTTGGTGGCTCTCAGGATTATTCTGAACATGAAAAGAAAGAATACTTTGAACATACTTTGATAAATAAAAGTCTATGCAAAAAAGTTATTATAGAAGTGTTGAGAATGAATGACTTCTAACTTTACACATAACAAGTGTTTGGGCTTTAAGAAACTACTGTGAACAACAATAAATGATACACATTGGTGGATTTTCAATGTGACTTGTAAATAACTTGAAGAGACTCTGGAGATGATTAAGGAGAGAGAGTTGTTGGGAAGGGGAGAGGGTAGAGTATGCTGATGTACTAAGTACTTAATAATTTATAAAATATTTGAATTTCATCAAATATTTACTAACACCAACAGTGTGACAGGTTCCCAGTGTAGGTACCATACAGAATGGTAAAAAGGACCATGTTCCCTGACTTGGAAATTAGCCAATAAGTAAAGTCTTACTATCTAGCGACTTCCTCCATTCCATCTTAATCACTCATTCCCCAAAGTACAGGCTGGACATTGGTTACTTGAGTCTGCTCCACCTTCAAAATCACTAGTTTAAAATACTTACTCTTCAAAGTCACTTCAAATATCTGGTCACTAAGCTTGTGTGGAACACTAATACTGCCCAATGATTATTTCCTTGGTCTGATTGCTCTCCCTTTTCTTACATGACCATCTTGTGTTTTGTAGTTGTTACTGAAAAGGAGAGATACTGAAAGGGCTCATCCCCACTGCTGCAGAGTAGGTAATGAAGGGTAGATTTGCACTAAGAGGTGATCCTCTCGTAACTGGCACTCTTCTTTAGATTTTTACTCAAACACTACTTTCTCAGTGAAGTATTTCATGGCTATTCTTGCAAAAAATTTAAACACTGAAAGTATATAGCTTCTTCACCATGATGGTTAGTTTTAGGTTGATGAACTGATTGCGTTAGGGATTAATTACCTGGAGAACTGGTTAAAAACTGTTCCTGGACGTGTCTGTGGAGAAGTTTCAACATGGAGGTTGTGTGTCAGTTGATGGATTTGAGTGAGGGAAGATATAGCCTCAATATTCTAACATTTTCCCAGCTGCTGGTGGCCTGACAGAGTAAAAAGGTGACTTCTCTTTCCCATGGAATGCATTCTTCTACTACTTTTGGACCTCAGAACATTAGGCTCCCCAGTCTTTGAACTCTAGAATTTATACCCCCAGCAGCTCCCTGGGTTCTCATGCTGTGTTTTCATGTACTGTGAACTATGGAAGAACACATTTTTACATGATGACCTAATGCATGCATACATAGAGAAAAAAAACAAATAAAAAGTAAACAATACTTACTCTTGCTTCTCTTATCTATTTTATTGTTTAGAAAAGGCTAGTCAGACTCTGTTAAAATTGATTTCATGACTCACTCATGCATTGCCCCACAAAGTTAAAAACAAAACAAAACAAAACAAAACAAAACCCTGATGTATACATCAATGACTCCTAAGTACAATATGAAGATCTTCTACCTTCCTGGTGGGTTCTTGACCCAAGTATACTGTACCACTGCTTTTATGAATCCCACTATAATTCCACTTGCATTTCTTAAAGTTGCCTCAAACTCAACGGGTTTAAGACCAAACTCATCATTCCCCCTCTGGGAGCCTGTGCCTGGCTCACATATAATTTTTTATGTTTCTTGTTTTGGTTTTTCCAGTTTCAGTGAATGTACTACAATCTTTTCAGTTTCCTAAATAAGAAAAATAGGTGTTATTCTTAAAACTTCCTTCTCCTTCACTATTTATATTAATCCACCACAAATTCCTATTGATTTGATTTCTTAATAGCTTTCCAGTCTGTCTACTTCCTACCTCCACTGCCACCCCTCAAATCCAGGCTTCCATCATCTCCACAGACCACCATAAAAGCCTTCTTAGTGGTCTCTCAGCAATTCCATGGTCTCTCCAGACTGTTTTCCACACTAAAGTTATAGTAACCTTCTAAAAAAGCACATTCAATCATGTGATTCCTGACCACTAACCCATTTCCTACTTATAACTTTTGAATAGCTTCCTTTCCCTCCTGGGAAAAATCCACGTTCATTATCATGGTCGGCAAGGCCCAGAATGGTGCTCTGTGTCCAGCTCCCCAGTCTCATCATGCACTACCCTCCACCTAATTGCCAACCTGACCTTGTAGGCATTTTGCTCCATCCTACTGAGGGGTCTTTATAAGTGTCCTTACTCTGTCTGGAAAGCTATCGTCTTCCCTGGGTTTGGTTATCCCCTACTAGTCCTTCACCTACCAGCTAAAGCTTCACTGCTTTGGGAAAGTCTGTCCACAGTCCAGTCAAGTGCTAGCTTCTTAGTTATGTTGTAAAATCGGAACTTCTTCACTGTATTCATGTCACTTTTTATTATACACTCATGCTTGTGATCTTTTTAAAAATTAACACATGCTTTCTCCATTCCACTAAAAGCTCCCCAAGAGTATGGACTATATAACATTTTGTTCACAATTGTTTCCCCTGGGCCTGGCATGGTGTCTGACACCAAGAAAGAGTAAAACATATTTTTAAATTATTAACTGAAGACAAATTGTAATACGTGTCATGAAAGAAATGACCAGATTGTAGAAATGGAAAATAGCTAATTAGGGTGGAAAGAGGTGACATTTAACTTGTCATCACAAGGAGCCAACCATGGGAAAAGTGGGGAATGTATCTCTAGGCTCAGGGATGAATAAGAGCAAAAGCCACGGAGTGGAAAGTGTTCTGAAAGTTCAAGGAATGAAGAAGTTGGGCTGGCCAGAGAATGGTGTGTGTGTGTAGAACAGGGGAGCAGCCAAGATGAGTTTGGAGCATCAAACAAGGACCAAATCATGTAGAATTTGTTACTATGAGAAGACATTTGTATTTTTCTTGAGGTATAGAAAGAAGTCATTAGAGGGCCTTAAGGAGGGGTGTCCCAATTATATCTGAGTTCTACAGAAATAATAGATTGGAGGAGTAGAGAGCAGAAGCTTGCATGTCCAGTGAGAAGGCCATTGTAGCTATCCAGGTGAAAGAGGCTCAAAGTATTTATAAGGAGTAGAAAAGAGGTGGATGGAGTCAAGGAATATTTTGGACATAGAAACAAAAGGCCTTGGTAACAGATTAGATTAGAGGCAGAGATCAAATTGGTTAAGCAGTCCTGTAGATCATGATTCCACTTGTAGGTATAGAGAAGACCTGGTATCAGGTTTTAAACTATCAGATGCCATGAGATAACCACACGGGACATTGCAAAGAGACAGTAGTATGCAAGAGTCTGGAATGTAGAGGAGAGGTTTGGATTTTAGATCTACATTTGGGGTTCATCAAATTATGGATTAAGCAGTTGGGATGTATTTAATCGCCTAAGGAGAGTTTACAGAGAGAAGAGTAGAAGATGGAGTCCTGGGAGATGTTCAAATTTGGAAGGCTTGTGAAAAAGAGACACTTGCAAAGAGGATTGAGAAGTGGTCTGAGAAGCCAGTGGAAGGAGTCCCAGGGGAAGACAGACTTTCTTCAGTAAGATGACTTCTTTTTACCCAAGCCTCATTAGTCTGAGAGGCAAAAGCCAGAGGGGCAGACAGTGGCTCTGACCACACAGCCAAACAACCTGGATATGAGGGGAGACCAACCGGATTGAACTGGTTTAAGGAGTAGGAATAAGAAGTGAGGAAGTGGATATTGTGAAAAAGACATCGGTGAAAGACATGCAGGGGTATAGCATGTCTTTATATACAAGTGGCCCTAGCAGAGAGGCAGATGGGACAGGTTAGTCTTGATGAGACGCCTGGGAGATATCTGTAATGATTTGGGTTATGTCATGGGAACCAAGAACGAAGTGACCACTCAATTAGGAATTGATGTGTTAAAATGTGAGGTTTCCCAGATGAACTAGTATGAAAACTCTTTTGGGTTAGACAGAGAGAGTGTGTGAACCTAGAACAAAATTATGTATTACATGGGGCCAAATTAGACAGCAACTCTTCTGCATTTCTGTAAATTGTTAGACTTTAAGCTTTGTTATCTACAATGTTTCTTATAAGAGTAAAGTAGCTAACAAACACATGAAAAGATAATCAACATTGCTATTCATTAGAGAAATGCAAATCAAAACCCCAGTGAAATATCAATATATGGGGATGGCTCCAGAACCAACAAAACAGAAAATAAGTATTGGCAAGGATGTGGGGAGATTGGAGGTCTTATGCAATGCTGGTGAGAAGGTAAAATGGTTCAGCTGCCATAAAAACAGTATGGCCGTTCCTCAAAAAATTAAGCATAGATTTGCCATATAGTCCAGCAATTCCATTTCTGGGTTTATACTCCCAATGAATGGAAAGCAAGGACTTGAACAGGGATTTGTATACCACTGTTAATAGCAGCATCATTCACAACAGCCAAAAGGTGGATGAATGGATAAACAAAATGTGTGTGTATGTGTGTGATCAAATATTATTCAGTCTTAAAAAAGGACATAACTTCAAGGACATTATGCTAAATGAAATAAACCAATCACAAATCACAAATACTGTGTGATTCCACTCATGTCACATACTTCGAGTACTCAAATTCAGAGAGACAGAAGTAGAATGGTGGCGCTAGGGCCTAGAAGAGGAGGGAATGGGAGTTGGTCCTTAATGGAGTTTCAATTTGGAATGATAAAAATAATGGAGATGGATGGTGGTGATGGTTGTACAAATGTGAATATATTTAATGACACCAAGTTGTTAAATGTATCATTAAAAATGGCTTAAAAGTTAAATTTTATGCTACATATATTTTACCACACACAGAAAAGTAGCAAGAAGTGTGACTGAAAATAGTGACTTAGGAGAATGTGCTCAATATGACGAGAATGAAGGGACCCAACTGGGCCGGAGCTAAGGTCACAGTGGTGTATTTTGAGGAGAGCCTGCACCAACTCCATGAGCAGCATCAGGACAGAGCAAGGTTACCAAGCACTTTGGTTCCCAATCCAGAGAGGTAACAGATAGCCTTGTCATGGCTTCTGTCTCTCCTGCCACATCGAGCTCTTTTGACTCCAGGAAAAGGTCTTCAGGCCCATGGCTGTTGTCCACTTAGGCTTCCCCAAGGTCAAGGCTGCAGAAGAGGGATGGGTGGAGGCCCTTTGGGAGAATTACATATCTGTACAGCTGGGCTCTGGGTTAATGACCATGGCTGTGCTCTGTGAACTCAGAGTACCAAACAAGCAATGAATTTTCTAACCAGCTGCTCCATAATGGCCCATGTCAATGTTAAATAAACATGATGTCCTGCTGGCGCCCAGAGAATAGGGCCCCTTGGGGAGTTAATGTTTAGTGGGTACAGAGTTTCCTTTGGGATGATGAAAAAGTCCTAGAGATGGGTGGATAATGGTTACATAATGTCACTGAGCTGTACATGTTAAAATAATGAAAATGGTAAATTGGGCCCAGAGGGAGGCTGGCGAGGGTTGGGGGTGGGCAGGGGTCAGGGGCAGGTGAGGGCCATTGCAAACAGGCTGGCTTTATTCTGATGTGCAGGGAGTTTCAAGTGGAGGATAGGCACCATTGGATTTCTGTTTGGAAGGCTCACGTAGTTGCTCTGTGCAAGTTCACCAGGAAGAGGCAGGAACAAGGGAAGGAGGGACTTCATCTGAGATGGCCAATGGAGAGTGACAAGAACTGGTCATATTTAGGCATGGCGCAACTGCACGGGGAAAGAAAGGAAGGGTAGGCAACTTTATTGAGCATGTCCTGTACCACAGTTGCTATCCTAAGTGTGTCCTCTGAGTTACTGCTATAGTTCTCACAATGACTATAGAGAAGGGATCCAACCCCAAGTTCAAGATGGGGGAAATGGAGGCGTATGAAGTTCAGTCACATTGAAATCAGGGTGTTAGACCCCAGGCCTCAACTCAAGGGGTTCCATGTCAGGTCCTGCCACTTAACTCTATGTGCCAAATAAAGAGACATGGGGAAGGGCAGAGAAAGGAGACTTAGTACACAGCACAAACATGCCACGGGAAGAAAGCACTTCAGTCATCCTTGGGGTATAGGTTTAAATCTATGAGCTTTAGGTTAAAATAGGACAAGGAACTGGGGCAGGAGAGAAGGGTATGCATAGTTAAAAAGTCCCAGTCAAAGGTATGGCCTGGTTGACCACTATCTAAGTGCTTGTTTTGGGAAGGGTACTGGAGAAGTTATCGTTCTCAGAGCAAGCTGATCAGGATAAACAAATTATTGTTGCTGTTCTAAGGAGACTCTTTTGTTTCTTTCCTTGGGGCAGTTTTCTTCGCCCCTTCTTGTAAACATGTTATCTGTAAGTTCTGTTCTTCCTAAGTTCCAAGGTGATTACAAAGTGACTGCAGAGAGAACAGCTCTAAGCACAGAGAACAGCTCAGAGAAAAGAGCACAGAAATAAAATGGAGACAGAGATATCAAACTTTTCTTCTGCTTTTGGTTAATTCCCAAAAGGCTCAAGTAAGCAATCAGTGCTTTTTAGCAAAAGCATTTTAAGTACCTGTTGCAATATAACTGAGGTCACACAATTTATAAGTAGGAAAGATGTCCTTGAAATGTAGGTTGTTTTGGCCCTAGAGCCTTCAAGCTTGGCTTCCACACTACACAATGGTGCTCCTTCCTGGTCAGTGCATGGTGGAGCTGAGACAAGGGCCAAATTAGGCAGAGCAGAGCAGGTAGATGGTGGTGAGGAGCCAGAGGAGGGAGAAGGAGAAGGCAGGCAGTCAACTGAGTGTCTGTCCCTTGCTGATCCACAGACTGAGGCTCTGTTCTCTGGAAAATTGGGGTGTTCTCCTGAAGGGTGAGGTTAGGGTCTCACCCAGTCCTGCTCAGTCCCCAGCTATCCAGAATGGAAAAGAGGTACATTCTCCCTGCTCTTACTGCTGTCAGAGCACCTGACAGACTGTGGCATGGGGTGCCTGGTGGGGTGACTCTTTTTCATGTGTCTGTTTTCAGAAACACCCACCTGGGGACATTTGACAGATCTGAGCTTCTGTGTGAGTTCTAGCCAGTGAAATTTGAATCTTAACTGTTACTATGGCCTCACAAGCCAGAACACAAAATTCTTAGCAGGTCACGTGGCCAGCGTGTTGATTGGTAATGGTGGTTTCAGACATTGTAAAACCACAAGGTCAAATCCATATATAGATGTGAGTGGATAAAAACCTCCAAGATCATTTTCAGTCCCAACTCTGTTCCATAGTATCAGAGCAGCAACTAAGGCGGGGCTGGGCCAGGAATGTGAGGTTAAGAGCCCTATAAGCATCTGAGAACACCAGATGCTACCAAATGGAAATCCTGAAGCAGTTCACCCTATCCAGGGAAAAAAGATGGCTCTCACTTCTCACCACCTTCTGCATCTGCATTTTTAGGCTTCTGCAAAAACTTGGAGCAAAAGCTGTACACCTGTGCCTCAGGTGGAGTCAGCAGCTTATTAATAAAGGAAGAGTTTG
This sequence comes from Castor canadensis, assembly GCF_047511655.1. NCBI lineage: Eukaryota > Metazoa > Chordata > Mammalia > Rodentia > Castoridae > Castor > Castor canadensis. The sequence continues at coordinate 22,827,459 of NC_133387.1, read as the reverse complement.
TTCATATACCATGTCATGTGCCATCCCATCAGCATCTATTTCTTATCCGCATTTTTTTTTCTGGTGATATTGGGCCTCGTGTTTACCAGGCAAGTGCTCTAGCACTTGGGGCATCCCTGCCTGGATGGCTTCAGACTGTGCTCTTCCTACATCTGCCTCCTGAGTAGCTGGGATTAGAGGTGTGCATCATCACACCTGGCCTAGTCCCCATTATTTTTTTGGTGAAAAACAAAACAAAACAAAACAAAAACAGGCTCAGAAAGGATGCTCAACATCATTCATTGTCAGGGAAATGAGAATCAAAACCACAGTAAAACACTACTTTACAGCTACAAGAAAAATAACAAGTGTTGACAAGAATGTGGGGGCCTCCTGCATTGTGGTGGGGATATAAAATGCTGTGAGAGCAGACTGGCACAAAAGGTTAAACATGCAAGAACTCTAGGACCCAGGAATTTCACTCTTAGTGACACAGCTGAATGAACTGAAAGCAAGAACCTGGGTAGGTATTTGTATAACAATATTCACAGCAGCGTCTTTCACAACTACCCAGCATTATTTACAACCTAAGTGCCCTTTGACAAATAAATGCATAAATGCACTATATACTTACAGTAGAATATTACTCAGCCATAAAAGGGATAACGTTTGGGTCTATGCTATTGAATAGGTGGATTTTTGAAAATGTGAAGTGAAATAGACCAGACACAAAGGATGGGTATTTTATGAGTACATTCCTATGAGGCCCCAAATAGAACTCACAGAGAAAACGTGGTTTTCAGGGACTAGGGAAGTGATCATCTAATGGGTATGGAGTTTTTGTTGGAAATGAAGAAACTTAAGTACAGATAATGGTGATGGTTATATCACATCCTGAATGCACTGAGTACAAGAGTTGCACACTTGAATTGTACATGGTTGAAATGAAAAGTATTATATGGTATGTGGATTTTACAACATACACATACAAACAAAACAAAACAGACAAGAACCCCCGGACTGTGCGTGTTCAGCATGGGCTGAAGGTGACATGAACTGTGATGGTGGAGGTGGGCTTCAGGCCAGGGTGGATCCAGGCTGGCATCCAAATAGTGTGACCACAAAGAGCAGGAATCTCAGAATAATGTGCTTTTTCAGTGGCTTGCGTTGTTAACTCCCTTGCCAACTTGGTCCAGGGTGACAGATTTCAGATGGAAATCTGTGGTGTGATGAGATTTTTGTTTATAAGTTAATTTTACACACAAGGCCAGAAGGTACAATTTATAAGTGATTCCACTTATTTTAAATGATTTTAAATTCTTACTTTAAAAGAGAAAGCAAGAATGAATGCTGGCTACACACGAGAGTCTGATCAGGTACACATCTACACTTCCCAACCTTCTCCATTGTTCTTCCTTCATGACCTGGCCTTAGAAGTACAGCTTTAAGCACTAGTCATTTGAAGGTTGGCAGCTTTTGTATGATGTCAAATTTATATACTGATGGAAATTTGGAAGGATGGAAAATTAATCAGAGTTAGACAGCTTCCTAATTAAAACAATTGGAAAGACTAATTTGTAATTAGAAGCTTTGTTTCCTGAAACCTGGAGAAGAGTCTGACATGTGTCAGTGTCAGTGGCTTGGGACATAACATGGGACAATCACCCACCGAGTCAGTGGTGAAATTTGGGGGACCTAGTGTCTCTGCCTCAGATAAACTATGTCTTCATATTAAAGAGCCTTCTCACCTCTTTTTCTCTCTCCGAACTCCTCGTGTCTCCACCCGTCCAATATCCCCTCTGATTGCATTTTGTATCCTCATGCTGTCACCAGGACCAATCTTTGGGTCAGGACACAAAATCTCATGTTACCTGCTGTTACCTCCTTTGTTTCCAAATCTTCCATATCTCTACTTCATCCTACTTCATGGAAAAATCCAATGGATAGGGGATAGTCAATTTCAGCTGGTTGTTAAAAGAAAAGTATCCAAGGTAAATGATTCATACTTGTGAGAATAGCTGTTTGCACAAAGGTGCTAAAAGTCAAAGGCAGCCTTTGCATTTAAAAACTGTAACTCAGTAACTCACATGAGTGAATGTTATGGAGGAATTTCAAGAGAGGCCTTTTTCCATCTCTTGAGTTTTTTCGTATTTACTCAACAAACATTTTAAATGCTCCTATGTCAGAAACTTAGTGGGTGTTGTAGTTATAACTATTATAATTGCATCACTGTGGTCATTCATGGAACTTTGAGTAGATAAGATAGCAAACATCCTGTTTTCTGAGACAGGTGGACTCAGAATTTTTCAATCATTTCCCCAGCCTTCTCCACTAGAATATAACCTACAAGACAGCAGAGACCAGACTCATTTTCACTGGTGTGGACCCCAAGTGGCTGGAGTAGACGAGGCACACAGAGGGTACACAGTAAAAGCAAAAGCTGCATAGGAATAAAGGAACATGTTTGACCTGGGTGACACAAAGCCCTCCCGTGTGAGCTAGAATTGCAAGGGGAGTGAGGAGTTTCCGTGGTCTTCCATGGATGTTCTAGATCCTTCCACCCACCCCTTCTCTGGCAATAACACTTCTTTCACCCCAGCAGCCACGTCTTGCTCTCTACTTGATCTTTCCCATTAACACAATCTTCCTTCTGGCTGGTGTATTTCTTTGTTCCCCTTTCCAACGAATGTCCTCAAAAGAGTTGTCCAAACCTACTATCTTCAATTTCCTTTTCCTATTGTCTCTCAAATTCACATCCATCACCACTCCAGCCCTGCCTCCCAACCTGTTTCTATGGTGTTCATCCATGACCTCTGCTTTGCTAAATGTAGTGATGGGCTGTCAGTCCTCAATGCTCACACAGCAGCACTGGACTCAGGTAATCACTGCCCACCCATGTGCACCCAGCAGGTGGCTACAGGGTCTCTGGCTTCCAGACCTCTTTTTCTGGCCTTGTTTTACTGGCTTCATTGATCCCATGTTTAGTCTCTTGGGTACCTTCCTTCCCTTTTCTCTGATTTCTAAAAGCTGAACCATTCGGGGCTCCATCTGTGGTTTTCTTCCTTCTTCTTTCTACATGCACTTGCCTGGGGATGGAAAGGAACTTGCATGACTGCAGTTCCCGTATTTATATCCCCAGCTGGATTTCTCTTCTGAACTCCAGGCTCATATCTGGCCACCACTCAGTACTTGTCTGTTGATCACTTCTAACCTAGCAGGGCTGAAATACAATTCTGTACTTGTTCTACTTTTCAATTGCTCTTGCCCAAGTCTTGGAGTGCTCCTTGGTCTCTCTCTTTTTCTCACCTTCCACATCCAATCCATCAGGATATCCTGTTGACTCTATGATCAGAACATATCCAGAATCAGACACTTCTTATGGCCTATACTGTCTGCTACCATCCTGGTCTGAGCCAGTGTCATTTCTCTCCTGAACACTGGCAGTACCCTCCTAAGAGAATCTGTTCTCAACAGAGCAACCAAAACCATCCCCTTAAAACTTCTAATCAAATCCTGCAATGGCTCCCCATAGCCTGAGTTAAAACCTGGTGACCTAAAAGCCCTTACATGAGCTAAATGCCCTCCCCAGTCTTTCCTCACTGTGTCCTCCCTCCATTCACTGCCCATTTCACTGCAGCTATGCCTACTCCTTGCTCTTCCTGCCCCAGACCTAGGGCAGTCTTAGCTGGTGGATAATTGTATTTGTCAATTTTCTGTTACTGTAACAAAATACCTGACATAATAAACTTACAAAGAGAGAAAGCTTTTTTTGGCTCACAGTTTTGGAGGTTCTAGTCCATGATTGGTTGGCCCTGTTGCTTTTGGGCTTGGGAGTGTGAGATGCAGCAAAATTACTAACCTCATGACCAGGAAGCAAAAGAGAGAAAGAGAAAGGAGCCAGGTTTCCACTACTCCTTTTGGGCACATCCCCAGTGACCTAAGGACCTCCCATTAGGTTTAACCTCTTAAAGGTCCACCATCTCCCAATATTCTGGGGACAGGACATCAACCCATGGCCATTCAGCATCCAAAATATGGCAGTTAATTAGACAGGTTCTCTATCACTTGAGCTACACACCCAGTCCTATAACTAGTCATCTACAAATGAATGGCAGTTCAGGTAAGGCTCCTGGGCCACAGTTTGCTGCCACCTGCTCTAGCTATTCCATGCAGGGAATATTCTTCTACAGAAATCTGCTTGACCACTCCACTATCTCTTCCAGTCTGGTTGAATCTCACCTCTATATGCCCTATCCTGACCTCCCTGTGGAACTCTGCCTCACCTCTCCCACCCTTCCATCAACAGCCTCCCTCCCCTTTACCCTGTTCTATGTTTTCCTTTTAACATGGTATATAATTTTGTCACTGTTGTGTTTATTGTGTACCCATCTCACTGCCCCTCCCCCTCCCCTAGAATTTAAGTCCATGGGGTAGGGATATTTATATCCTTGGTTCCTTGCTGTACTTGAAGTGCAGCGATCAGAGGCCAGTGCAGAGTGGGCAGTCAGTGTTTATTTGTTGATCATTTATGATGAATAGTCAGGTATTCATGGCTGTGTTCAGACTGTGGTGATTTTGGGCCTTCTGGACCTCACAGCCATAAGTACTCAGGTAGTGAACACTAGGAAAATGGGATGCCCTGAATGCACCTGGAGTGTCAGGAAGGCCTCATGAGAGAGGTGACATATGAGTCTGAGAGTATAGGGGGAAGTCCTGGGATGGAGAAGGGGTGAGTGCAGGCAGAAGACACTGTGTATGCTGATTTGGGTGTGGGAAGGGGCGGGTGGCCTGGGCACTGGCACTAGTTCAGTGTAGCAGGGAGGAGACAGATGGAGAAGGGACTGGAAGAGTCAACAGCCATGGAGGATGGATTGTGATGAACAAACATGGCTGCTGGCCCAGATTTCTGTGGGTTTGGGAGGCATCTTTCTTTTTTTTTTTTTTTTTAAATTTTTAAAAATTAGGATATATTTGTGTACAAGGGGTATGCATTGTGACCATTCCAAATAGCTTATACTGTACATTGGTTAGATCGCCCCCATCATCTCTCCCCTGTGACCCTCTCCCCGCTCCACTTCAAGCAAGTGGGTTGCTTGAAGGCTGCTCAAGAGGTTTCACTGTTCTATTTCCTAGAGGTATATGGAGCCAATCACCATATTCTCTCACCTTCGTCTTCTCTGTTCAGTCTCTCCCTCCTGCAACTCCCCCGCCCCCAACACACACTGTTCCTATTCGGCAGTCTAGGAGACATCCTTCCTGTACTTGAAGGCAGACTTGCTCTTGTCATGCTGTGCCTAAGAGCTTTCAGGGACACAATTCAGGGTCATTCATTCACACTTTCCTCCAAACTGCCTCACCAAAAGCAGTGCGCAGTGGGAGTCCCAGGGCATCTTACCAAGTTACGCTGGATGACAGTGGTCCCTAGACGTTCCTTGGGATAGCCAATTGCATGGTGTGCTCCTTGGCCACTAGACACCTGTGTGGACAGCCACATGGCGAGATTCAGATCTGCAGACTGCTTCCCAAGTAGAGGCTTGCATGGCCTTCCTACCCTCTGCTGCCCAGGGGGACAACAGAGATCAGAGAAGCCAAGAGGTTTGTTTCTGGGCAAGGTCTTATGGGAGTGGAGCAATCATGTGGTGAGATGCCTCAGGTCCAGGAAGAAGAGGCAGAGGCCAGGAGATCTCTGGGCAAAGCAGTGAATTGTACGACCTTTAAGAGAAACAGGGGTCTGGAGGGAAGAACATCTGCTTCTGGGTGGAGAAATCAAGGAAGACTTCTTGGAAACAGTGGCATTTTGCATCACTCTTTGTCAGCAATGGCAGGAGATTGGGAAGGAAACCCCATAACGGAGCATGTGGACATTTGTGTGCAAATCACCTCTAGATTAGCACCCACACGAGCACTATACTAATTGCATAAATAACAACTGTTTCATAGCCAGCCAAAAACCAGGCCCAAGCAGATGTTGTCAAATGCATCCATTTTGTCCTATAATCTTTAAATAATCTTTTTATAAAGTCCCATCTGAAGAAAGACCTAATCCATCCTTCCCTGTAGGAGGGGAATTATCTTTCTGATGGCATAAAATAATCCTTTTAGATGACATGAAACCAACTCTCAGGCTAAATCCTTTCTCTTCCTCCCCCACAGGTGCCATCACTCCTGTAAAGAACTGCATTTAGGAAATAAGCTGGAAGGCTGGAGGGGTTATTCTGAGCCTCAAATAGCGTTAGGTTGGAATCTGATTCTCCGAAAATGGTTCTGGCTGGCTGTGTGGAAGATCTTACTACTTCTAGCTAGAGGGGAGCCTCTATTTCCCAGTAAGGAGCTGGGGTGCTGGTCTCTCCTGGAGGCTGCCTTCATAGACACATGGGGATGGTGAGAGGTTAGGAGGAAGGGCAATTAGAGACCGCCCCAGATGGAAAGAGTGCTACTGGATCACTGATCCTGAGTTGGTGTCCAGGCTATGTCGATGAATGGAGGTTCAGGACCAGGACTTAAGAGTAAAGCAAGCATAGGATTTATTGAAAGGACAGCAAAGCTCCTGCATGGAAGGGGCTTAGGAAAAGCGATGCCATAGTATAGCCAGAGTGTTAGGAGTGACATAGGGCTCTGCATAGTTTAGGTTCAACTACTGTCTTGAAACTTAATACATTTGTGATTGGTTGGCACCTAGTTAACATCCCCTCTGAACCCAGCCACCTGCCTGACCACATCCTTACTGACCAGAACAGTCTTAGAAGGTCTGGTCAGCTCATCCTGACCTTGGGGTTCACCATCCACATCCTACAGCTGCATTCTGTTATCTTGATAAGAGGCCTGTTATTTCTCTAGGAAGCCTGTTGTTTCTCCTGCCCCTTCAGATTTCTGCTGCTAAAATGGCTCCCTCATTCAAAATGGAGTCACCACTGTCAGTTGTTCCCCTCAGAAGAGTATTGTAATTAGAGCTTCAGGTGATGGTGGTGGTGTGGTGGGGGATCAGGGGTAACCTCATTTGAAGGAAAGTAAGTCCAGCTGGGAAAGAAGGGTGCCTTGCTGAGAAGTAGACTTTGCATTCAAATTCTAACTTGGCCACTTACTAATTATGAGGCTTGGGGACCTTACTTTCTTCCTCTTTTAGAAGGTGTGAAGTAGGAGGCATGTGAGTAAAGCCTTTTTTGTAAGATCCATTTGGGAAATCTGTATGCGCAGTAGATGAGAAAGCCTGGGTTGTGGGAGTTTGAGGTGGAAGAGATGGGGTGAACTGAAGTTAGAGTATACAGGGCTCTTTAAATCCTGGATCCTTTTCTGATATACTAGGTAAGTGTCCTCTTCATAGGGTAGCTTTTTTGAGGACAGAATTATTCCTGAGACAAACCATCACTTGTATGTTTTTTCGTGATCAAATGATGTAAACTTGTGCCCTAGCTTGTAACATGATACGCTCACCCATTAAGCTCTCACCTTATACTGCACAGCAACTATTCTAGTCATCTATTTCCTGCAGCAAGATTTACTGAGCACATACTATGTGTCAGGCACTGTGTGACATACTGGAACCCAAACAGGAAAGACTAAGTAAGCCCTTAAGGAGCACACAGACTTGTGGAGAAGACTACCCTGTTCCCCATGCCATGTGCTAAGTTTCAGGATAGAGGTTGGCACAAAGTGTTCGAGAGTGAATGAAGACTTGCTCATAATTACAGTTATTTTTATTTTTACAGAGGAGGGCAGGGAGGAGCCAGGAGAGGTGACACAGAGGGAGCAATGAGGACCGAGATAACTCAGTGTGCAGTAGAGAATGCTAGCAGTAGGCAGATGCAGATGGGAGTGTGTGGATGCCAGTGTTTGGGGTGGGGCAGGAGCTGGCAGGCGAAGGGCATTCCAGGAGAGAGCGCAATGAGTGCCAACCCATGGTTCTGCATGGCTGTATGGAAAGGGGGCTAAGAGATGGTAGGGGAGATGCTGGGGAGTTAGTGGAAGTCAAAACCAAAGGTATCCCATGGTCTTGAAGGAGTAAAGCTGTATCCTGTAGTGCCTTTGAAATCCTCCTAAATGGGAGAGTGACATGATCAGATTTTAGAAAGATAATTCTGGTGGCAGTGTGCAGCACAGATGGGAGGGGGGATTGGAAACAAGGAATCCTATTCCGTAAAGATTGTGATAATCCAGACCAAGGGATGATGAGGGTCTGGATGAGGGTGGGTGCACAGGAATGAGACAGAGTGGATTAGAGAGAGATTTAAGGAAGACAATCAACCTGGATACTGACTGAGATGAGGGACTGGAGGGAGGAGAGAGAAAAGCTACCCTAAGGCTTCTGGTTTGGGTGATGGGGTGCATGATGGTGGTGCTAGTCAGGGAACAAAAGAGGAAGAAGGGGCAGGGTGAGGGAAAAGAGGAGGGAATTATGAATTCTGCTTTGAATCTGTTGCATTTGAGGATTTCCAGGAAGAGGTACCCAGTTGGAGGCTGATAATGGCTTTAAAGTTGGGAGAGAGGTGCATTTATTTATTATGCAAAGACTTACTGTCAACGTGGCAGGTGTTAACTGTCTAGTTCTGAAGATACAGTGGGAAGATGATGGAGAGAGTCTCTATTCTCACCGAGTACTCTTCCAATGAAGGGGAAACAAACACAAAACAAATGGATAATCCGATAGCGGGCTACCTTACAGAGGGGATAAGAAGGAAGAATTCTGTTTTGCAAGCACAAAGCCCTGGATTCAAACACCAGTCCCACACACACAAAAAAGGTAACATTTGAACCAAGATCTGATTAATGACAGAGAACCAGCCATGTAAAACCCCCTGGGGAAAGCATTCTAGGTAGAGGGAACAGCACATGAGAAGGCTTTTTGGTGAGAATAAGTTGGCATGACCAAAGAAGAGAAGGAAGGCCAGAGTGTGTGGTGTGCAGTGTGTAGTGGGATAGAAGGTAGAGCAGGGAGATGGAGAAGTGACCAGAGGTAAAGTCACATTGTACAGTGTGTCATTCACATTAGGCTAAAGTGCATGGTAAAAAATGGCCCTCAAATCTCAGTAGCATACAACAGAGACGTTTATAGTTCCCTTATATCACGTGTCCATCACCGGTCAGTTGCACATCTCCATTCCAAGGCACAGGTGGATGGAGAAGCTCCCACCTAGAACATTTCTGTTGTTTTGGAAGAGGAAATGGCTTTAAGGCTTCTCACAAACACTGATGTGTCATTTCCATTGGCCAAAGCAAATTACCCAGCCAAGTGTGATGTCATTGGGGTGGGTATATGGAATCCTCCCAGAGAGGGAAGTAATAGCTATTGGAGATAAACAATACAATCTATCTTATAGCCCACAGCAAGTAGATAGGAATTTATTCCAAGTGCCGTGGGAAGGTATTGGGGTTTTTTTCTTTTTTAACAAAGGGGTATTAATATTGGTTGCTAAGGTAGGCTACAAGTTAGATTTTAGAAGCAAAATAGGAGATACAAGAAATTGGGTTATCTAGAAAAGTATATCTCAGATATGAGCACATGGCAAGAGTTGCATTAGGATAGAGCCTTGAAACTACCTTGAGGAGAAGGTCTTCTGCAGGAGGCACACTGAGTGGATGGTTTGGCTGGAGCCTGGTGTCCTCAGCACTCTTCTCCATTTGTATAGGGAATCAGGATCCCCTAGATGGTCTTTGGACAGAAGCCTCTGGAATGCCTCACTATGAGTGTCAAGTTAGAAACTAGAAAAGGAAAATAAAATAGTACCTTATTGTAGGAGGGGGGATGCTAAGGTCTAATTTAGAAGAGTTAGGTTGGAGGAAGCAGAAACAAAGGGCAGCTTATGCTTTTCTCTTCTTTTACATAACATCCATTTTAAGACAAAAAAGTTAGCTGGGTGTGGTGGCAACTACCTGTAATCCCAGCTCTTGGGAGGCTGAGGCAGGAGAGTGGCAAGTTCAAGACCGACTTGAGCAACGTAGTGAGATTCTGTCTCCAAATTAAAAAAATAAAAGTAAAAATATAAGAAAGAAAAAAAAAAAAGGAAAAGAAAAAAGTCAACTCCAGTCATGAATCTTCTTCCTGAGTGGAAGGAAGAGAGATGTGGACAAGATGGTGGGGCTTGCTCAAGGAGAGTGGATCCTTGGGGCAGCATGCCATTCTGCCACATAAGCTAAAGACAAAAGAGAAAAAAACCCACCATGTTTGGGAGTTCCCAATGCAGTAAAGACCACATGCTAGACAATGACCTATGTTAGGGCAGGTGGCTCTACTCACATGTGGCCCAGTCCAAACTATCAAACTGACCAATCTGGATCCATCTGCCCCGTGGGATGGGGGTGAAACAGGAGCTCTTCTTCCTGGATCTGTCTTCTACTCTTATCCATCCATTCCAGGAGAGGGAGTGGAGACATCCAGACAGAGGAAGAGAACTTGGACCTTTTCTCCTGCCAAAGATCCACTTGGGGGTGGCTCCACTGTGGTTCAATGCATGTTTGAGATATGACAGAGGATTCCAGAAGGAGAGGAAGAGGAGACATGCCTTGACACCCAAGGCAATTGACTCTTCCTACTTGGTGAGTTTTATTGAGAACAACAAACCTTGGCTATCATTTTTATAAGTGAATGTGTTATCTTTTCAACTAAAGTCATAAATGCATTACAAATAGAACCTTATTATTTATAGTTCCTTTGATCTCATTCCCTCCTCCCCAGAATCTAGCACAGTCCAGTCAAAAATGAGAAAAATATCTGCATGGCTGAATGAGTGAATAAATAAATGATTTCCCAGGAGGCTCATCCAGAAACAGAACTGGTGAGCCATTCCTCCATGATGAACTATCTATGCATTTGGGATATAGAAAGAAGGGAATTTATTATGCTGTCAGAGACTTAGAGCAACAAGGCAGGCTTTCAGATTCTCTTCCTGCTGGCTGGGCCCCATGTGAGTGGTGAGAGAATTACAACGTGCCTCAGTGACCACAAGGGACTAAGATGGACTAAGGCCATTACCCATGGAGAGCCTACCCGGCAAACTGGCTGGAATTCAGAGATAGTTCTGGTAAGTCCTTCTGTGGCACTCTGAGGCTTTGGTGACAGAGTTAATTAATCAGGACACCAGTGTCAAAATTAAAGTGAGAAGGGAAAGTCAATTAGTGATTGAATAGTCAGCAAGGAAACATATTTTAATGAATTTCCCTCTAATTTGAGCTATTCTTGCTCCTCCTCTTGGATACTCTCTCCTTTTCTAAGTACTGCCGGGGTTAGGAGGAGGGAGGGACAGAATTCAGCTCTAATTTATACTCCAGCATAGATGGGTGAAAGTCTTCTGTCTGCAATACGCCAGGGTCCCAGAAAGGTTTTTCCTCATCACTTGGAATTCTTTTCGGTAGCATGTTCATTTCAATTTGCAGTCACCTCTTTAGCTCCTCTTCAGCAGGCTTGGCCAGACTCCTGAGGATCTGAGCTGAGAGGGGGAGACACAGATAGGGAAGGAAGGCTGGCTGAAGCTGGGCTCTCCAGGGATGCATCTGCCATTCTCCACCCTCCACAGCCTCTTCTAACTCTATTTGCTTCTACACGGAGACAGGAGAGATTATGATGTTTCACAGGCTTTCCAGACCCTGTCATGGTTAATAAAGGTCTGGCAAGAGCTGGAGCTAGATGGCTCAGCAGGCTTTTGGTGCTGAGGACTAAGGGAGGGAAGGAAGGCATAGCTGTTGGTCCAGCTGCCTGTGTAACGCAAGGAGCCCTGGAACCAAGAGGGAGAGGAGGGTTTGAGGGTCCCTGCTTCCTGAACTCTCTCCACAGATTTACTGATCTTACAATGTCCGTGTGCACTGTAGGTCTGCTAGGAGTGAGGCTGAGGTTGAGAAAAGGAACCCTCAGAGCATTGGGTTGTTAACATCAAAGGAGTAGTAGAGGAAAAGGAAATCAAGGTCTGTGGCTGGAAGTGGAACGTGAAGTCAGGGGAAAGCTTCTGGACCAGGGATCTCTGTGTTTCCCTGACCTAACTAGACTCAGGGTTGGCTCAGGGCTTGGGGAGGACTTTAGCCTAAAGTGGGGGTTTAACGTCACCATTTCTCTATATCACAAAATAATAGATTTTCATTGTAAGAAAAAGAAGTTAAACTGCATCTCACTAAGCAGAGGCTAGCCACTGCTAATATTTGCAGACATTTTCAAAGTAAATGTCTTTCATCTTTTCATTGATAAGTCAGTATTTCATTATATGTTATGACTCTCTGGTAGGCAGGAGTATTTGAGCCATTGTAAATACTTTGATTTGTAATATTTACAAATTAAAACCTAGTTCAAAATTTATTTCCTAAAAAATAAAAACTATTAGGTAAACCTGAGTTCCTTTTATATACATGAAAAATAATTAAAATTTAGTCATAGATTTCTCATATAGAAAAAGCCAATTTAAACAAAGGAGAAAATGACTAAAAAATATAAATGATAGATGATAGAAAACTAAGTTGTTCTTAGAAAAATGCACATTCTGAAAATATCAAGAAAAAACTGAAAACTGATAATATTATTAAAAGAAAGAAAAATATAATAGATCTGAAAAGGAAAAACCCATTAGTGAATTTAAGAATGAATTATTGTTACTTATTATGTGATTTTGGTAAGAATGTAAAAGGATTGTAGAATAAATACATATTTACCTTGGTATGTGGTCTCCTTCTGTATAATTTTAATGATAAAATATATTCTATGAAGTTGTTATTGTACTATGTTGGATTTTGCTGTAATAATTAAATATGTTTCAGATTATACTATTATAAAGATAACTGTGATTAACATTTTGTGGTGCTGCTGTTGTTATTATGAACTTTTTAAAAGTAGATTTGCCTGATGCTTGAAAAATGTCATGATGAAAACTGTTATTTTTTACAATTCATATTCACTAATGAAAAAACTAAATAAGAGTAGATTTGCCTAGTGAAATTATGGCATTAAATTGTTTGAAATTTTGAGAGTTTTTGCTGGCAAAATGATTTACAGAATGATTGACCAACTTATAGAGGTTTTACTACACTTTTATCAGCCAAAGATACTATTAAAATTTAAGTTGAGGTATGAGTTGTACAAAATGAACTGACTCTATTTTAAGAGCTTAGTTTGATAAATTTTCGTAATTATGTACACCTACAAATCTACCACTCCCAATAAGATATGCAGTATTCACCCCACACAGGAAGTTTCCTATGGTCACACCCAGTCTCCACCTATGGTGGCCACTTTTTGACTTTCTTCACCATTTCTTTTGCTATCCTGAACTTTGAGTAAAAGGGGCTGGGGTATGGCTCAAGTGGTAGAGCACCTGCCTAGCAAACCCAAAGCCCTGAGTTCAAACCCCAGCAGTGTCAATTAAAAAAGAAGAAGAAAGAAATAAAAAAGGAATTTTACAGAAAGCATTCTATTTTCTGTCTAACTTTGGTTGCTGTTTAACTCAATGTTTGTGAAATTCATTCATGCTTTTATATGTATCAGTAGTTCATTCTCTCTTTAGACTGAGTACTTTTCTACTGCATGAACATAGCTTGTTTATCTATTTTCCCGTTAATGAACATTTCAGTTGTTTCATAGTTGGGTCTATTAGGAATAAGGCTGTTACAAGCATCTATGCACAGTTGAAAAATATTACCCACTTTTGTGACATATATCTTCATTTCTCTTGGATAAATATCCAGGAGTGGAATTGCTAGGATAGAGGATAGGTATGTTAATTTTATGCAAATGTCCAAAATGGTTGTGCATTTTACATGTCAATAGAGATGTGTGAGTTCAGTTCTACATCCTTACTAAAATCTGAAATTGCCAATCTGTTTTATTTTAGCCATTCTAATAGAAGGAAAAACATATATAATAGGTATGCTGAACACCTTTTCAACTTACTTTTAAAGTACTTAGTAGCAATTCTTTTTCTCTACATATATACATCTCTATATATGCAGTATATTTTATATTTTGTCTTGTTATTATTTATAAGACTTTATATATTATGGATACAATCCCTTTGTCAGATATATGGAAAATATATCCTAGTCTGTGGCTTGCTGTTATTTGTTAATAATATATCCTCATTGAGTAGAAAATTTTAACTTTTATGAAGTTCAATTTACCAAATTTTGAATCTTAAGATTTGTTATTTTTGTGTCCTAAAAAATCTGTTTTCCTAAAGTTGGGAAGATATTTTTCTGTACCTTCTTCCAGAGACTTTATGCTTGTAGTTCCTATACTTAGGTTTTTGACATATTTCAAATTGATTTTTTTGTGAGGAATAAGGTCGGGATTGAGGTTCTTTTTTTCTCTGCATATCCAGGTGTTTAAGCATGATTTATTAAAAAGACAATTCTTTTCCTTCAAATTGGCTTGGTAATTTGATTGACAATTAACCATATAGATCTAGATCTAGTTTTGAAGATTCTATTCTGTTCGATTAATTATCACACATTTACAGGATGTGTTATTCTTTTAATGCACAGAGGATTTGATTTACAAATATTTTGTTACAGATGTTTGTGTTTGTGTTTCTGAAGAATATTGTTCTGTGTTCCTTCATTGTAATATCTTTTCCAGAATTTAGTACCAGGGTTCCATAGGGAGTGCTTCTTCCTTTTCTATTTCTAAAAGAATTTGTATAAGATTGACATTATTATTTTTTACATGCTTGACATAAGTCATCAATGAAGCTATTTGGGAATGAACTTTCCTTTGGTGCTTTTTAAATTATAACTTCAGTTCAAAAATAGATTTAGGACTGTATTATTTAGATTTCCTATGGTGTATAAGTTTTGAAAATTTGTATTTTTAAAGAAATTTCTCCATTTAAACTATCTTTCTTAGAAATGACAATAGTTGGATCTTACTTTCCTACATGATCTGACAATCTTTGCTTTTTCAGTTAGAGCAGTTAGCTCACTTATATTCAATATAATTATCACTATGATTGAGTTAGGTCTCCCATCTTGGTATTTATTTTCTATTTGTCCCATTTGGTTGGTTTTCCTTGCCCATTCTCCCCCCACCATATTCTTAGGTGAATTAAATATTTTGATACATTATTTTATCTCCTCTTTTGACTTTTTAAACTATACCTACATTGTACAATTTGTAGATTATTCTCGGAATCATTTGATTATCAATATATGCTTTTAAGCAACAACTCTGTGAACAGTGTAAGAACACACTGCAATGGTGTCACGGCACCTGCCTCATGTTTCTTCTCTATGTTTACGTTGTCATGTTTCTTTCTGTTACATATGCTATAAACCCATAAGGCACTGTTATAATTTTAGTTTTGCACAATTAATGGTCTTTTCAAGAATTAACAACATACCCATTTTAGTTCTTTTATAGTTTTCATCTCTCTGCTAAAATTTCCTAAGATTTTTTTTAAAAGTCTATCTTTTTTAACTGACAAAGATTGCATATATTTATGGTTCAGAGCATGATATTTTGAAATATGCATACACTGTGAAATGACTATCTAAAGCTAATTAACATATGCATTATCTCACATACCTATCTTTTTTTTATGTGTGGTGAGAGTACTTAAAATCTATGCTCAGCAATTTTCAGCTTTGAAATTTTACAGTTACTATTTAGATAAATTTAACATTAGGCCTCTTTCTATTTACTGTTACTCTACTCCACAATTTCTTGCTCTCTGGTGGCCTCCTAAGTCTTCATGTATGTTGGACATTGTGTGTGAAGGAATAGCAGAGATTGAAGTAAATACTATCTGTCCATAGAAAAGGTATGGCTCCCTCTAGCCTGCTAATGTAGGGGACTGAACTATTAAAGTTATCTTAAGCAGAGCCCAGGCTCTGTCAGTTTCAGCTGGGTCCAGCTCACTGCTGGCTTCAGAGGATTTGCACATGGTAGCAGGACTTTCCCTTCATCAGGGTTTGGGATCTGTGACACCCACAGTCTTGCTGCTAAGTTTTTGCAACTCGGGAGACCTCCCTCCACCCCCAGCCCCTGCTCCCAGTTTTAGGAGAGCTGCTACACTGCCCTTGGTGGTTCTCCTGTCCCACATAGGCCTCAGTCTTGCATACTGGAAGGTCCTAGGTGGCACAAGGGCCTTCCCTTCACCCCGGCCCTGCCCTTAGTCTTGGTCTTTTCCTCATCTGCACTTGATGAAGAGTTATGTGAAGGCATTGGTAACTTTTTGGGATTCTAATCAGTCATAGTTCACAGCCCTTAAAATGTTGTTAGAAGTCTGAAGGATATCTCTCTATCTGAGTTTATGGTACATTCCTCTTCTTTCTGCTCCTTTTTTGCAGACAGAAGTAGTCATGGATCTCTTCTACCCTAGAAAGAGCATGTCATTTTCTGGAATTTACTTCATTTAGGTTTTTTTGCATACTCAACGCTCTGATGGTTTTTAAACTATGATTTTATAGCTTATCCAGCCAGTTCCTATTGCTAGTGCAGATTCCAATTGTGGCTTTCTACAATTTATAAATGTCGCCATTTATAAATCGGTGGACCTTTTTATCCTCAGACCTCACTTGAGAAACTCCCAAGGACAGCCCCGCCCTTAAACAAATTTCCACCCCTACCGGAGACTACTGCGCATGCGCTAACTTTTGTAACCTTCCCCTCCTATAAAAGCCACACCTGGCCCAGGTTCGCTGCTGCCCCCATCTTTTCCGCGGCCAGCCTGGCAGTTTGGGCCTGCCATTAAACTTTGCTCTATGGACGTGAGACTTTTCTCCTGAGGTTTCTTTGTGAGCGGCGTTTTCCTAACATTAACCAGAAGCAGAGGTCCCAAAGGAATTATTTTTAGATTTATGCTAACTTAACAGTGGGAAATGGTACATGGCACTTTAGTGGTTAACTTATATTTTTTACTCTCTACAGATGAGACATCTTAAATCTTTATTGGTTAAAGATGTTGCTGCTTTTGTGAGGGTATTTTATCCTTCTATATTTTAGAATCTTAACTTTTTCTGATCAACATATAGAGACTTAAATATGAAACATAATGCCTGTTTATTATATTTGTAGCAATATGTTCTTCTTGTTGCTTGCCTCTATTCATTTTTTTGCAACCAAACTTACAGATGTTACTCTTTTTTTAAAGACTTGCATTGCTCTAGTCCTATAAAGTTCTTTTTCCTCTTGAGATTTGGAGAGAATTCGATTCTATGTCTTTCAGAGATTTTGAGGTTTAAAAAGAAAACATTTAACTCTTCCACCCAACTGGAATTTATTTCAGTGCATAACATAAAGTGAGATTCTAAAATTACTGTTTCTCCAAATTGTTAGCTAATTGTGCCGGCACCATTCACTGGGTAATGCGTTCCTCCCTCATTGTGCGGTAATGAATATTACATCTTCCTACATAATCAGGTCCATTTTGGTGCCATCTGTTCTGTTACAGTGATTTCTCTGCCTGGTCCTGGGCAGATACAGATGCAATTTTGAAACTGCAAAGCAAGGAGATGACCATGGACCTAATACAGCCTCTTTAGGACCTAGGAGTCAGTGTCCCTCTGAAAGTATGAAAAGGTGAGGCTTTAATTATTTGCTGGTTTAATTCTATAATTCCCAAGAATTGAAGCTCTTTGAGGACTAGGATTGTCCTTGGAAGGATGAAGCTCTCTTCTTGAGCTTTGTTCCCCTGGGAGACAGCATTCGATTGAGAAATCTCCCAGCTTTGTGTTCTTGGAAATTTTCTTCCCAATGGAGCCTGGATAAGACTCCTGTGTGACTCCCGAGTTTACCGATGACAAGCCAGTCACAGACCCTAGTTAAACATGATTAGCTGAGCTACTTTTTCCCTCTGACAAATCTGGACAAAGTACCCACAGCTTCTCTTGACCAAACTTTGATTAGGCCTTTTCTCTCCCCACAGGCCCCTGAACTTTCACCCATGCTTGGCCTGAGGGGAACAGCCCCTCACAACACCACCTGCGATCCTGCTACAGAGACAGACAGCTCCTCATTACCTCTCAGACCTTCCCACCTGCTCACTCCACGCCTCCACATTTGCTTCTTGTTTGTTCTCCCTATAAAAGTAAAGCCCTTTCCTGGCTGATACTTAGGGTGCTTGGAGGTCTTGAGGTCAGACCGCTCTTCCTATTGCCATGTCTCTGCGATGGTGGGCATATGGTTTGTGTTCTCCAAAACTCTTGCTGAGATTTAACTGTCAATGCAATGGTATTGAAAGATGGTAGGATCTTTAAAAGGTGAGTAGGTCATTAAGAATGAATGCAGTTCCCATGAGTGTGGATTAGCTACTGCCAGATGAGGTTGTGATAAAGCAAGTCTGCCCCTCATGCTTTCTCTTGTTCCTTCAGCTACTTGCCATTCTCCTTTCCACCACATGTTGAAGCAACACGAAGCCCTCACCAGAAGATGAGAAGATATCAGTACCATGCTCTTGGATTTCCAACCCACAGAACTGTGAGCCAAAATAAACCTCTACTCTATTATAAATTATAGTCTCAGGTATTCTGTTAGAGCAAAAGAAAATGAACTAAGGCATTCTCCCTCCCTCTATTGTAATAGTCCTTTCATTTCATGTTATTATTCACTACTTGAGAAAAAATAGTATCTACTTACATATCACCATATCCCCAATGTCTAAACAATTGCTTTACAGTTGGTGATACTAATGGTTCAGCTAGTTTCCTTTTTAATTATAAGAGTAATGTAAAATCATTGAAAGAAAAGAATTGAATAGTTCAGAATGATATGAAGTAAAGTATAAATCTTCCTTCCCCTCTACTTTGATCATTTGGAAGTCACCATTACACCATTACTTAAATTTCTTTCATATCCTTTAAGAAATTTTTTATGTTTACCAGAAAAATATGTGTATATATGTGCATATCATGAATGGGATTATTTATGCTTAATCTTTAACTTTTTGTTTTTTTACTTATCAATTAGTACATCAGTACATCTTGGGCATTATTTTCCATATCAGTACACATAAAGTTGAATCCTGCTTCCTAGCATCAGCAAAGTATTCTGCAGTATAGATGGTCTATAATTTATTTAAGTTAATTTATTCCAGGTCTTTGATATTACAATAATATTGCTATAAATATCCTTATGTATATATTTTTGTGCACCTGTACAAGTGTATGTAGAAGTCTAAATTCTTGTAAGTAGAAATGTTTAAGGATTTAAAATTGGTAGATTATCAAATTTCCTTCAAATTGTTCTTCAACAAAGGCACATCACTTTATACTTTCATCAAAAATGAATGAAAACAAAATTTTCTCTAACTTTTGGTCATTACTGGATACTATGTTTACATGTGAAAAATTGAACCTAGCTACTAATGCAGTTAGC
The DNA here is from genome assembly GCF_047511655.1 of Castor canadensis. NCBI lineage: Eukaryota > Metazoa > Chordata > Mammalia > Rodentia > Castoridae > Castor > Castor canadensis. Next base: position 22,808,201 of record NC_133387.1, on the reverse strand, counting down.
GTCACTTTGTGTGTGAGATGTTCACATGGTCATTGCCATACTTCATTGGGTATTTTTTTCTTATTGATTTTGAAGAGTACTTTTATATCAAAGAGATTAGCTTGACTGTCATATATGTTGCAAATAATATAACCATTTGTCTTTTGATGCTGTAAATGTTACTTTTTTTCTAAAAATTTTTATAGTCAAACCTTTTAACTTTTCTTGTATAACTTCTATATTACTTTCAATTCAAAGTATTGGCATATCACACTTTGCTCAAAGCCAAAACTTATGAACATTTAAGTTGTTTTCAATTTTTGGATTATCTCAAACAATGCTTGCAGATGCATATTCATTGTTGACTTTTTCTTTGGGCTAGTTCCTGGAAGTATTACTTAGGAATCCACAGTAAGAACTTTTCAAGCAGGTGGTAGGCATTGCCAAGTCAAGGCCACCAGGTTTCAGCCCCTTTTAAGTCCTCCAATCACTATATCAGGAGAAGTGAGTGGTTCTTTTCTCCCAGAAGAATGAGAGCTAGGGATGAAAAGGAATGGGTGACAGGAATGTGGGGGTCCATGGTATTAGAAGAGCACTTTAAGAGAACATTGTAAAGGACTAACCACAGGTGCAAATTCAAGTTAGCATTTTTATCACTTAGCTTGTACTCCTGCTGCAAGTTCGCTAGCAGGATTTACTTGGAATCCAGGCATCTGTGGGGATGGTGATTAATTAGAAACTTGACTTATACTGTTGAGTTTTGTATCAGCAAGCATGTAGAGACCCTTTCCTCTCCATTTTCCTACTGTATTTGAGCACATGATCTTTATATTTTATGTATCCTGTCTATTAATTTCCTATAACCTTTTAAAACTATATGGAATGAGGGACAAATCCTATCTAGTGGGGATAATGAATTTGGGGCTAAGTTTGATTTTTCTCTTTTAAATGTAAATGAAAAGAGAATTTATAAATCCTGACTGTTGCTGCTAATTCTACCAAAGGTAAATTGCTTACTGCCTTGCATACTTATAGACAAACATGTAGCCAGAATTTCTCTATTTTCAGAACTGAAATTAGTTTAGACACTTTAGTTAAAATGACAGGGTTGCTGATTTGTCTGATGATTCCTTCAAAGACTTCTGTAATCTTACACCCAGAAATTCACTTTAACAGATCAATCTTTTATGTTCATGTCAACACACACACTCCTATTTGTACCCATGTCACCTTCTCAACAATACTGAATTCTTGGAGAACAGGCTATCTGTATGATGGATCACAGTGTGTCACAGTGCTGAGTGTGTGCCCTGCTCAAATAGGTGCTAAATAAACAATTGTCAAATCACTAAGTATAGCCACATGTTATTTCTTCCAGAAGAAATAACTGCTATTTTCTCAAAGGAGGAAGTTCTGATTGGACCCAATGTTGCAGAATCTTATGTGTCAGATAGAACATTAATTTTACAGGAACTTATTGTGGGTTGTTGTACCAGAGGCCATGGACTTTGTGTATAAAATAATTTGATAGTAATATTGAGAAGAGGATGACATCTCTCTTTAGTTCCTTTGCACCTGTAGACACATTCCTTAACCTCTTTGGTCATCATTTATGAAATGGAGATGAAAATTATGGATAGCTCAGAGGACTGTTGCTCTCATACATGAGAAAGTGTCTTAAGAATTCTTAGGAGCACGATTTAAATATGACCTGTTTGGGCCTAATTTTGTGACCTCTATTCATTCGTTTTAGACAGGTGCTACGGAATGAGGTTCGGGTCAGTGTTTTTGTTTTGTTTTAAACTGGAGGATTCCTCTTTACAAATGTTCTGAGGTCTCAACATTAACTTTTATGTCCTTTGGGATATAATTTTCCTGGTTTGTAAGAAAGTGAAATGAATATAGTTAGCTGTGCTCCTCTCCCCATTTCTTTCCTAACCATTGGAGAGGAACTGGTTCCCACTTCCCAATTTGCTCCATGTCTTTTAAGGCCATTGGAAGGGAGAAATTCAAGAAGCCCTTGCTCTTTAAGGACCTCAGTGTTGCACCCCACCCCTATCAGGGCCAATGGCATAAATCAATCACAGAGCCGAGTAGAAGGGAGGCTGAATGATTCAAAGAGTATGTGTGGTGTCTGGACCCCCATGTATTTCCCTGGATAAGAGCAGTATTCTAGGTTCTTAGTAGTTCTGAGCTTAGTTGCACTAGGTAATGACTTCCTGGATGCAGACAATAGAGGAGACTGTGTCCCAGGCACTGGATGAAGAGATGGACAAGAAAAGAAGCCATTATAAGTAAGGCAGGAGGATCCTGAGAAATTCCCTTCTATCAAGCATTCAAACAAATACTCATTTGCTGCAGGCACTGGATCTGAAAGCAAGGCAGGAGTCTCTGCCTACCTGGAAATGACTTTTTCATGTGGGAAGATGGAAGATATTGAAATGCAACGAGGATGGTTGGTTAGAGAGCCTCTCTGCTCAGCCTACTTTTCTGAGCAGACCTGAAGGAGGTTTTGCTAGCCAAGAGGGGAGCTATCTGGAAGGTGGTGGAAAAAGAAACCTAAAAGGAGAAGATACATAGAATATGGATATCTAGACAAATATTTTAAGTTCCAGCTGTGAAAATTATCATACAAAAGGCCAAAAAACTATTGCAAAATAGAGGAAAAGAACACAAACTAAGAGGGGGAAGTACAGTTTCAATCTAGCTTCTAAGAAATGTATGGCACGTGGAAGTTTAATATGAGTCAACTGTGTGAAGCAGATGACTTCAAAATGATTTTTAGATACACTTATGATTATAGTGTCCAAATTAAATTGGGTTGCAAATCTATCAAATTAAAGCAAATGGGTAGACATTTCAAGGGCAGCAGACTCAGGTTCACAATGACAATAATATTCCTGACATTTAAGGCTATCTAGGTTTCTCAGGAAACCCTGAGTTTCCCAATTACCCTTTCTAGTACCCTGCCAACTCAGATGTTTGGCCTTTGGTTTCTCTGAAGTTTCTAGCAGGTTCTAAGCCCTACATGGAATCAGTAGGTGCCCCCAAACTAGTCCTTCTTTATGTCTTGGAAAACTTCCTCCACAAGACCTGCCAGTCTTGCTTTGGAAACTGTGTGGAGTGACAATAGACTCTTACTGAGTGCACAGATCAGGAGGCTGATGGGGTGGGGACGTCTGTGAGAAGGAGCATTGATGACCCAGCTGTGCTGGACACAGGGCTCTCAGGTCAGCCAGGGAATAGAAGCTTCCCTCATTCTCACAGCCAGGCAGAGGGCAGTAGGGACCCCAGGTAGGAATGTCTTATCCAAAAGAGAGCTTGGTGAGTGCCAGGCTCTTTGCTGGTTCTTCTGCCTTGCTGAGCGCTACTTCCTGCTACTGATGGTTGATGGTTGGAGCTTCTGACTGAAGAGTTGGCCTTTCAAATCCGCAACCTCCACAACCAATGAGACCTGGCCTGGATAAAGAGGACAGCAGAGTTGGATTTTGATTTCCATTGTCAGAGCTGCCCTAGACTGAGCGACATAAGCTGAGTCCCTTGGCAAGGATGACCTCAGTTTCCCTGAAATGAAGTGCAGATGGGAAGGTAAAGAGCCAAGGTGAGTCAACATCTGTGAGGGGTGAGATGTGACAGATTAAAGATGGGCACTGAGGGGAGAGGAAGCCAGGAAGCACAAAATTAGACTTGGTGCATGAGAGAAAGAGATTAAACAGAAAAAAAAAATTGCCAGCAGCTTTGGATTTACCCAACCGGAGTTTCTCCGCTGGGCAAGGAAAGCTTAAGTAATCCAAATTAATTTCTAGTTAAAGGCAGAGCTCAGAGAGCAATCAAACAGGTGACCACAGCTGGCACCAAATTTCACTGGGAGATAAACCACAAATGCTAAAAATAAGCTGCGTGTGCTGAGAAGGGACTGCTTAAAATCATTCAGCCCTAAGTGCAATGTTAGAACACTTCAATCAGTCATTCGACACACCTGCTCCATGCTAGGCACTGGGCCTCCAATGGAGTCAGAGACCTGGTCTCTTCACAACCTAGCATGGAAGATGCACAGAGGAGGAGAGCCAGATGGGATTATCCAATGTCGATATACAGAAAGCGTAAAGAAGGCATGGGAAAAGTGGAATGGGGGTGGGAGTAAGAAAAGATTCTGAAGCACCTTAACTGAGCTTGATGGACCAGTAGGAGTTATTAGGCTAATAGCAGAGGAAAAGGACTCTGGAGGCAGCTGGAATAGCAGCTATGATGGTGTCAAAAGGGAGCCTGGCTGTGCTGGGGGCAGTTAGGGGGGTGGGTGGAGAGTGTCAGCAGTCCTATGTGGCTGAACCCCAGGTGAGATCCCTGGGACCAGGGCGGGTAGACTAGAATGAGTCAGTTTGAATTATGTTTTGAAAGATGATGACCGAATCCCTGGAGGGTTCAAAGCTGGAAGGTGACTTGAATAGACGTAGATCTGGGGAAGTTTCCTCAGACACCATGGGGTGGGTGTGGATGGTGGGCCATACTGGAGGAAGTGAGATTGTCTGCAAGACTCTAGCTGTCTTCCAGGCAAAGGGCTGTGTCCCTCACTAAGGCACTGTCAGGCAGAACAGACGAAGAGATGGAGGATGTCCAGTGATGGAATGCACACTCTCGATGACTGAGTGACTATTTCACTGTGGTATTCCAGTGGTGAGTCAGTGGTGCCATCCTTGGAGATAGGAATGAAGGAAGAAGGGAAGGCTTAGGATGCACAGAGGGGACACATTGAGACCTGTGAGGTTGAAGTACTTGCGGGATTTCCAGAGTTGGGCAGGTGGCAGCCTCTCCTGTTCTCTGTCGCTGTTAACTCCCGCCTCTGTAAGTGGTGGGTTCATCTAGGTCCTGCCCTGGACTCCTGTCTGGGGCTCTGTCCTCTAGGCAGTAGCCTCCGTTCTACTGGGTGTAAGGTATGATCTAGGTGGTGGTATTTGAACATATCTGATATCACGCTCAGGGGTCTCATTTCTATTAGGCTGGCATTTGACAGCTAGTCCTCAGGGGATAAGTGACGCAGTAGTTTTTCAACTGTGTTTCTCCAGCCTCAGAGAGAACTCAGTGGAGGACTGAGGACAGAGATGTGGGGAATGGAAGACAGAGGGAGAGGCAAAGGGGAATTTAGGGCTCGCCCTTCAACACACTCCCGCTAAGGCTGTAAAAGCTGTTTAAAAGCAAAAGACATTTGTGAATAAATGGATGACCTAAGCTGAAGATATCTCCATCTGCTAGGTGGTTAGAGTGAGATTTGGGAGAGAGTTGGCTGGGAAGGAAGAAACAGGTTTGGAGAGTCTACCAAGGAACGAGCTAAGGAGCTTAACACAGTGCTAATAGCAGCCAGAGAATGTCTGGTTTCTGTACCATCCCCTGAGGGGTGGAAGAAGAAGTAATCACGGGGTTGTGTAGGGGTGAGGCAGGGAAAACTGAGAATTAATCTGAGGTGACAAACTGGAGTTTACATGCAGAATCCAAAATCACAGACAAGTTTTGTTTCATTCTTGCACTGTATTTATAATTTTTAACTTATTTGCCAGCATTTAAAAATTAGAAGACATTACATAAAATTTTGATTTTAGACTTTCCTTAAAAAGCTAAAACAAGTCCCAACCACACAGGGTTGATATTCCCAAAGGAACAATCAGTGGGGCTTCCTTTCAGGTAAGCGAGTGCTTTTCCATTGGTTCCAGTGTCCTCCTCTTGCTTTCCCTGAGCCTGCATTGTTTTGATAGGAACTACGTGGAGCTGGAGAGTTAAAACTTGTAATTTTTGATTCAAGGCACCTCCTACTACTCAAACAGACCAGGGGCCAAAGGCTCACTCCATTCTTAACTTGGAATATTGCTTTCTTTCGTTTTTGCAGTACTGGGGATTAAATTTAGGGTCTTGTGCTTGCGAGGCAAGTGCTCTACCATTTGAGCCATGCCCCTAGTCCTTTTGCTTTAGTTTGTGTTTCGGGTAGGGTCTCATGCTTTTGCCCAGGCTGCCCTTGAACTGAGATGTTTCTACTTCTGTCTCCCAAGAAACTGGGATTATAGACTTGTACCACCCTGCCCAGCTTAACCTTGAACATTTTTGCAGGACAAAATGATTGTTTTCTCTTTTCCTGCCCCCAAAACTTTCTCTGAAATCTAGTTCCTATTATAGGAACTGGCTCTCTTTTATATCCTGCTTGCTACAAGGTTCGTGAATGTAGTGGGCCATTTTGGGGTAGGAAGCCACATATGTCCTCTGGATAGTGGCCTGAAAAATTGCAACTGTGACTCATATCCTGGAGGACAGCTTTCCCCTAGTCTGGGGGAGGTCAGCGTTCTCTGCAATCCAGTAGAGGAGAAAGTGTTAACAATACGAAGACGGGAAGAAAGAGCATTGGAGGGAAAAGCAAGGAGGGGTGCTAGTTAGGGATAGAGGGCACAGATAGACACACTGGGAAGCAACTCCACTAGCCAAGAAGAGAATGGTAGCTTGCACTGGATAGAGCAATGGCACTAATGGATGGATGGATTGATGATAAGGAGTGAGGAGAGAGGGATAAAGTGACTGGTTTCTGGCTTATGTAACTCACTGCGATGTGCAGCTGCAGGGAAGCACATGCAAGGGACAGACCACAAATTCATTCTTTCCAAGTTCAAGGTGACTTGGAGACACTAAGAGGAGCTTGTCCAGAGCTCAGAGAAGTCTAGATTCCCTAAAAAAGCTGTTTGCTACCAAGTCAGTGGTCTTGATGGGTGCTACATACTGAACACTTGGCAGTCTCCCCTCCAAACAATTGCATTATCAGCTCTTTAATTGATTTGCTAAGTCAGTGACTATTCACTAGACACTGGTGGCTGTGTAGGTGCTCTTCTGGGTGCTGGCTACAGAGTAGAGAACAAACAGATGTTCCACCTGCTCTCAAGGAACCATGGCTGTGAGTTTTACAGCAAATGTGGACCTGATTTGGTTCTTTGACCTTCTCCTTCTCACTATATTGGGGTTATTAAAACCACCTTCATTATTTTTCTCTTTATTTTGGTTGTAGTTAATACTTTAGGATATGTTTACTTGTGTTTTTATATGTTACAACTACATTTACACCAGAATTCCAAAATTGTCTGCCATTTCTACTTTAATAGTGACCTACTGAGTATATTTAACTCTATACTTTGAATCTGAAGCTCTGAATTCTCTGAGACTGGGAACCTTTCTACTTAAAGTATGGCAGCTGACTTCACAGGTCCTGAATGAAGTATTTCTAATATCATAAAACTTACCATTTGTTAATAGTCAGAGCCAGAAGAAAGTTAATAAACTATGAAAGCTGACTTGCTCATCTACTTCTCTAGACTTTAAATCTCTTGAGGAAGGAAATATTTATTGAATCTTATTATCTTCAGTTTCTAGTACAGTCCATGGCTCCCAAGAGGAAACGAATGAATATACCTATGTCAAGTGAATAAATAAATATGGGACATATTTTTGTGATTATCCTGTTCTTTAGTTAATGTTTGTTTTATTTAAATTTGTTTGTTGTTGCCTTATCTCCTTAACTGTAAATTCAGTTGCTGTAGGCAAGAACTGTGGTTGCTTGGTGATGGAGGGCTCATGGGGGAAGCTCAGTGGAAATGTGTTGATTGCTTAGACTCTGAATTCATCCCCCTAATCACTCTCCTTCACTGTGATGCTGTTGCCCATGAGTTTTCCCCATGCTCCCTGGCTTATAGGCACAAGTCCAAGTTAGTCCTTGAATCTTTGCCATGTCTCAGCACTGTGTGCCAATGTTGCATGGAGAGGGATCCTGGACAGCTCTTGAGTTGTCCTACTAAGAACTCTCTCTGCCTCATCTTAATGTCTTAGAAGACAGGTGTCATCATCATCACCATCATCCTTTTACAGTGTACGATACCTGGAGTGAAAAGTAGTTAAGCAACTTGTCTGTAGTTAGGATTTGAATCCCCATGGTTCTAGCTGCCACACTTGTAAGCAGAGATTCCATCTAGGAACCTGGGACTATGCCTTGACTCCACTGCAGATAGCAGTATGATTTACAGGGGGGGCTGGGACCTGAGTCTCTGTTATAGAAAGAGTCTGGGGGGCTTAATGCAGGTGGCACTACTGACCACTGTGTCATCATGGACTTGGTAAACTGTTGCTCAGAGACTTCGACTGACTGTGTCTCAAGGCCATCTACCTTTCTCCAACAGTTGGGAGACAAGGAATATGACATTTTCCTACTCTGTGTCTCTAGAAATTGATAAACCTGGAACTAAGCTATGATGAAGGTACCTCCAGTAGGGATTGCAATGTGAGTTCCTCCCAAAAAATTAAGAAACTGTTAAATGCCTGAGAAGCAAAGGTTCCAATCATCCTGCAGCATGCCAGTCCAGTAGACTGTTTTTTCCTCTTCATGTTACCATCTTGGAAATAAAATAAATGAGACTGCAAGAGGGGCAGGTAGAGGGAGCCCACATCCACCCTGGTATGTAGAGGTTAGAATTTATGAGAGGCCATTCACGATTCTGGTAATAGAATGAAGTCACTTTTGGTGCCCAAGGAGGGCAATGAAAGAAAGGCAACCAAGTCCTGGTAGAGGTCTAGGATCCCAACCCACAGTGGAAATACACAGGGCCTTTAAAGAGAAAGAGCGTAGAAACTAGTACTAAGCAGAGCTGAGCCAAATCCTGACTCTTCCACTTATTGGCTAGATCACCTTATCTTCTCTAGCCTCAGTTTCCTTATCTGGAAAATGAAAGCAGTAATATCTCTCTGAAGATTAGCGACAACAAAGACACCTTACTCAACACAGAGTCCACCCTGCCCAGAAGAAACCTGTTAGCATGGTTGGAGATTTTCAAGGACATGGTAGGGAAAGAAGCTGACATCCAACTTTCTCTGCATCTGGCATTGAAAATCCTCCATGGGAAACCCAGGGGGAGCTCTGGTTCAAACACTGACTCATCGAGTGGGAATAAATATTTATTGAGAGTCGGGCAACCTCACCAAATTCCTTCCCGACCCTTTGGACCTGTTCTCTCTTTTCATGGTTGATCACTACAGCATTCAGCAGAGAGGGCCTCAGCATTTCAAAAGACTGGATAGAGGCAGCCAGAAAACCTGGGGGAACTTCAGCTGATGTGAAAAGCAAGGCTGAAAATGCTTTAGAGCCTGAAATTGAGTAACTGTTGAGATTTGCTTCTGAGTCTTTGATTTGCTGTTGGCATATTTATAGGAGACCCAGAACTATTAAAGGATGTGCAGCTGGGCCACCTGCCAAGACATCCCTGGCTTGGTTCCTTCTGGAGCTTGCCAAGCTTTGGATGCCCTAGGTTGTAGCCTTGAAGCTAAGGAACATTTGGAGGCTCCAAGGTAGCCCTGAGAACATAGTGTCAAAAACAATAGTGACTAATATTTAGAAAGGCATTGTCTGGTCTTCACAGCAATCCTGAGGGAGGTGTCTGTAGATGTCCTCTGATGATTAAACTCAGCACCTCTGAGAAGAGGAGGGCAGAAGACAGTACTGACTATTATGTACTATGTGAACTTGACAAGTTCTTAGCTTAGAAGGACTAAACCTCAGTCTTGGCACCTGAAAAATGGGAACAAAAGGACCTATCTCCTAGGGTTATTTGTTTGAGATATCCCAGGCCAATATGTAGCATCCAGTAAATACCAGGCATTGGTGGCTCCATTTTACAGATGCATTGAGGCATAGTATAGAGCAAACAGTGTTACCTAGATGGGGAGTGCAGTAGTCAGAATTCAAGCTGAAGTGTTTGGCTGCAATACCTTTGCCCACAAACTTCCTGTTTGAATTTTCTCAGGGAGCCTGGCTCAACTGGAGTGATAGGGAGAGGCTGGGGTCCAAGAACACAGAGATGTGTTCTTGAAGAAGTGGGAACCTCTAGAATAGAAATGGAGAGCAGAGGGTGCTGGGGCAGCCAGCCTATGAAGAGGAGTAGCTGAACTGTTGATTATCACCTGGATTTGCTCTGGGTTGTCCAGGTGTGAGCCACCCAAAGAGTCCACATTGTCAGTATGACCTGATCTTAGGAAAGGATGTCAGAAAGGCATGGATTTACAGTGTTGCTATATGGAGCGAGGACTGTCCAGTTTCAGGTGGAGCTGTCTATGCTGGAAGGATGCATTTTCTCTGTGTATCAAGCTCTCTCTTCCTGTCTTTCTTCTTCTTCCTCTCCCTGTCCTCCACCCCCACCCCCTTCTCTTTCCTCTCTCTCTGTCAGCTTTCACTCTTGCTCTCTCAGAATATTGCTATGGAAAGAACTACTCTGCAGTATGTTGTCTTTTTTAAAATACATTTTAATTTGTAATCAACAATAGTAATTATACATATTTATGGGTACAGGATAATTGGCATATCTGTAACCTCAGACATTTGTTGTACGTTTGTTTTGGGAACATTCCATATCTTCTCTACTAGCTATTTTGGAATATGCAGTTAATTGTTGTCCGATGTAGTTATCCTACTGTGTCACAGAGCATAGAAATTATTCCTCCTGCTCAATGTGCCTCATAACCAGTGACCATCTTCTCTCCATCCTCCCTCTCCCTCCCCCTTCCCAGGCTCTGGTAACACCTATTCTTTTCTCTACTTCAGTGAGATCAGCTTTTTAGCTTCTATGTGTAAGTGAGAACAGACAATATTGTTTTTTCTGTTCCTGATTTATTTCACTTAAATAATGTTCTCCAGTTCCACCCATGTTGCTGCAAATGACAGAGTTTCATTCTTCTTTATGGCTGAGTAATGTTCCATTGTGCATATATGCCAGATTTTCTTCATCCATTCAGCAATCAATGGATACGTAGGTTGATTCCATATTTTAGCTATTGTGAATAGTGCTGTAATAAACACACTAGTGCAGATGTCTCTTCAAAAGAGCTATTTCATTTCCTTTGAAAACATAACCAGCAGCAAGATTGCTAGGTCATATGGCAATACCACTTCTAGTTTTCTGAGGAGCCTCCATATTGTGTTCCATAATGGCTGTACTACTTGACATTTCCACGAACAGGGTATGAGAGCTCAACTTTCTTCGCATTGTTAGCACTTGTTATTTGTCTTTGTGATAATAACCATTCCAAAAAGGATGAGATGACATCTCATTGTGGTTTTGATTTGCATTTCTCTAATGATTAGTGACCTGAGAATTTATTTGTACGGTTGGATATTGTATATCCTCTTTTGGGAGATGTTTATCTAGTTCGTTTGTCCATTTTTTCATTGGATTAGTTGCTTTTTGCAGATGAGTTATTTACGTTCCTTGTATATCCTGGAGCCTTGTATCTTTGATGTCAAATTCTTAGAGCAGCAGACCCCAACTAGATCTAGGCTTCTCAAACTACCTGGGATGAAGGAACAGAGTTGTTCTTTTATAATTTTTTTTTGCTAAATGATATTTTTATAAGATATCTGTTTATGCATTGCAGAATATTTTAATAAAATATGTGTTTTTATTAAAGTGTATTCTTTGGATATTTCTGGAAAAATAAAAGTTTAAAAACATAAAACCACAAATACCATTATTATTATCAGAATACACATATCAAGTTATCTTATGGGATCACACGCTTTGAGTGGCCTGGTCTGGAAGACCTGTGTGGAGTGTGGGCCCTGCAGCTCTAGAACTTTAAGGGCCCTCCAAAGATGGCAGGTCTGCCTCTCAGCCATCAGTTTTAGAGGTGGTCATGGCCTTTCCACGGCTGTGCATTGTCAACAGTGGGGATGGTGGTGATCAGCATGAGGTGAAGGGTCTGTGTAAAAGCCAGTCCTCTCCTGCAGAAGGCAGTCCATGCTGTCATGTTGGTTTCCATATGTTCTACTGCAAGCCCCAGGCCTGAGGTTGATAGACACTCAAGAGCTTCTGTAAATAATTGCCTTCAAAGCTGAGGCTCTGGGAGGAGGACTGGAATCAGCCTCTTATCTTTGTCTCTGATTGGCAGGACCATGTGAGGCACACTGGGGGGTTGTTTGGAGAGGGACACAGAGGAGGCTGTGGGCCCACTCCATACAAGCTTGCCTGTCATGGACCTGAGAAGCGTGATAGTGTATCAGATCTTTTCTCCCCTTAACCTTGTCAGCCTGCCTCCAGCTCAGACAGTGTCAGCCCATGACAAGAGGAAGGGAGGATGATGGGAAACTCCTCTCCTGGCAACGGGGAATCTGTTACAGGATCCTGGAGAGAGGGGAGCCTGCTCTTCAGTCATATCTGCTAGTACCTTGAACCAAACTTGCCCAAGAATGGGTTCCCACCCATCCACCCATTCTGTACAAACTTGGAGCTCTGCCAGCCATGCACATTCTGTTCCTTAAACCACAGTGTTTAAAATAACTTTAGCATGGTTTCTGAAAAACCTACTGCAAAGAGATAAAGACCCTTGTGGCTATGGGTGGGAATGTCTGCCTCCCTGGGGGCCAGACAGGTACCTGCCACTCCACCTGCCTGCAGCCTCTCTTCCTCCTCCTGTCTTAAAATCTCAGATCCACTTTCCACAGCACATTATTTTTCTGGGAAGAGTTTCTTCCAGCTCTCATTGCATTTCTAGCATAACTGATGACTGACAGGTCCTAACTCAATTAGTCAAAAGCTGCTTATGACTCACTCTTGAGGTGCCCCAGGTGGGGCCAGAGTCCTGTCATTACCATTTGTCATTCCAAAATGCCTTCAGCTCTTGGGAACAAAAGACACAGGTCCCACTGAGAGGAAGGAGTCTTTTGTAAGTCAAGGTGGGATGTAATGGCGTCTGATTGGCAGTCCAGTCAATGCTGGTAGGAAGGTGGGTCTGTAAGGAAGGAATGATGAGGCTCTTCCCAGGGACAGAACAGCTGCCAACAGCCCCATGCTACTCTGCTCTGAAAAGAAGACTTTTCCACCTTCATCTTTTATTCCACAATGTCCCTTGTGATAACTTTCCCATAAATCAAGAAATGATAAGGATCAGGCAGGTGGAAGTCAAAGGTCTTGAGTGGGAACAGGAAGGGACATATTTCAAGATACTCAAAGCCAAAAAAGTCAACACAGTGGCTACTATGCTGTTATTCCAGTTGGAGTCCCCTGGGCCCTGTCAGCCAGCTGGATGCACAAACCACATTTATTCCCAAAGTGGCACAACACATCTACAAGAGAACAGAACTCAGAAAGATAGAACTGGCCTCAAACCACTCTCTGTATGAAATACCTCTTTTCTGGAGAATGTTCAGGCCTTTTTGAAACAGTGCTATGTATTCATTACCCTAGTCCTATGGTTTTAGCAAGACAGCGAGTCTTACTGTTGTTTTGTTTTATTGGCAGTGACAAGAAGAAAGGCTTTCTCTTACCCTAGCAGCAGCATCTCAAGTCCAAGTTGCTTAGGTATACCATCAAAGCAAGGGTTAACCATCTCAAAAAAACACCTTAGAAAGTCATCCCAAAGCATGCAAACACCCAGGAGAAAGCTAGAGAGTAATTGCAGGTAGTTGAGTCCACAAATAACTTTTTAAATGTTAAATGAAGGCACTCTCTGGTTGTAGCCATGCAATATAAATGCTAAGTGACGATGGAGTCCATGAATATGAGCAGAATTCTCCACCTACCCAGGGCTTCCAGCTGAAACCCTTTCAGAGTTTTGCATGCATTCTTCTCTGAGTGGTTCCCTCCTTTCTGTGCCTTTGGGAAACATTTACTTTGGCCATGGGAGATGGATTTGGGGAGAAGAGAAGAGGCTACTTGATTTCATTTTTTTTGGAGGGGAGAGGTCCAAACCCTCCTCTTTCATTTGTCCACTGGAAAGGTTGTGTCCACCCCTCCTCTTCTTGCCTTTTGCTTTTCCTTTTCTATTTTCTAGTTCTTGGAAAAAGCCAGTCCTGCTTGAGATGGTCTTATGGCATACTGAGGCCAAGTTAGCCATTGGGGTAATTCTAGGCTTTTTGTACTGCCCCCAAAGATACAGTGGTCAATAAAAACACATTAAAACCTTACACAGTGGGTAAATGGGGGACCCTGGGCAAGTTGAATTAAAAAAAAACCAACGGTAGTCAAAGAGGATTACAAGGTCTAAGGGGAAGAGATATGGTAAGGAATCCATATCTGCAGATTCAGTAGACCAAAGAATGAAAATATTCAGAAAAAACAATTACATCTGTACCAAACATGTACAGACGTTTATTTCCTTGTCATTATTCCCTAAACAATACAGTAGAACAACTATTTACATAGCATTTACATTGTATTAGGTATGATAAGTAATTGAGAGATGATTTAAAGCTTGCGGGCAAATACGTGTGGGATATGTGCTAATGCTGCATCACTTTACATAAGGGTCTCCTGCATCTGCAGATTTTGATATCTGAGGGGGACCATGAACCAATTCCCCTTCTGCCAGCCTACTAGGACCAACTGTATTTCCCCTCCCCTCTCCTCCCCTTCACTCCCCTCCCCTCCTTCCTCCTGCTCCTCAGCCCCCTTTGCCCTCTTCTTTACCCATGTTCATGCTGTAAGTGAATGGGATGGAAGTGATCACTGGCACCCATAGATTCAGGTGAAGCCACTCAGGATGAGCTCGTAGATGAGAACCTGCTGGCCTCCAGGTGAGGGGATTTCTTAAGTTAGCTCTTCCATAAAGAGGTTGGGAAGTGGCACTTTGCGTGAAGTTTTCTAGGATACCATTCTCTACTTCCATTTTCTACAATGTCTGTCCAGGTAAATACACTTACTGTTTCATCTTTATCATAAAATTTTAATGACACAGACAGAAAGGAAAGATTCATTATTGAAGACACCCTCTTTCCATCTCTCTTCTTTTAGGAAAAATTGGCAATATAGAAAAGCCCAAATAAGAAGACAAAATCCCCTGTAACCCCATAATAGTCCAAAATAAATATGGTTAGCATTTGGATGTAAATTGTTTTGCTATTTTTCCTTCTGTAAATATATTTTTTAGCAAAAGGGAATATCAAACAGTAATACTACCTGCTTCTTGCACTTAACAAAACCCATAAACATTTCCCAATGTCATTAGATATTTTTGTATGACATCCTTTTTATGTTTGCAGTGAATTTCATCATATCATTAAGACATTATTTAATAACAGAAAATATTTATAAAACACTTCCTGTGGGCCATACTTTACACGCATCATCTAATTTATTCCTCACCATATTTCTATAAGGTAAAGACTTATTATCCACTTTTTATAGATAAATAGACAGGTTTGGAGGCAGTATTTTGCTCAAGGCCACAGAAGGTGAAAGTAGAAGAACTAGAATTTGAACTCAATTCAGCTGTTTCTGGCTGCAGAGTTTATGAGCTACTATGCTGGTTGCTGTCTTACCAAATGTCCATTGCTGGCATTTAAATAGTTTCCAATTTTTAAGTATAGGAGAGATGTGAAGAACATCCTTAGAGCTATATGCTTAGTGTTAGGAAAAACGCCGCTCACAAAGAAAGCTCATGAGAAAAGTCTCACGTCCATAGAGCAAAGTTTAATGCCAGGCCCAAACTGCCAGGCTGGCGGGGGGTGGGGGGGGAAGATGGCACAGACGCGAACCTGGGCCAGGCGTAGCTTTTATAAAAGGGGGAGGTTAGCGCATGCACAGTAGTCTCTGGTAGGGGTGGAGCTGTCTTAGAGCACGGGGTTTTCCGTTGAAGGGTGAGGCCGTCCTTGGAAGTTCTCAAGTAAGGTCTGAGGATAAAATGGCCACTGATTTATAAATGGCAACATTATTGCTCTATCATTTCCCCATTTTTTTTGATGATGAGGGTAGGGGCTGAGGATCAGGAGTTGGGGTGAAGCATCAGTCTCTTTACCTGCTTCCTGCTGGCAGGGGGCATGGTATGGGGCAGGCTCCTCAGGCTCCTGTGGCATTCTGGATGGGGCCTTCATAGTAGTTTTTCCGGGTGGTTTTGGAGAGGTTGATATCCCTGGAGGTACAACTGGTTAAACTTTTGATTAGCAATGGCAGACATGTAGTATGATACAAGGGAGGAAGCTTAAGACTAGGAGAGCAAGAAACATAGCCATTAGGATGGGCATTGACCAGGAGAACCACTGTGAAATGTTGTTCCCTAGAAAATTCCAAGAGTCCTCCATTTCCCTTCTCCACTTTTTTTTAACTGTTCATTGAGAGGTGTTGTCACTGGGGGATCCCATTGAGCTTGACAGCAGTGGGTGTCATGAGAATGACCAGATGAGGGCTGGTCCACAGACGTTTTAATGGAGAGAATAGAAGATCCTTTAAGAGAACAAGATCCCCTGGTTTAACAGAAATTGTTATAGGGTGGGGCAGGATCTGGTCTGCATGCTCTCTGAGAAGTTCCCTGAGAAGGTTAAGATAAGGTAGGTGGTCAGCCAGAGGAGCAGGGTCTGTTGGAGGCAAGTTTTCTAAGAGAAATGGGTAGCCATACATTATTTAAGACCCAAATAGGAATATTAGGAGAAGCATAAAGAGGTGTCTACTAAGGGACTGCATACCTAGGGATCTAAATTCTGTAAAATCCTGTAACTCCCAGGAAAGCTGTAAGCTGCCTTATGGTATGGGGGAGTGGGAAACGGAGGATTGGGTTGATTCCCTCTTGACTCAGGGAGTTTGTCTCTTTAAGAACACACCTAGGTAGGTGACCTGTGGGAGGCAGGGGCTGTCAGGATTTAGGTTAAATGTAACACTTTTGGATAAAAGAGAGCTCTAGCTCATTTTGTATACAGCTTTGTAAATGTTTGTACCATATTTAGATAAAGTATAGACACAACAATGTTACAAAGTGGTCATTTAAGACACATAAACAAATATGTGAATGAACTCTGATATAATAGTACTTAAAGCTTGACAAGATCAGCAGAAAACACAAATAATTTCTTTGATAAAGTCTTTTTCTGTAACATTTTGTAGATGTTACTCAGAGCAGAACAATATTAGGATAACCTTGTTATTTTATAGACATAGAGAATTTGATTTTAGTTTGATATGACCCTAAAAATCTTTTAGGCAACTCTTAGATTATACTCAACTTTAACTTTATTACACACTGAAGCTTTTTATTATACACTTTTAAAACTTACTCAGACCTTTATATAACATACTAAACCCTTCGATGGCTTGTCTTTATCCCTCCTATTTGAAACAATCTTTAGGACAAAGATCCTTTTTTATTTAAAAAACCATTCCTTTCTCTTTCAACTTTTTAAAAATACATTTAATACCTATCTATATCTTTTCTAGTTGTTTACTTTGTAACTTGTATTTTAAAATTAATTTTTATAAGAATTTTAAGTTTATTATAGGGGCTGGGGCAACCAATTAGTAGCCCTTGTTTTTTAAGGAATTTGTGATAGGCATAAGGCCTTATTGTTCCTCAGAGGGGCTTGAGGGGATATTGTTTTGGGTGTGGAAATTGTGAGGGATTTTTGAGTTTTATTTGAATAGGGAGGGCCATCTAGGCTCACCCTTCACTCATCTCTTCAGTCCACATTGTGGAATCTATTTGTTCCTGAAGAGGGGCAGCAGAAATAGCTGCCTTGCGAGGAGATGAGTTTAGTTGAGATAGTGAATCCTGTCCCAGCAGGGGCATTGGAGTTTTAGATACTATGAGGAAAGAGTGACAGAAGAGGAGGTCTCCCAAAGAGCAGGCCAGAGACCAGGTAAAATAGTGCTCTAGGGGCTGGCCAGATTTGCCCCAAATGGTAACCTTTGTCATTGGACTGGGGACCAGGAGAGAAAGGTAAGACAGAGAAATGGGCTCCACTGTCTAGGAGGAAAATGACCTTTTGCTTCTCTACCATTATGACTACTCCAAGGCTCCAAGAAGTGGAGCATGGACAGGAGGCTGGGACCCATCAATCCATAGGAGGTGGGACCTCACCTTCCATCTGGAGATGGGGGCACTTAGACCTCCAGTGGTTACCTTTGCAGAGAGGGCAGGGTCCTGGGTGGGGTGGGGCTGTCTCCCGGGCTGTCCCCCCTTAAGCATTCTCTGCAGAAGTGCCCCTCCTGTCCACCATGGTAGCAAACTCAAGATGTAGGCCCCAGTCAGGTAGGGGCAGCAATGAGGTCATGTCTCTTAGTATACAGACATGGCTAGTTGTATTAGTTGATCCAATGACTTTTCTCCTTCAGCCACAGACTGAGTTTTTTACAAATATCTGGGGCTGACTGTTAGAAATTTATCTTTGAGGAGAACCTCTCTCACCTGTGACTCTGGGTCCATTGTGGTATGCTTTCTGATAGTGTCCTTAAGATGCTGCAGAAAGGTAAGGGGATTTTCTTTAGGACGTTGCTGTGAATTATAGTTGTTATTTCGCATTGACACCTGAGACTCTGGAGAGCAGGTCCTTGAACTGTTCTGTGCCTCAGTTTCCTCACTTGAAGAATGAGGGATCTGGTCTAGGTTAAACTACTTTCTTCCACTGTGAACTGGCTGAAGTGACGTTAATGCCACTTTTCTTCCTTACCATTTTTTTTTTTTTTGATTTTGTAATGTTAGGGAATTGAACCCAGGGCTTTGTACATGCTGGGCAGACATTTTTTCACTGAGCTACTTTCTCAGCACCAAGTATCTTTTTTTGTCTTTGGCTGTACTGGATTTGAACTCAGGGCTTTATGTCTGTAAAGTGGCACTCTACTGCTTGAGTTATATCATTAGTCCCTTTTAGTGTGGATCAGTTAAGGCGACTGTCTGTGCCCATGTAGGTTGGTGTATTTATTCCCTCATTTCTAGATGCCACTAGGATTGGGGCTTATTGTAAATGGTACTCATTTTTAACCTGAATGGCCTGGGCCAGAACCCATTGCTTTTCTAATGAGAAAAGAGTCTGGTCTAGTAGAAGCATAATATTTTTTTAATGTCAATTGAAAGGTTTGGATCACAGAGATAAAGGCTTGAATGTATTTATCTGGGCATCAGTATAGCTGTTTAGATGTTTTTTAATTTTCCTTAGATCTGATAGCTGGAAGGGGACATAGATTTGCCCTCTTTCTACTATTACCTGTTGAATGGGGAAGTACTCATTAGGAGGTTCTGAGTATTGGGGTGGCTTAGAAGGTAGAAAGTTGTACAGGGGACCTCAGTTTACATTTTTCCCTTTTATAAAAAAGGTCTAATTGGAGTATGATATTGTAATTTAAGGAACCCTGTGAAGGCCACTTCTCTTGGTCACTGAAGGCATATTGAGGCCAGGCCTCAGTACAAAGCTTTTAACATCTACAAGCCAGAAGACTGGAAGGTACAAATCCCATCTAGAAAGAACAAAATGTTAGGATCCTGTCTTTTAGCTAACAGCAGGCAGCCTCTTTAATAAAGGCTACTTTTTAAACAAAGGAATAAATCACCTGTAAAGTTAGAGAAGGGCATTCAGAGGGCATTCCAGGCCAATAACAGTACCATACTATCCATTTTGCTATTTCTGGAACTATAACCTTGAGCTAACAATTGGCTTACAAGGGCTGGGTCTGGTGTCCTGAGGTGTGAGGTGGGGCTAGGAGCAGGGCGTGTGCAAGGCACCATTCCCCCCTCCCCACACATACACCTGGGACAAGTGAGCCTGACTGCCTAGGCCTGATCCTAAGGCCTGTCACCCCTCCCCCCTTCCCGTGTACTCTGCACGCATTTATTCTAGGGGAAGTGGCAGCAGGGCCACAGCCACTGCCACATGTGGCTGGCAGCCCAGGATGTGCTGAATCCTCTCTATGGATTTTCTTAGCTATGGCAGGCGTTTTTGCTGTGTCCAGGAGCCAGCATCCCTGTGCACGAGTGTGCCTGTTTGCTTTCCCTCCTTTCCTTGTGGGGGTGGAGTTAGAGCATAAGCATGGCAGCTGCAGTTTTTGTAAGTGCTTTTGCCTAGCAGCTGATTTAAAGTTACTTTAGACTGAGAAGCCTGGCAAACTAGTTGGAATAACTTAAGTCATAAGGTACCATGCTACAAGTTTTTCATGGGAGGCAGGGTCCCAGTAAGCCCAGGGAGGGGAAGGCAGACAGAGACAAAGGACACATGGTGAGACCATGGAGGAAGCAGAAAAGGTGTCCTGACACCTGGAGGCATGACACACGCCTGAGGGATTAGCCATCACCTGTGTCTCTAGGTCGCTCCCATTGACTGGTACTGGAACACTTTCAGCAAAATGAAACCTCCACTCTCCAGTTGCTGTCTCAGGAAAAAGGGGCATTAGACAGGGGGAAAAAGAGAAGCAGTCGTCAGATGCCATAATCAAACAGGACTCCCACAATGTAGCATGAGGCATACCTGAATAAACCCCTGGCTTGTTCTGAGCCCACAGGGAGGGAGCATGAGCTCTCCCAGAGCTGGAATTGCCTGGAGGCCAGAGTTGGCAGGGAGTGGCTTGTTTAACTCCATGATGGGAAAGTTCCTCAGGAAGATAGGAAGAGGCAGGTAGCGTGAGCAGCACAAGGAGTCTGCTTACATGGGGAAGGAGGAGGTTTGGGAGAGGATTTGGCTCACTTATAAGCTGGTTTAGAGGCTGATAGAACCTGTGCAGGGGAACAGGAAGTACAGAGGGAGAGTTTGGTGTAGAGATAGGAAAAGGATTGGATATAGGAAAGTTCCTTCCATTTACCAGCATGCTCACAGAAATTGTATAAATCCCTTAAAATATTGGGATTGAAAGTGCCATTAAATGGCCATTTGGAGGCATTGTCTAATGGGTATTGTGGCCAAGCCTGATTGGAAAGAAAAATGAGTTTTTTGGCTTTTAGATCAGGCAAGAGCTGTAGGGGCTTGAGGTTGGCCAATAGACAGCCCAGCGGGGAGTCTGAAGGAATTTTGGAAGGTCCAGTTCCCATGATGAGCCCAGTCCGAGGAAGAATATGGTGGGCATCCCCAAGGTATTGCTTTCCTGGATGAAACAGAGAAGTGGAGGACCTCAAGGGAACGCCTTCACCGAGAGGATCGTCCATGCCTCAGGAACCCAATTCCTGAGTAGATCTGAGTCGGGACCTAGTACTAGGATTTTAACAGACCGAGAGACAGAGCCACAACTCACATGAGGGGATTCATCAAGGGAGGACCTTGAGGGAAGATTGGCTGGTGGTGGATGGCAGTTGGAGAAGCACTGTGGTGAAAGAAATTCCCTGTAAGTGAGGGAGCAGCACTTTTTAGGATCAGGGGTTCTGGCAAAGCAACTCAGATCCTGGAGGAAGAGAATGGGAGTTGAGAGAGAGAGAGAGAGAGAGTGGGATGGGGTCGAGGAGGCCAGGAGAGCAAGGTCAGTGCTGAGAGTGCACCCCAATCCGAGTCACGGCACCAAATGTTAGGAAGAACGCTGCTCACAAAGAAAGCTTATGAGAAAAATCTCACGTCCATAGAGCAAAGTTTAATGGCAGGCCCAAACTGCCAGGCTGGCCTGGGAAAAGATGGCGTAGCAGCAAACCTGGGCCAGGCATGGCTTTTATAGAAGAGGGAGGGTAAGGAAGTTAGCGCATGCGTGGTAGTCTCTGGTAGGGGTGGGGCTGTCTTAGAGCACGGGGTTTTCTGTTTAAGGGTGGGGCCGTCCTTGGAAGTTTCTCAAGTAAGGTCTGAGGATAAAATGACTGCTGATTTATAAATGGCAACATTATTGTTCTATCACTTAGTATATTTCATTGTTATTTTCAAGGGTAAATCCCAAGAAATGAAGCCATGCAGTCAAAGTAAGTGCATTTTCCTCCCCTGTGGTTAGAGAATTTGTTGAGGGGCAGGAGAAGATTAAGGCAAGTGGAGTTAATCCAGAGGAACTGCAGATGAGGGGCCCCTGTGGAACCCACCCTCTCCACGCCCCCCTTTCCTAGCCACCTACAAGATTATTTCCACCATCAATCTTTAGCTTGACTGTTTGTTTCTTGACACCCTTAGAAACCAAATAAGAGCCAAGAGTTCTTATTTTAAACATCATTACCTCATTCTTAGTTGGAAAAATGGTGTTTTTATTTGCAAATTTTAAATTGCCAATGAGGCAATATAAACATATTGAATTTGTTCATAAGTCTTAAATTTGCATTTTGTCTTTGTTCCTGTCCTTATCCTTTGGGGTGGAACATGGTTTTCACATCAGAAACTATCTCAGTACTTGTGTTTTCTGGATCTCATTCCTTTTCTGGAATGCATGGATATATGGATGGATAGATGCATGCCTAGATGGATGCATGAGTAGTTGGATGAATAAGTGTATTTCCTGAAGTGTCCCCTGGGTGGTCTTTAACACATAAAGTGATAGTAGCTTTCTCCTATGCCTTATGGACCAGGCAAGACTTTTGTTAACTGAAGCTCCATTTTTATTTATTCTGAATATAATAATTTACTTTGATTGGACTATAGTAAGGCTCTGCCTTGGAAATTATTCTTAGAAATGACAAGCATGGGAGTAACTACATGTTCCTGAGTTCCTGGGAATAATAATACTAGTTCCCAGCTATTGAGCAACTGCCAAATGCATGGTGTTTTTGTCCTCACCACAATCATGTATGGTCCATATCCTAATCCTCATCCTTTTCTGCAAATGAGTAAGATGAGACTCAGGGAGGTTAGATGACTTATCACACAGTGAGTAAGTTGTAGATGAGTATCTTTTGTGTCATACTATCCATCAAAGTAAATTATTAAGGGATTTAACAATTCTATTTTTTCCTTTCTTCTTCATTGACAATTTTTATTTATCAAAATATTAGACAGTTGAGTCTTAGAAAGTGGTCATGGTGGATTTTACATAGAGTAAGTATTGGAATAATTTTATCTAAACTGTCCTCCAGTTGCTTGCTTCAGGATTCAACTATATACTCTTTAGGATCCCAAAGAAGCCCATAGTTGACTCCAGATCTATCTTGGACCAGGTTTATTGTAGAGAGGATCTTAGGGTCCACTTTCCCATCCAGCTATTTGTATTTACCTCCTCCCTCACCCCCCACATACATACACCCACTTACTACTGAGAGTCATTGGATCTGGGAAGCACTCTGGGTAGTTTCATGTCAGACTTGAATCTCCAGAGAACAGCAAGCAGATGTGGGAAGGAGAGACAGGTCTTTATAGTTATTTATAGCAAGGGAAAATAGGGATTCCCAGCAAAGGAAAGATAGGGATCCCCAGTGAATTGCTTAGGGCAGGAACAAAAGAAAATTAGAAGAAATCAGAATAACTTAAGAACTCTTTAGCAAGGATTGGAGGTGTGGTATGGAGATTTCACAGCAGGATAGAATCAAAATAGCTCTAAAGGGAGGGTCTGAAGGAAGAAGTTAGTCACTTCCAGGTCTAGGACAATCCCCCTCAGGTTTCTGGATTGTCTCTGGATCCTTGAAGTTACATGGTGGCACCTTGGGGGAGAACTCTGTAAATCTGTGGGGGCAGTTCTTGATTCCTAGATGACTTGGAGGGTGCATCCAGCTTCTAGTGAATGGAGACCCAGCTGGCTAGGCCTCCTGCAGGATGGGAGAGACCTGAGCAACAGGGACTCTTCCCAGGCCTATATGCCAGTGGTGTCCCTTGAGAGCACGGAGGTATCTCAGGGTTCTTCCAGTTCTAACAAGCAAATATTCCACAATCCTATCCTGGTAATGATGGTTTGGTTTTTTAAAAACAAAATGGGAAAACAATTAATCATCTCAACAGATGCTGAAAAAGGATTTGCTAAAACTCAGCATTCATTAATAATTATAAAAAGTCTCATAACTAGTTAGGAATAGTCTCTTAGCCTAATACTTCAGGTTTTATAATTATAAAAGATTAGAAACATTCACATTAAAGGAAATAAAAAGGCAAAAATATTCACTCCCAATCACCCCAGGGTCAACATTGTGCTTAAGGTTCTAAAAAGCAAAATTAAACATGAAAATGAAATAAGAGGGTAGAAACTGAAAAGTTAAAGGTGCAATTATTATTTCCAAACTACTGGATTTTCAATGTAGAAAATCTGTGATTTATAGAGAGCATCAATATTTTTTAAGTTCAACTTGTTAAAAACTAGATCAACATATATAAACTTATAGCACTCTACACATTAGCATTAACCAAATCATAAAACTGAATGTAACAGAGATGTAACTCACAAAGGCAAGGAAAGCTAAAACTGAATAATTAGAATAAAATAAGTATTATGAGAACTCAAGTAATATAAGAATTGAATAGCTAGAGAGACGGACCATGTTTGTGGATGGAAAGATGTTACAAAGACATTGATTCTACCAATATTAGGTTATAAATTCAATTGTATAAATTCAATATAACCAAAATCTTATTATGATTTATCTTCAGACTTGACAAATTCTAAAATTCATATAAAATAAATGCACAAAAATAGTCAAAATAATTATGAAAGAGATTTGCCTTTCTAAATAGTGGATGGATTATAAAGTTGTAATGACTGAATTAGTAGCATTGCTGTAGGAATAGACAAATATATTGATAGAATGCAACGGAGTGTTCAAATACAGATCAAAATGTGTATGAGTTACGTTTGATCAAAGAGGCCTTAGAAATGGTAGAAAATAAAGACATCAAATTTCTGGTGTTCAAGCCATAGAATCTTGGTTGTGAGCAGCAACTTGGTGTTTCTATTAGAGCTATCCTGTGGGATGTTGCAATAGTTTTACAATCAGTGACATCCCACTGATTTCACTCTTGCTTTCCAAGAGTTTTTATAGGTCACCTACGACCAATCACCCAAGTAAGCCACTTTTTGCTCCAACAAGCTATAGTGAATTCTGTAATCTAGGAAATTTTGAAATGACATAGGATTCCATGTTCAGGTATATTTGCTAAGGAATAGTCAAAGCAGTCAGGTACAAGAATATCCATAGTAAATTTGATTGTAATGCTGAAAAATAAAAGCAAACAATATGCCTAGTAGATAAGGAGATAAATAAATTGTGATCAAGTCACATCACAAAATATTCTTTGGTGCAGCCAATAAATGAATTCACTAGATTTGCATGTATCAACATAGATATGTATCAGATACATAATACTGAGTGAAAAATGTAACTTGCAGAATACTGTATTCAATAGTACACACACAATACTATTATAGATACATACATATATATAATATAGAAACAACACTGGTAAAATGGACACCAAATTGATGTTGGTGATCATACCTGGGAAAGGCAGACAGGAAATGGAATTGAGGATGATAAGAAAAGAGGCTTCTATTTTATCTAGAATTGTCCTATTTATCTTATCTCACAAAATAAAGCTTAAATTGCTTCTGGGTATTGGGGAGCATATATTTATTATTGTTTGTACTTTTCTGCATTTCTTAAACTAGAGGAAGGGGATATGGAGGTGAAAGAAGAAAGGAAGAAAAGAAGGAAAGGAGGGAGAGAAGAGGAAAGAATGGTACCTATGGCTTCTATTATCTCTTGCAGATAAATAAGCATGAGGTGCATTTCTCCTTGAAATTAGTCCCACTACAGAGAGAGATGCATTCACACAGCTTTGAAAACTATTTAATAAATTATTTAAAAAATTATTATCATTAGATAATGAGAACCATGTTTCCTTTTTATGCATTACTTGGTAGGAAATGCAGCTGAATTTCAGGCTCAGCTGTGATAATTAACTCATCTCAAGTGCTTGATAATCTCTATGTATCTAATCCTTTTGGATGTCTTTTTTTTTCAATTCCATTATCTTGTTTCTTACATTGCTCATTCCATAAGCCATACCAAATGAACTTGGGAAACAAGCAGGATACAAATTCTTAACCCAAAAAATATATAAACAAGCAAAAGAAAGAAAAAAGAACAAGTTTAAAATGAGCAGCATGGGTTGGGACTGTAGCTCAGTGGTAGAGCACTTGCCTAGCATGCACCAAGCCCTGGGTTTGATCCCCAGCACCATAAGGGACAAAAACCAAAACAAAACAAGGAAAAAAAAGAACAACTGTACTCTCGATTTCTAACATTTCTGAACTTGAGTTTTAGAATAGGAGAGAACCATCAGTTTCATCTTAAACTTCTTTGCTTTGCACCTGGCAGCTTGTTCGGGTCTTGATACAGCTGCATGGGGAAGTGGTGGGCTATGGTGGGAGTTCATTGACTTGTCCACTGTGGGGCACCATGGCAGTTGTTTGCATGATTGTGAATGGGCCAGTGCTGTTTGCAGTTAGAGACTGACTACTGTGTGTCTCACCAAATGGAACTCAGAACTCAAGGTCAAGGCTGTCAGTACAAACTGCTGCTGGGCCAGATTCTGTTTTATTTGCCCTGTGACATCAGTCAGTGAATACAACAGTGTCCATGGGCTTTAAGGTCACATGTATTTGGTTGATGTCATAGTGTGTTTTGTGCTATTATAACAGAATGCCACAGACTGGATAATTTAATGAACAGAAATTTATTTCTCAGAATCCTGGCTGAGAAGTCCAAGGTAGAGAGCCTAGCATCTATTGAGGGTCTCCATGCTGTGTCATCCCACAGGAGAAGGGCAAAGAGAAGATGAGAGAGACAAAGAAGGACTGAACTTGTCCTTTCTTAAGAAACTGACTCCTTTGATAATGGCATTAATCCATTCATGAGGACAGAGCCCTTGAGGCCTCATGGCCAAGCCCTCACCTCTCATTAGGTCTCAACCCTCAACATACTTTTCGGGGAACATGCTCAAACCATAGCTTTGGAATGTGGGTACCACCATTGCCACTTACGTGACAGTGGACAAGGGATCCTTTCTGAGGCCTAAGTTTTCTTAGTTTCCAAATATAGATTCTATTTCTCACAAAAATAATGTGTGAGTTGAATGAGTTCATTCCTCCAATGCACTCTGTCTGGCAGTGTGTGACAAAGTAAATATTAGTTCCTATTTTGTCCTTATTTTTACTATATATACAGAATAACATAGTTATAAGGATAAGACATAATAAGGGTGTATTAAAAAATTTAGAGGGAAAGTAGAGAACTATTTTTCTATGTGAATTATTATTATAATGATAAATTCTTCTTCCAAGGCAAAACTTGTCTAATTTTAATTTATCTGTTCTTTGAACTCTGGCTCCTCCTTTGATGGCATGTCTGTCATCACCATCTTCTGGAAATGCAGAATTTGCTGACCCATATTAGGCTGAAGCTCTGGAGAACCTGTGCTCCCTTCGCTCCCTCTCCCCCAGCCCCACCTCTTCTGTTGCTCATGGCAGTCCAGGTTAGGTATGGTTTCTTCAGCTTTGATTTCACCCACTGAGCCATGCATGTGTTCTCTCCTTACTTTCAAAACCATTCACTGCTGGCAGGGCTCTTGGCTAGAGACTTGCTAGATATCTTTTCTTTCCAGCATCTGTGGGGAAAGCCAGAGTATACGCTATGCCTGTTTGCTAGAACCTCAGCAATGTGCTAGAGCTTTTCCATCAAAATGGGGCATATGAGAAATCCCAAAGCCTCTTCTTGTCTCACAACTGCAGAGTGAGGAAACCACCTTACCCTGTGTGGTAGGATAGTCATCCAATCAATCAGCTGCCTCTGGAAAGAGGATTCCCTCCATGATAGGCCATGCTTAGCACCACATGGCAACAACACATTTTTGGGAGTGGTTCATGATTTGGTGCTGTACTATTACCACCCATTGCCCAAATAATGAGCAAATATTCTCTCACACACATCACCACCTCTTCTACCACCACAACCAACAACAATCAGTTCCTATTGAGACTTTTTGGTCTCTTGATCAGGTAGGCATATGACCTGGGTCCCCTGGGACCACCTGCAGCTCAGTATTTGTGTAGAGTGGGAGGGAATCATATTAAGAGGGAAAAATGGGAAAGATGGGAGATAGGGAGGACTTTAGGGTGTCCATTTTCCAAGTTTTGGGCTGGACCCTACTTAAGGTAGATTATAAGAAAAGGAGAAGGAACTTTGTATTAGGTTGGCTCAGTCATGCTGTGGAGAAAGAGATCTCAGTGATTTAGTATTACAGGTTTGTTTATTTATTTATTTATTTACAGGTTTATTTCTCTAAGTCAGTGTTGGCTGTGCCCCTCTACAAAGTGACTTGAAATGCTCTGGACCATGTTTTGTCCATATTCCCATGGAAAGGAAACAAAGGGTATGGTGAACTCATAGCCCCTCTCTGTGACCTGGCCCAGAAGATGTCTACTGATCATTTCCCTTGAGGGTGAATGGCCAGAACAGGTCACATGCCCAGTTTAATGAAGCTTGGACATGCAATCTTCATTTGCTACCAAGAAAATGATAGGGACTTGGTGAACACAGGGTCTGGTCTGTACAGTGAAATATTTCCACAGATGGCACACTCAGCGCTACCTGAGTGCTTGGGTGATAAGAATAGCAGTGGTGGACTATACCAAGATTAACTCAAAATGGATCAAGGATCTTAATATCAGACCCCAAACTCTTAAGTTGATACAAGAAAGAGTAGGAAATACTCTGGAGTTAGTAGGTATAGGTAAGAACTTTCTCAATGAAACCCAAGCAGCACAGCAACTAAGAGATAGCATAGATAAATGGGACCTCATAAAACTAAAAAGCTTCTGTTCATCAAAAGAAATGGTCTCTAAACTGAAGAGAACACCCACACAGTGGGAGAAAATATTTGCCAACTATACATCAGACAAAGGACTGATAACCAGAATATACAGGGAACTTAAAAAACTAAATTCTCCCAAAACTAATGAACCAATAAAGAAATGGGCATGTGAACTAAACAGAACTTTCTCAAAAGAAGAAATTCAAATGGCCAGAAAACACATGAAAAAATGCTCACCATCTCTAGCAATAAAGGAAATGCAAATTAAAACCACACTAAGATTCCACCTCACCCCTGTTAGAATAGCCATCATCAGCAACACCACCAACAACAGGTGTTGGCGAGGATGTGGGGAAAAAGGAACCCTCTTACACTGTTGGTGGGAATGTAGACTAGTACAACCACTCTGGAAAAAAATTTGGAGGCTACTTAAAAAGCTGGACATCGATCTACCATTTGATCCAGCAATACCACTCTTGGGGATATACCCAAAAGACTGTTACTCCAGAGGCACCTGCACATCCATGTTTATTGCGGCACTATTCACAATAGCCAAGTTATGGAAACAGCCAAGATGCCCCAGCACTGACGAATGGATTAAGAAAATGTGGTATCTATACACAATGGAATTCTATGCAGCCATGAAGAAGAACGAAATGTTATCATTCGCTGGTAAATGGATGGAATTGGAGAACATCATTCTGAGTGAGGTTAGCCTGGCCCAAAAGACCAAAAATCGTATGTTCTCCCTCATATGTGGACATTAGATCAAGGGCAAACACAACAAGGGGATTGGACTTTGAGCACATGATAAAAGCGAGAGCACACAAGGGAGGGGTGAGGATAGGTAAGACACCTAAAAAACTAGCTAGCATTTGTTGCCCTTAACGCAGAGAAACTAAAGCAGATACCTTAAAGCAACTGAGGCCAATAGGAAAAGGGGAACAGGTACTAGAGAAAAGGTTAGATAAAAAAGAATTAACCTAGAAGGTAACACCCACGCACAGGAAATCAATGTGAGTCAATGCCCTGTATAGCTATCCTTATCTCAACCAGCAAAACCCCTTGTTCCTTCCTATTATTGCTTGTACTCTCTCTACAACAAAATTAGAAATAAGGGCAAAATAGTTTCTGCTGGGTATTGGTTGGGGGAGAGGGAGGGGGCGGAGTGGGTGGTAAGGGAGGGGGTGGGGGCAGGGGGGAGAAATGAACCAAGCCTTGTATGCACATATGAATAATAAAAGAAAAATGAAAAAAAAAAAAAAGAATAGCAGTGGTGGAGAAAGGGCCCTTCTTGCATTTGTGTGAGGAAGTGACATCTCAGCAAAGCTGAAAGGGATGCAGCCCTGCAGGGCACCTACAGGATCTTGAAACTGCAGGAGCATGGTGAGACGGCTCCCTGGACAGGAAGGTCATGTCTTCCAGAACTTACCAGCAGCAACAGCTATGCCAAGGGACCACCTCTGAGCATTTTAGGGTAGTGGGTAAGGAGTAACCTTAACAAGGATGGATGGTTTTTCAGTTTTTTAAATAAGGAGATAAGTTAGCTTTGTCTGAGGCACTTGTTTCTGCCTAACTGATCTGATTAAGTGTATGAATTAGGATGCATCACCTACATTTTCTCCCCCAGTCTTTTTTCCTTAGGCTTTGAGTAGGAATCGGTGAAGCACTGTGGCTCAGATATGGCCCTAGCTTGAGGAATCCCTATAGTTAGTGACAGAGGATCCAAAAGTAAATTTCCAGTGCTGCACAGAACCTGCAAGTGTCCCCTAAGTAACTCAAGATTCACCAGACAGAGCTTCAAAGCTCTGTTTTTCTTGTTAGCAAGACAGAAAAGCCACCTGTCCAAAAGCCATGGGCTAAAGAATAGAACCATTTCATTTGAAGAGGAGCGCTCTCTCGACCTCTTGGGAACATGTGAAGTCATTAGGGTTTTCTTGTGGTTGTGGGTTCCACCTTCTAAGCCTGGAAAGGGTCTAGATGCTAACTTTCTTCTCCTTTTGGGCTTTGGGGTCCAATTTTGCTCTGTATGTTATAAATATTTAGTGAAAACTTGAGCCTGGGATTACATCAGGAAGACTCAGGTTTGATCAGACATGCCAGCTATGTGATTTATCCTATGATATAGTCTCTCAGGGTTTCCATATCTTCTACTGGAAAAAAAAAAAGAAAAAATCACCTACCTCTATTGGATGTTAGGAAAACTAAATGGTGAAAACATGTGGGAGCACTTACTGATGCTAAGTGCCAAGTTACCACCTTCCTCTTGTTTTGAATTTTTTAAAAATAAAACATGTACAGGAGAGCACATAAATCATAAATGTGCAGTAACTCAATTCATAAATTGAGTTCATCTAAGCAACTAGTACTTAGCTTAACATTTCCATCATCCTAGAAACCCCAGCGGTCCCTTTCCAGGCACTATCATCACTCCTCCCCAAGGAAACACCATAAATTAATTAGCTTACCTTAAAATTTTATAGAAATGGGTTCAGACAGAGATCTTCTGTGCCTGGCTTTGTTCACTCAGCATCATACTTATACAACTCACATACTTTTCCCTTTATATTTTAGTGTTTAATTATATCCACCTTAATAGCATGTAGCATCACATACTGTCCACTCTCTGTCTCGTGTTTTGTGCCCTCTCAGTATATACCTTTCTGTAAGACTAGACAGCTGATGGACTAAGGTGATTATGATGGACTCTGGTGCTTTTCTGAGACCCACAGGTCTTCAGAGGACCACATCCAGAGTGCTCACGTGTGTGGATCCTTACTGAGCTAATGCGCTCAGCTATGAGATCTCTTACACAGGTCTTATGGTTTGAAATATTCTCGAAGTTCATGTGTTGGAAACTTAGTTCCCAACGCAACAGTGTGGAGGGGTGGGACAATGAAGAGGTCATGAGGGCTCTGCCACATGAACAGATTAATGTCATTTTCACGAGAGGGTTAGTTATCATGGGAGTGGGTCCGCTGCTGCCCACCCCACTTCCCCTCCAATCTCGTGTGAATGTGTGCTTACTTCTTTGTTCTTTAGCCTCCCACCATGGGATAATGTAGAAGACCTTACCAGATGCAAGTCCCTTCACCTTGGGCTTCTCAGCCCCCAGAACTTTAAGAAACAAATCTCTTCTTTATAAATTACCTACTCACAGGTATTCTGCAGCATGAAGTGAACTAAGACTGTACCAATGCCAGCCCCAGAACATACCACCTCTGCTATTCTGTTCTTGGTGACTGCTTATTCCCAAAGAAAACTGCCAAAGGGACTGCTTCAAAGCCCTGCCTCTCTTAGCAAGACAGAAAGACCTCCTCTCCAAAAGCCAAGGGATAAATAATAGATACAATCATTGTATTTGAATCGCAAAGCTCTCAGAACCTTGGAATATGTTACTGAGGCATTAAAGGAAGTTCTGTTCTCCACATCCTATGGAGGTGAGTAGGGTACACAACACATCTCTGCTGAGTGCTTTGGTGTCTGCAGAAACAGGATGAAAATGAGACCATAGGATCCTGCACGACTTCTTGTTGTTTAGGGAAATAGCACTTTGTGCTCCAGGGTACTTTGAGTTATTCATAAAAGTTTAAACAAAAACAAAGACTGTTTGGGGACTCTCTATGTGTCTATATGCTTTATATTCTGCATCCCAGTCCCAGTCCTGTACCCACTACCTTGTGAACAAAGGAAAAGTGGACCATGACATCCATGGTGTCAGGAACAAGTACGGCTTTTGGGATCCCTTGATACCAGTTTCTTCAATGGCTAAGTCTTGATATTAATGCAGTTATGGCATTGATTTATTTTTAAGATAGTAAGATCATGAATGTCAAGATTTTAGAGTACAGTGTCCTTCAAATGACCTAGCTCCTTATTTGTTGTACCTGTCTTCTTTAATACACTCTTGAAAAATTGGCTACCTATAATTTTTCAAGTGAAGAGAAACCTATTCCTTTAGCATTCTTCTTCATGATAGCCTGTTCTCTTGCTGAACAATTTTTTTAGGAAAGTTCTTCAAAGAGCCAAATTTTTCCTCTAGTAATTCTTCTCCATTTTCATCAGTTCTTTTCCCTAGAGTCACTATGACCTCTTCTAATCCAAGAACAGATCCTGAACTATTTGAAAAAGAGCTGTGAGGTATCCTCTCAGTTACTTTTTCCATTCCTACTTTTGACCAGAATTAAATCCTTCTTCTCAAAGTTAAGTGTTCTTATTTTTAAAAATACTTAATATATGAAGTAGTTTTCTAGTTTCACTTTTGATTGCTTTTTGGCTTGTCAATGTGGTTCTAGAAGTTTAATGCCCATGTTGAAATGTATCACTGAAATATAAAAATTAAAGCATTGCAACAGTCACACAGATCAATGGATTTCAATAAAATCCTATATATGTGATTATATATAAACATGATTATATATATGATAACATGTTTATCTTGTATAATTTATCATAATAAGTCCCAGATGATTCAAATATTTCAGTGGAAAGCAAATGTCCTAAAAAAATTGATGTGGTTTTATAATCTTAGGGTATAAAAGGATGACTTTCTAGGTATATTTCAAAAGGCAGCAACCATGAAGAAAATGACTGATAAATTTGACGATATTATGTATTGTGTATGTGAAAAGTCCTCAACAAGTAAAGAGGTGAAGGATAAACTGGAAAACATTTTTGTGACATTCATATCAGAGGATGAATATACTTACTATACAAAGAGCTCTTAAAATTAAATTTTAAATAAAAGATGAATCATCCTAATAGAAAAAGCAAGGGAAATAAACAGACAATTTAAAAGGAAATTTAATATAGTGTGGATATGAAAAATGTTCAGCTCCTCCAGTAATGGGAAATATTCTCATTAAAACAAAATATTGTTATTCATCAATAAAACTTTAAAAGATGGAAAAAAATACCTCTGCTAACTATAGTCAGTGTTAGCAGGCTGTGGATTTGAGAGTGTACCCTCAAATTCTGCTGTTTTGAGGGTAAATAGATACAGCTTTTCTAGAGGATTATTAGATAATATTGAAAAACAAGAATCAAAAACTTTTAAAAAATTGCATACCATTTGATCCAGAAATTCCACTTCCAAGCAGTTCTTTTAAGTAAATAATCATTATTGTGTACACATACACACATAATCATTTAACATTATTCAAACATTTAAAAAACCATATATCCTTATGTGTAAAAAAATAACTAAATAAGTAAAATTGAGCATGCATCCCAATGTGTCTCTACATCGTTTATAATTTTTTTACTTTTAGCATCCTAATAATGTGTACATTATAAATCACATTAGGATTTATAAAGGATAAGTTAAATTGAAATGAAAAGAAGTACTAATATATTTCTCCCTGAAAATGAAATGAGTTATGCAGTTCCTGAGATGGGAACTCCTGTCTCTGGAGACCACAGATTTTATTATATCAAAAATTTGATCTTTTTTTTCTTCTCTTTTTTGTGGTGCTGGGGTTTGAACCCAGGGCCCTCCACAGGCTAGGCAAGTTCTCTGACACTGAGCTATATTTCCAGCTCTTGGAAAGATGCTAAGTGTCTCTCAATAGAGGTGTCATAGAATTTTTATTTAATGTAAGTCAATACAATGTAAAGATGTATATGGCATTCCTAAAAGTACAATGTAGCCAAAGTAGATTATAAAACACTCTTTGTAGTGTTTCTCTTTCCTGTAGTGATAGCATAGACATATTAGAGCCTATTATAATAGATTCAAGTTACCCAGGTATTAGCAGTCCTTCATGGACTCAACCCACTGGATGTACAAATATCATTTAATCCTCTTTATGTTGTACTGTGGAAAATGGGGCTTGGAAACATGGTACAAATGCTGACATTGTCACCACTGCTATTGCTGCAAAAAACTGAGTTCTTTGTCCTTCACTTCACCCAGGAGCCTCATGCTTTCTGCCACTGTCCAGGATACTGTGGCAGGCTATCTTGTTAGTTTATAAGTAGGATCTAACCTCATAATCTTCATGATTCTTAACAATCATCACCTCAGTATTATTAAACCCTGAATGATTGTTTCAAAGCAAGAAACAGATCCCCCAGTCCTTTACAGTTTGGACCCCCTTCCCCCACTTATCCCAAGAAGCAGTTCCCTGTATTCCCATACAATTTAACTTCCCCTCAGCCCTCCTCCATCCTTGTTATAGTTTGAATTGTTTATCTCCTTTAAAACTCACATTGAAATTTCGTAGCCACTGTAATAGTGGTGATATGTAGGACCTTTAAGGAGGGATTGAATTATTAGGGTCTCTGCCACCAAGGGTAAGATTATTGCCATTATAGAAGGGCAAGTTTGTCCCCTCTTTGTCTCTTGCCTTTCTGCCTTCACCATGGGATAATGCAGCAAGAAGGTCTTCATCAGGTGCCAGAGCCTTGATCTTGGACTTCCCAGCCTCCAGAGCTATGAGGAAATGAATTTTCTATTCTTTATAGATTCCCTAGTGTCAGGTATTTTGTGATAGTATCACAAATGGATTAAGACAAAGCCAGCGCTGGTGGCTCACACCTGTAATCCTAGCTATTCAGAAGGCAGAGATCAGGAGGATCATGATTTGAGGCCAGCTGGGGCAAATAGTTTGTGAGACCCTATCTCAAAAAAAAAAAATCACAAAAAAGGGCTGGTGGAGTGACTCAAAGTATAGGCCCTGAGTTCAAACCCCAATACTGCAAAAAAGAAAAGACAATCCTGTCTCTGTGTGGCCCCATTTGAACTACCCAATCCTTTACTTTGGAGAAAGTAGTTTGTGCTTTCTTTCCCTGACTTCTCTTCTACTTCCTTTAATAAGAGACACAGTGGATCTTTCAATAGTCAGTGATAATGTTTTTAAAATGTAAACAGCCAGAGTTGTGTGCTGTATGAGGAAGCACTGATGGTGAGAACTTGATGACAAGACCTTTCTTGTTCTGAGGGGTGGCCAGGATGGGCACAAGACAGGAAGACTAGAAGCTCAGGGGGGCTTATCTATCCCAGGGAACTGCATCCAAAGATCTGTCCCATACCAGGGACAGCTGTCTGTTCCAGCTTCTTCTGTAGTTCTGTTCCTCATTCAACAGCTGTGGTCTCATTTCTGGACTTTACTCTAAGAAGCAAAAAGGGGCAAGTAGTGGACTAGAGTCAGGCCCAGGTGGGAGGGTAAACACCCATGTTTAAATCAGACAGATTTAGCCAGGCTTACTGCCTGTGGCTCTTCATTTCCATTAGTCTGTTTCTGAGAAAGGGTGCAAGTGACATAGACACTGACTATTGTATAAAAAACAGGAAAGTATTTCCAAGATGTGAGTCCAGCTCCTTCCACAAAAGGTGATACAGACTTGATCATAGAGAAAATGAAACTTCTTGACACTTGGAAATTAAGATCCAGTAAACACCAGAGTGGTGAGTGATGAATTTCTGGGATTGGACATAGGGCACGGGCTGCTGAATGGAGATCAAGGATGGAGTGGTGGTGGGGCCCAGGGAGGGAGGAGAGCAGACCAGGCAATTGCCATGCTGCAGAGTGGCTCAAGCTTTTTCCCTGCAGCCTCTGTGAGGGTTCAAGTCACAGAAGGCATGGTGACGACCTGGAGCACGACTTCCATAGGCCCACTGCTCTGTGCTAGGAGACCATCTCCTGACTGTAGCCCACAGAGTCTTCTGAGGATCAGATGGCTTGGTGTGAATGGCAGAGGGTATTTCCCAGCTGAGAAAATTAGGATGAGAACTCAGTACAGGGGTCATATAAGCTTTTCCTTGATACATCTAAATTCATGTGTGCCACAACAGGAGACTCACCTTGACAGCTTTCTAGAGACCAGGTAATCAGAAACAGGAGCAAAATCTTTTTTTTTTTTTAGATATTCATCAAATCTAGGTTCTGCATCTTTCCCATCTGTTGGGGGCCACTTTCATCTTTGTCGTAATTCCAAGCAGATCAGCAAATGTAGATTCCTCCCTCACCTATTATCATCCTTCATTAAGACCAAACTGCCCACAAACAACATGCAAAGTACTTTCTGTCCCTTTCCCATGTGTCTCCTAACAGTGACATAGCAGCAGCAGATTGGAGAATGGAAGGGACGCCTCCTCCCACTGACTTGATTTTCTCTTTGAATTGACTGCTTGGATCCTGAGAACAAACCAGATCCTATTCAGTTTCCTCTCCTGGCAGTCTGTCACTGCCTGACCAGCCAAGAGTGCATACAACAGGTTGGGCAGCCAGGCCACTCCACTTCCTTGGTTGAATGAACCAGCACTAGAATCTGTGATTGGTCTCAGGTTGGGCTCAGTCCACTAAGCTCCCTATGGTGGGAATCTGAACTAAGAGGAGCAGACGAACTTTCTAGTTGGAGGGTGTTTGTGTCAGAAGACAATGGAATCCTAGAGGTTAGGGTGACTGTGCTGAGCTTTGAGCATAAACTCTGAGCTTATCCAAAGCCTCTCCAAGGCCAGAAGGCTCTGCAGCACCCAATCTTACCACTGCCTCTCTGGTCTCACTCCCATCTATCCTTTTTTTCCCTTCCCAGCTGCCCTTGTGTCGTGACTCCTCCTTACCGGTGAGCAGCTAGCTGGTCCTCCCTAGCAGAGTGTCTAATGCAGACATCTGTGCATCTATTGCTTGTTCCCCCAGTCTCCAGTTGTTAAAATGATCTGGACCTATGTAGGCCACCACTGCATCCTCTCCTTTCTGGGTCTTCTAGTTTGGGCTGTGGTCCTGGCAGGATATGGTGGGACAGGTCAGTCCTGGGCATATTTATAGCCACAGAGCAGTGCAGAATTGTTTGAAATGACAACTTGAAGTCACTTTCTACTTACTGTCCTCACAATAAAAGATGTAGAGTCTGTTCTGCCTTGTCTAGTTAAGGTTTTTTTTTTTTTTTAATGGAGGTCTTGAAATGCCATAGAAGCTCCTGGAGCTTTGCAGTTTGAACCCATCTCTGTCATGAGTAGGAGTGGGGTGTGGCTTGAAAGGAACACTGCTCCATGTATGGCAGAGGGTGCAGCAGGCTCCTGGCTTCTGTTCCTGGTGATATCGTCCTTCTGCTGACAAGATAGGCTGTGACCAGGCCTCCCAGGGTCCTCGTAGCTCAGCAGCAGCCAAATTGCCTTCTTGGGAATAAACAATAAGGAAATTAGCATACTGTTTGATGATGCCTGTAGTGCCCTAGGTCTGGGTGGAGATTGCCTGGCTGGACTGGGCTCTTGCTGGATGGTAAAGTGAAGGTCAGGGTAACTGGAGGCCAAATCCAGGGGCTGACAAAGGGGAGAGGAATGCAAGCAGGAGGAGAGGGAAGGCAACATTCAGGAGAAGGAGGAGCAAAGAGGAAGGGGAAATAATACAGGAAAGGAGAAGGTGGCGGGCGGGAGGCACGTGGAAGGACAGATCTGGATGAAAGGAGACATGCGCATTGGAGGAGGGGTTTTCCACACTCTGAGAAGCTCATGAGAGCTGTGGATTCTCTCCACACACACCACGCCCACCACCCACAGTATGATGGTGCATGCATGTCAGCGGGCTCATGGAATCCCGGAAACAGATCTATGACCAGGGAAGCCAGGTTAAAACCACCTAACTTGAGACAAAATGGAATGGAATAGTGAGTTCAGCCAGCCTGAGACCAGGATCCTCCTACCTATGATCTCGTATAACTGGGATCACAGATATGTCCCTCCATGCCTGGCTGATTTGTTGACATGTGTTCTCACTAAGTTTTTCCCTGGGCTAGACTAGAGCTCCATTCTGGTATGTTGATCCTATGTAAGTTCAGCCACTGAGTCTCCTGTAGTTTAGAAATAATGGCATTTTGAGTATGAAGAGTCACAAGTGCATCTTCTAGGGAGGGAAACTCATGTGGATGGTCCTCTATTTTTTTCGCCCCTTAAGTTGGGAAAAGTCAAAGTTTCCTAGTCAGTGTAGCTTTTTACTTTTAAAAGAAAATAAATACAGATACCATTGTACAGAGATGGGCAACCAATTCCCACAGCCTCCCTTGCCATCCCCCGCTGGCTGCCTTCCTGTATTTCTTATCGCTGCAAAGTTCTCTGGCTGAAAATACTAACCCTGTTGCTTAGCAGTTCATCTGCTCCCGCCTGTTCCCCTCCTGTCCCCAGGAACTCAGGGCCATGTGTTCTCCTAGCCCATATGCTGACAGGCCTCTTCCCACCCAGCCTGCCACCAATCCAGGCACCAGTCAGGGCCACCTGCTCAGTGTCTGCCCCTCTCTGACTTCCAGAGGCAAGAGTTGGGAGTGGGAGGTCATGAGAGAGGTAGGGATGAGTCCCCAGACAAAGGGACTCCAATGCTTCCCACAGACATCCTTCCCCAGTCCCTTCTCTGGTCCTTATCCCTGATTCTAACTGATCTCTGCTTAGAGGATGCTTTAGGGAACAAAAACAGGCAGAAAAGGAGTTAGGGAAAGAAGGACATTGCCACAGGGAGAAGCAGAACTGCCTAGCTCTTTCTAGCTCATTAGCCTTGGCTGAATAGGTGTGATGCCGTAGGCTGGTGGGGATTGACATCTCAGGGCAGGACCTCGCACCACCTGACTTCTCTCCCTGGCTGTGGGTCTTGTATTCTGCAACCCCATCCCCCTCTACAGGACCCTGGGAGAATCGACATGCTGGTTAACCAATGTGCAATGCTTTCTTATTTTAATGACATTATGACATATGTATGAGAAATGCTGTCTTTCTTTAGCATAAGTCTGTCTAAGTTTTCTTCTAAACTGAGCAATTATATAGATGAGAGGAAGCCATCATTCTGAAGTCCGGGTATAAGAACACGTCCTGTGGCCCAGGCAAGGCTGCCTCTGTTGGAATCGGGAAAGCTGGTCACTGAAGAGCTTGATATTGTATTCCAAAGATGCACAAGGGGTCTTCTGGATAGAGAAAGACAGATTTCCCAGTTCCTAAAATTCAAAACCTGGAAGACCTGTCAAAGATAGAATAGAGATTCCCAGCAAGAGCAGGTGTCAGCAAAGGGCACTGAAGGTCCAGAAATAAACTTGAGGAAAGTAGGCTAATAAGGAAGAGCTTGGAGTGGTGGTGGTGGTGGTGGTGGTGATGGGGTTGTATATAGTGTATGTCGCTGCCATCAGACCTGCTAGATTCAGCTGTCTAGTCCAGCACTTGGGCTCCAGGGAGCATGTGGGACTGTAACTAGGATGGGTGAAAACTGAAGAGGGACTCCAGACATGGAGTGCCCTTGGGTCATCCCCCTTTGGTGGTTATAATGGCAACATGGGGCCAAATAAGCGTCATGACAAAGGACCAACAGGCAGCTGTCTGACAAGGACCAATACTCAAGAGCATCCCTCATGGCAGGGAGAAGTGGAGCATCTGTATACTGTTCAGAAAGAAGCAACTGCCCCTCAGGCGTGGATGTTCAATGGATGCTTCTTGAGACAATCTAAGGTTACTATGGTGCTGAGAAGGGAAGAACGTGAGAGCGTTTCTATTTATTTGGTACTTGAGATTTTAACTTACTTGGAATTTCAAAACAGTGTCACCCTGAGCGTCATAAGACTCCTAAGACACACAACTTGTGCCCTGAGTGTAATGGACAAACTTATATTTTGATATATTTTCTTCCAGTCTGTCTTCTTTATGATGGAACCCTACACACTATTTTTAGCCTATCTTTTATACTTAACAATGATATTGGCAACATTTTCTTACTTCATTTACAAATTTTCCCTAACATTGCTAAAATGGCTACACCACTTTCCATTGTGTTGTTGTGCCATGGTCTAGTTAACAAAGCCCCTCTCATTAGACTTGAGATTGGTGCAAACTCTTTTTGTAAAGAGAATTCCAGAAGTAATGCAGAATACCATAGCAATAATCAAAAGATAAACCTTTGATATATTGAGAAAAGCAGTGAATTTAACATGATACAAGTAGATTAAAATTAAGATGAAACTAAAATATTGAATAACAATAAGTAACTTGGAAGATGGGAGTGGAGTGGGTCTGGGGAGGCCATTTTCTTGTTCAAAAAGGGAACAATAATTTTGATTAACTTCAAACTTTGTTAAGTCAAATGAGCAACTGTTAAAAGAAGAGAAATATAAGGCATAACTTTCAATACAGTAGAGGCCAAAAACAGTTAAAGCAGAAAGATTCCAAAAAGGGACATGATTTTAGGAAATGAGAACATAAACATGGTAGTTATTGTCTAGTCTGTGAAGGCTTTGGGGTTTGATTTTATGCTACTATTAGCTATAAGTTATCCTGTTACTGGCTCCTGGATGCAATCAGAAGGCATGAGATTCATGGGTCACAGACAAAGGACTTTAATACTCACAGAGAAACCATCATGAACATCGCATGTGCTCCAGTTCTCCTTGTCCCCCAAATCCCACGAGGATGACACAGAGAGGCCTAGGATGAACAGGTGTTGATGGGCTTGGATTGCAGCTGAGAAGTGCTGAGCTTGGGGG
This sequence comes from Castor canadensis, assembly GCF_047511655.1. Classification (NCBI taxonomy): domain Eukaryota; kingdom Metazoa; phylum Chordata; class Mammalia; order Rodentia; family Castoridae; genus Castor; species Castor canadensis. Next base: position 22,767,334 of record NC_133387.1, on the reverse strand, counting down.
AGCCACCTTTTTGTATAACAGGCAGCAAGTACAAAGGAAGATGTTACCTTCTCCTGCAAGAGTTCCCGGTGAAAACAGTACCCTGAGCCATGGCCCAGGTGACAGTGGTCAGATCCTTACCTCCTTGGTATGCCTGGCAAGACATGAAGAAGTATGAGAGGCCTCCAGGGAGTTTCTCTCCAAACAGTGATAAACCACAACACAAGATGAGAGAAATGAATTAAAACACAGCAATTATAATAAGTAGAAATCCATTAAGCTTTCTTTTAAAAAACATAAGAACACCAAGTTGGGTCTAAAGAATATGCAATTCATAAAAAACACCTAAAATATAGCTTGCTTTTTGGCCATAGTACTTTGGCCTTGTTCTATGTGGGCACGTGTCTGGCTGCCTGAATAACGTGTATGTGTGTGTGTGGTGACTGTGAGGTAGTAGTAGGAGGGTGCAGCTAATTTCCTTTTCCTTCTTTCCCCATCTTTTGTCCAATCCATTCACACCTTTGCAAGAAAGATGCAGAATGTTTGAAAGTAGAGGGAATGAAGAAAGGCATCCTGTGCAAAATATGAAACAAAACTAATGCACCAAAATAAATGAAAAATATATTTAAGGCAAAAAAAAAAAAACCCCATAAAAACCCAACCTTCCCATTAATTCAGAATGCAGAAAATGATTACTTTGTGACAAAACAGAACAATCTAGCAGAGAGTAAATGTGAAAAATTAAACACCAATGTGAGGCAATGTGAGATGGGTGTACAGAGAAAAGTTCAAACAGCAAGTACTATGAACCAGGAAGGGAGGTGGGTCTGACTGAAATGGGCTAGAAATAGATTTTGGCAAAGCAGCATCCTGCTTTAGGCACACAGCACATGAGAGTGGCCCATTAAGCATGTAACAAGTATGTTCTAGCTTGCTTATGACACCAAAATATGAATTTGGGAGCTTTACAAGCAAAAGGAGGAAGATGCAGCATGGACCTAGTGGCTGTGCAGCTCATCACCTTGGTGCTGGATGGATAAGGTCAGAAGTCCCCTTCTGTGAAGGCCTGAGTGTTGTCCTCTGCTCCCCAGATCTATGCTAAATTCCAGCTCTATTGAGCCTCCTGTGAATAAGTGGTCCTGGTATGGGCTGGGTGTTAAATTTTAGGACGCCTGAATGTTCAGTCATGGTGCTCTTCTGGAAAGGTATGGATCACTGACAGTGGCAGAGCAGGATGCTCAGGCTCAGAGAATGAAAGTCCCCTTCTAAGGTCAGCTAGTTTGAGGCAGAGGTGAGACCAGAATGCAAATCTCCCATCTCTTTATAGATACCACACACTATAGTGGGGATGCTTTGGTCTTAGTGAGTTGGCCATGGTCTACATTGGCAGATGTCTGACTCTATATAAGTGTGTATTTGTGTGTGTGTGTGTGTGTGTGTGTGTGTGTGTGTGTGTGTGTGTGTGTTGTTTGTGGTGATAGTGATATGGTAATGGGGGATTTCATTACTTTCTTTCCTTTTTCTCTCCTTCCTCATCCTCTGTCAAACCCATTCACACCTTTATAAGACAGATGGGAAAAGACATTTAGGGTGGGGGATGGGCTTTAAAACCTGCTTCCCTGGACACGGGTGTGTGTGGGAGGGGTCCGATGCCCCTAAGACAGGGATTGCTGGAGAGGCTCCAAAGCATGTCTGGGGACCTTGTGGACAAATGTCCCGAGAACCCCCCAGGGGGGTTGAGGCGGGGCACCATTCCATCTTGGGAGCCAAAAACCTCTAGCTCACCCAAGCCATGTGCTAACAAGCTGTTGGCAGAGGACTAGAGAAAGACATTTTCAAAAACAACAGCAATAAAAATCAGGAGCCACTCCATCAAGGCTGCAGGCCCCTCCCTGCATCTCATTAGCGCCTGGGGGTGGGGGGAGAGAGGGCTGGCAGGCACTGCCTCTACCTACGTGTCCTGAAAACCAATGCCGGCTGCAGAGGTAGGTGGTAAGTAGGCGGGTGGGTAGAGGCGCTGAGCGTTGGCTCTTTACTTGGGAAAGGTATCTCAGATGTATTGCTTGTTTACTTGTGTCTAGTATGAGAATTTTTACAAAAGGTATCAGATTCCAAATTATTTTGCATAAGGGCCTTGGTTTCAGTCTCTGTTTCCCCAGACTGTCAGTATTCTAAGATCTTTCTCACATGCTTGGAACTTGGGTTTGGAATATAATTTTCTTGATGAAATGTAGGGCACCACAGTCTTATCTTTAGTTGACCATTGACCCTGTAGTGTGGACTTGCCATAGTTGGCTGCCAAGTCAGGGTGCTGTCCACAACACCCCACTCATCACCCTCTGATAGTGATCAGCATCTGAGAGGAGAGAGTGAGGCTCTACCTACTAGGGTGCAGGATTAACTGGGGACCAGCCATCTTGATATGGCAAATAGCTGAGCCTTGTAATGACCTTTCAGCATTAGGTTCCTAGAAGTGGCAATGAACCTCCATGCAATTTTTGTCAAACTGTGAAGCGTTCTCTTGCTATTGCTCACCTTGGGTGGAGAAGTCATGGGTGGCAATGTTCATTAGTGGGGTGGAGATCAGGCTCATTGAGAGGGTGGCACCTTGGAGCCCAAGACCCTCTCCAAAGCCCAGGCCAGTTGTATAGAGACACTGAACTTCCAACACCTGTGTGACACATCCAGAGGTACTGGAGGCCATGGGACTACTTGAAGCAAAATACTCAAGACATAGTCCCCTGCCCTAGGTCTATAGGGTTCCACCTCTGTAGGACTGGAGAACCCAGGAAGACTGTCAGAAGCTGGTTGAAGGTGTTAGTGCCTCACCTTCATTCACCTTGCCTGTGCCTGCTCCTGTCCAACTGGACAGGTGGAAGCCAGCTCACCTGGAGATGGAGAGACATTAAGGCAACCCTGTGAAGACTAAATGCATACCAAGTGCCAGGTAATTCCCACTTCTACCTCATGAGTAAATTGACCATGTTATGAGGTGAGTGGTCAGTTTTGTCTTTGAATAAAGAACCAGAAAGCTAGATTTGGGGTTGTTGAATCATTGAATTTGAGTGATTCTCCTGAGCATCCTGGAGAACAAAAGTCCACATCATCTCTATATCTTCCCCAACCTGGCACTTTTGTCACATGGTACTTTGTCTTCTTAGTTCTATTCTTCTACAAAAAGTCAGAGAAAGAGAGATGAACAGATGCTCATTGCATGGATGGCTATGACTCATGTAATGTGTGGAATGGCCCCTCGGAAGGCTTTCAGGCTGGTGTGCTTGGTTTCCTTCCATCACTTCAATCCAGGAGAATAGAACTACTCTCCTGCCTGGGCCCTTGCATCAAAATGTCTTAATGTAAGAAGAATCCAATTATCCCTCTTTTGCCTCTTCTGGGCTACCAGCTCCTTTAAATTAGCATGAGAAGTCATGTTCTGCAGGTGGAAGACAAGGGTTAGAGTCCTGCCTCTGGCACCTACGAGGTGTGGCTTTGAGCAGTCACTTTACTTCTCAAAGTTTCTGTTTCCTTGGCCATAAAATGGCCCCTCTCTTAGGAATGATATGAAGTGTGAGTTGGTATTCTCTATAATACATTGTAGAGCATGAGGCTGTTCAGATTTGAATTTGCTTCAGTGTGGAACAGGCAGGCCCAGTGACAAAGGGAAGAGGAAAAGCCAGTCCTGGAACCAATGAAGGAGAACCTGGCTCCTATGTCCCTTCTCTCTGCCCCCTACTGAGTAAATGGCTAATACCCTATAACAGTAGCTAGGGGACAGATGCCTTTGTGCAGAAGAGCCGGTTCTTGTAGCCAGGGACCAGACCCCATGGGGAGGCACAATTGAATTTTTCCTCTCCATCTGATGGTTCAGGCCTGGATGTTTCTTTCCAAATGAAGGCAGTTCTGGAAGGTCGTTGGGAAAAGTGAATTGTGATTATGCTGGCACATTTTTAATTCTGTCTCATTACAGCTGCCGTTAAGGCTGCATTATAATAATTGCTTTAGTTCTGCTTTGCTATGTTCAGGCTCCTTTAATGTAGCTGTAATCTATGTGTTTATTAAAGTAAGTAGAGCCAAAGAGCAGGGTCAGCCTTATTAGACCTGAGAAATGGATGTTTGGGGGCAGGGTGGAGAGTAGACAGACAGTAGGGAGAGGAGCCATGGCTAGGGAACCTTGGAACAGCAGGGGAAGTGGAGGTTCTGGCCCCAGGCCCAACACAGACTCATGCTGTGACTTTGAGCAAGTTGATGCTGCCTGTTTCAGTTTGCCCATTCATTAGATAAGTTGCAAAATATGTCTTGGAGGTGCTTAAAAATTCTTAGGAGGAGCCTTGGGGGATGCCTGGATTGGGCCCCCTACACAGAGCAAAACCCAGGAGGAGTCTGGCTGCTGGGAGAAAGCCACTCTCCAACAGCCCCAAGCAGAACAGCCATGTGAATTCTAGGGGAAAGGCAGGAGTCCATAAGTGGAATGAAGATGCTCCCACTTCCAGGAACAATTTTGCTCTGGCCTTCTTTCTTCACTCCCTTGTTTTGATTTCTTCTTTAAAATTTAGTTTATGTGGGTCAGTGCCACTCTCTGGACAGTCCTTGATGCACTACATTTTAGCCCCTTGATTTTGAGCCCTTCTTGCAATCTTTGATCACTGTATAGCCCTCCTTTTTATGGGCAATGGGTATCAGTTGGCAGAGTGCCAACTGTCATATGGGATCAGGTCCCTTGGATAGATGGCAAGTTCTCTTCTTAGCTGTTATTTGATATATGAATTTCTATAGCCCTCACAAGAATCCTAGGAACTAAGTACCAGAGTCTTCCCCCATTTAGATGAACACATGTGGGCCAGAGTGGTCCCGCATAACTAGTTAAGTTCTACTTATTTCCCCACATAACAAGACAGCTGCAGAGGAAGAGTTGGTACTGGTTCTCAGAACTACCTTTAGCTGCCTCTCCCACCTCTTTGCTGCTTCCTGTCATCAAGCATCAGCTGTCTTCTGTGTTGCTCCAAAGTTTCACCCTTGGGTTCAGACTTGACAGGACTCAGAGGAAGGTCTGCGAGAGACTCAGAAGTTGCCCTGGGGCCCAGGGCATGCTGACCCAGGCAGTGTATAGAGGAGACCAGGGCAGAGGCATGGATAAGTGTGACTCTTTGGACCATTGAACAAGACTTGTCTTCTTGGTCCTCAGTTCTCTCCTAATAATGTCTTTGCCTGATAACTGTGGGTATTTTGAGAAAAGTGAGAATAAGATGGAACTCTTCCCCCTACTTTGTGCAAAACCCAGATAATCCAGAAGGATTCCTGTTGACCCTGCTCTATCTTTAAAGATTTCCACATGAGTTGGGTCTTGCAGACTTTCTCAGTGCCTTGCCCTATTCCTGCACAAGGAAATCACTTTTCAGTGTACACAACTAAAACACAGCCTGTTGCAGCTCACGATCTAGACTTGGGGCACTGGGATGTTTAAGGGTCCTTAAAGGCATTGTCCTTCCAAGCCTCTCTGACTAATGCCCCACAGTCTTGTCCCAGAAAAACTGTGCCACCCCACCCCTACCTTTGCATCACACAGCCTTTTCATACTTTGAACAGTTATCATTGGAAGGTTCTTCCTTATTTTGGATGAAAATCTCCCCAGTTATCCTAGTTTGATCTCCTGGAATTAGTCCATTCCCTCCCACACATCATAGTGTTTTGAATTTGAAGGGAGGCTACAAGTTCTTCCTGAGTCTTACAACCTCAGATTCACCAACTTTAGGTTCTTTGTCTGTTACTTTTGTTACTTCTATTCAGATATTCCTCAAAGAGGAAAAAAAAAAAGCTATCAAAACATTTCCAACATAAGCTAGACTCCTACAAATGCTTTTTCTTCTTCTTCCTGTACCATAAGTTACTGGTAACTACCAATACCATATATTTTTCTGAGAGTTAGAGAATATAAACTGTAGTCTCTGCTCTTGATATGTAACAGTAGCATTAAGAAGCACTAAGTGCCACCTGTGGACAAACTGCTTCCTCCGTCCTCTTTTTAAAAAATTACTATGGTAAATGCACTTACGCTTAGGTACAAATAATGTTGTCTTTTGACTATAAGGAAAATGATGCTACTCACTGCCCACCAGGCTCACTTCTATCCCTCCATTCTTCCCGTATTATCTTCTGGGTCATCCAGTGTTACTGTCTCTTTTTGGTTTTCCTTCATTGGCCAATTCAATTGCCAGTCCAATCCCCCTCTTCCCCCCAGGAACAGGGCATTCTCCCCATAAACACTGCCCTTAATTAGTTAACAAAATTTCCCTCCACGACACAGGCTGCTCTCCCCCAGAAAAACCAATGACAGATATGAGCACCATTTGGTCTAATTAGTTCTGATATTTCACACAACATATTTGTGAGGTTTTTTGGAGGGAGGGGAGGACGACAGGGGAAATGCTTCTATTAAAAGAACAGCAGGGAGGCTTGGATGCTGGGAGGGGCAGAGTTTGGGGTCTTCTTTTGTTGCTGCAAATAGCTTCCCCTTGCACCTCTGTCTGCCTGAATTCGCCCTCACAGGGCTGAGACCCTTGCCCTTTCCTTATTCCAGTGACATGAATTTCCTGATTGAGGGATCTTTTCTACTCCAATGGCAGAAATCTATACAGGACAATGAGGTAACACGAGAGGAGGCTTAGCACTGGGGACTTGGGGCACAGTATTCTACAGTTGTCCTGTCTTTGGTTTGCTCTGTGACCTTGCAGCAATTATTGAATTCAAGGCTCCTTTGCAGTTAGTGCTGTGTGTCAAGACAGGAGAGGGAGAGGTAGGTAAGACCATATCTTGAGCTGTTGAATAAATGTCTATCAAAATGCTGAATATTGGTTATGTAGAGAGTATAAATTAGGAGTTGCTCTTGACATTGAAAATCAATCCTATGTTTCTCTGTGACATTTGCTGTCATCTGTCTATAACCTGAAAGTTTTAAAAGGTATGTTTACCACTGCAAAGAGCTGAATGTGCACTTTGATAATCCTCCAATATCGATTCAGTTTCATGAACCATATGGTTAAGTCTATAGCTGATGGGAATTCAGCTCTGGGTTTTTCACATACTCAGGCTTACCACCATGTCTAACCCAAAGTGGATGCTTCATAAATGTTGGTAAGACCAGAAATGAAGCAAAGTCCTAAACCTTATGATAACATCATGGAAGGAGGGCTGGGGCAGGAGTTGGAAAGCTCAGATTCTTGACCAGACTCAGTCACAATTTGTCTTGTGACCTTAGAGTATTCCTTCTATCTCTAAGCTTATTCACTCATCTGTAAAATGGGGGAGCTGATAAACTCTAAGCTTTGTCGAAGTTCAAATGTCCATAATTTCCACGACCATCCATAGAAAATTTTTTATTTTAATAACCCTCTTGGCATAGGAAATGTGTAAACTTAACAAGATGAACCAAAGCTCAAAGACTGAGGGATCCCTGAGGAAATTTTGCAAATATCCTCTCCTCCCACAAGAGTTGCTTTTGTGTGATTCCCTTGGGAATCAGTGTCCAAGCTTTCCCTGACCTCTTAAGTTTCTACAAACTTCGCCTCTGGCTATTTGGCCACCTGGCCACCTGTCCTCATCCTTGTTTATCTTGTCCTTGTCCCTCTCCATCTGCTGCTGTGCCAAGCAGTGCCCTATGATGAGCCTCATTCACACTGGCTGTCCATCCCAGCCATTTCTGGATGCAGTGACAGTGTCCCACAAAGCAGGAGGACCAGGAGTGAAATTCCCCACTCGAGTGGATGGTGCTTCAGTTTGGTTGTGACATTGGCTGAGGTGTGGATGCCAGCTCTGTGTCACCAGCCATTATCCTGGTGTTTCTCAGTGTCATTTCCTCATTGGGAACATCTGGAACATGGTGAGAATTAAGCAGAAAAAACACCATGTAAAATACTTAGCCTGACCTCTGGGAAACACCCAGTAAGTGGTGTTGTTGTGTTGAGGTTGATATTTGTGATAAATCCTTATGACATTGTCCTCCAATCAGAAGCTTTTTTTTTTTTAGCCAACCTATTTCAATAGTATTGGGTTGTTATTTTTTTTTCTTCTCTTTTGAGGTACTAGAGAAACTGAATTTAATTACATCTCTCTCTCTCTATGAACCTTTCAGAAGTGGAACAGAAATCAGACAGCAATTTTAAAAAATCAGCCTCATCTCTGGTGAATCTGGATTAGGAAAAGAAAATTAAACCCAAGGATCCTCCTCTTCCAAATACTTTCCCCCAATTCTGGACTTTGAGGTAATCTTGAGGAGAGTTTGGTGGGCAGAGCAGAGAACCTAGAGGGAGTTCAGACAGAGGCCAGGGCTGCGTTATCTTTAACACTGCTGGGTAGAGAACAGCAGCTTCCTGGGGGTTTGCAGCCTGCCCGTCTAGTCATCAACCACTCTCTTTTTGCAGTGGAGGGACTCACTGGAGTGGCAGAGTGAAAAGAAGCAGAAGGTGTTTTCATAGCAGCTAAGTAAGGATGGAAGCTCCCTATTCCTGGACTGAGATAGAAAGACAGGGAAGGAAGGGGATGGTTTCCACCACAACCTTCCATTAAAAGTTGTCATTTCTAGGTATAACAACTGCTCCAATCATACAAAATCACCAGAAAATCTTAGAAACTGACTTTTACTGAAGCTCCCATAAAACTTTGTTTTAATGAATCTTTTTATTATAAAAGTAATGTGACTGTTGTGAAAAATCTAGACATAAAACATAACCAATACACGTAGCGAAGGCCCCTGCACGCTATACTCAAAGTCCTCTGTCTCTTGCCACCAAAGGCCCATAAACAGTTTTGTGTCCATAGGACACTTAAAAGTAGTGTATGTAAGTGAGATTTGTGAGTCCAGGGGAAGATCATTATGTCCTATACTCTTGCTAAGTCAATATGATACAGAAAAACTCCCCAGTGTCTGGGGTTTATGCTCTCTGGGAAGTGATATTCTACTTGGTCCATGGCAGGTCTTAGTGTTGGTATTCCCCTATCTTTTTCCTTCTTGCAGTGTCAGGAATATTTGACTCTGGCTGGATTTCTGAGTCTCCAGGGTGTCCTGCACATTTCTAAGCATGACAGTTGCTAGGGGGTCCCAGGAGACAAGCTTTCAGCTATGACTGAGCTCATGTTAGCCCACTACGGAAATCTGGTAGAAGTTCAAAGATTCTTAAGAGGATTCAGTCAATGTGTATCTCTCCTTATCTATCCCAGACCTGTTCATCTACTGCCTGAGTTCACGCGGAGGAGTAGATGAGGTACCCTTGTCCCACTCTCTCACTGAGAGAGTTTGGCACCATGTTGCTGTCCCACACCAGTGCCCCTTGGACTGGAGGTAGTTCCCTGGAGAAGCAGGATGGCAGCTAGCTTCCTTACCCAAGCTCCATTTTGCAATCTTTCCTTTGGGTGTCTATGCCCAGACTCTCTTCTTGGGCCCTTTTCCCACCTCTTCTCTCCTAATGTCAGGGGTTGGGTACTATTTCCAAGCCCCAGCCTCCTGCCCCTTCCCCTTGCCTGGTTACTTTCCCAGAACTAGACCACCTGATGCAAATACCTTTGGTCCCAGATGTTCTATCACAGTGTTCTGCCTCCTTGTTTGTTTAGCCTCTGGCTCACTGATGTCAGGCTGGGAAGACCTTGGCCTGGTCCCAGTGCCTCATTCCTGACCTTGCCCTGTGCTGCTGGGAAGTGGGCTGTGAGCTGCAGGAAGTCCCTGAAGTGGGATGCCCACCCTCTCAACCCTGATTATCCCTGCCTGCCCCCCCTCCCAGCAGGAGACCCTTGTATATTGTGCAATCGAGGCCATGTCACTGGTGACATGTTCAGCTGTCATTGCTATTTCTCATGAGACAGTTAGCTGTCACTCAAATACCACGCAGTCCTGCTGGTTTGCAGTCCTATTTGGCAATTTATTTATTGTTACTAATACTCTGTCAGGAAAATATTGATGTCCCTTTAAATATGGGATTTTAACAGGTTTTCTCTAGGGAGTTTCTTGCATCGAAGGAGGGAAGGGTAACATTTTTCCCCCAGGGACACAACCCTAATTTTATCTTGAAATTGAATAAGAAAATAAGATGCATGGCATAGGAACTTATTTCACAGGCAACATTTTAAAGTAGCAGAGTACACCTGCATGCATATGGCAGGAATGGAGAGACATGGGACAACTTGTCTGTCACTGTATGTGGTTGGTATATCCTTTGTTCCCTCCCAGGTTTACCTATGGAGAAACACCTGATTGGAAAACGCTTGTGCCTTTTATTTTATGGCACTGTTTATTAGTTTGCATCAGAACTATCTACAGTAAGCCCTTGATATCCACAAGTATGAGCTTCTAAGCACTGCTGTTGAGGAAAAACCATAACTGCTCAGGATGCATAGAGTTCAGAACTCTAAAATCATTCCTACTTCCGTATACCATATGCACACTAGGTCTGAGCATCTATAACTTGAAATCATATAGAGTAGGCTACATTACTGTCACAAAAATTACGTTGAACATTCTAATATTGCTTCCCCCACACTAGCTCTTCCTTCATTCTCTTTATCTGGAATACTATGCCTGGTTCATTTTTTTCCCACAATGTAACCCAACTGCTATTAAAGATATGCCACCTTTCAACAAATCTAAAAACTTTACTTTGTCAGTGAAACTAAGCTCCTTACAAGTCCTCTTTAGCTTAGGAGGATTTCTAGGTTTGTACCTTGTTTGGGAGGCACCATTTCTTTTTTGGGACGCATATTTTCACAAAATTAATGGCAGGGAAATGCTCAGCAGATCACCCAAGGATTTAAACCCAACTGATAATAAGGTGGGACTGACCAAGAGCTTCTCCCCATCAACTGAGCAGCATAAGCATGCATGCGATTTAAAAATGTATTTGAAATTTCTTTTGATCTTTAAAATTTATTATTATAGACTGCACTTGGTCATAACCACATGTAATAAAATCTTCAAATAAGATGGGCTTATTGCATTTCTCTGAACTGCCATAGTTCTTATCATGTGCCAGGCACGCTGCAAACACAACTGTTAGTTGATCCTAAACTATTAATCTACTCCTTAGATAGACTTATAAGGTGGGTGCTATTATTCTCTTCATTTCACAGATGGGAAAACAGAGCAGGAGAGAGTCTAATGAGCCTGCTCAAGGTGACACATCTAGGAGGCAGCAGAATTGAAATGAAACGCCAGTGCCTAGTGACAGAGTCTGGGTGCTCATTTCCTAGGCTGCCTCCCAGAGGCAGGCGTCCTGCTTCCTGGGCTGTGGATAATCCACTCTTGGACTCAGGCCCTTGGGAGGGTCTCTTATTCTATAGGATGTGGCACATGTCAGGACTAGACACACAGCATCTTTGCTACCCAACGGGAGGAATTTCCCCTTCTGGCATTTATTTCCTTCACCTGGAAGGATGAATTCTGTGGAATGCAGAGTCTGGTTTGTCCTCAGATAAACTTGTAGCAAAATCAGCATCAAGCCCATCCACCTGGCTGCCGCACAGTGTTTCCAGTTCCAGTCAAAGACCTTCATTGACTGTTCTATTCATCTTGTCCCCAATCCACCTCACGGTGGTTTGTGATTCTGGGATCCAGGCAGCCAGCTCATCAGCCTGTCCACTCCCCTGACATCTAGTGATATTCCTGTCTCACATCTTAGGTGCTGGGAATTGCTCGTATTATACTATCCCCCACAGTTGGTGTCCTTGTTTCTCCATGTGGTGGTACCAAGGGACCATGTAGTTTGAAAAGGGAAAATGAAATGGGAGGAGCTTGGGGGGGACCAGGAGGCTTGGATCAAAATGCTGCTTTCTAGTAAATGCCTAGGACCCATCCCTGGCTGCTCGTGACTAACTCATGGTGTGTTAATACCTGGGTGGTTGGTTTCACTTCAAAGGGTCTTGTGAGCGCTGCCCCTTTTCCCCATCACCTGGGTAGTTAGTTATCTTCTTACATAGGCAGCTATTTAAGGGGGAGATGACTGCTAGTGATTTGGGGCTCTCTGTTGCTTACAAAAGCAGCAGCAGGCATGGAGGAGTGGACTGGGATCAAGGGAACAGATTCAATACTGGGCCTCAGTTTCCTCATTTGTATAACAAAGGGCTCTGGTCAGACATTGGGGCTTGGTTCTGGGGGCCCTTGGATTGAAGGCTTATATGTGGTAGGGTCAGTGGTACAATGAGAGGCCAGGAAAGATTTCACCTCCGGTGTCACACAGCATGGGGCTGATCAGTGTGTGACAGCCAGACACTGTTGAGGCCTCTCTGCTCAGAAGTGAGGGGAGAGATACGGGCAGGCAATTAGAGCTGGAATTGGTATTTCAGGTGGCCGACTCTGGCATTCATTAATGAGACTCCTGATTAATAGCATCCACTCACTGACATTTCCACACTTGCCTCCTGTGTGCTCCACTCCTTCCACTAGCTGCCCCCAAGTTTTTCAAGCTGCTTCTCATTCATTTCTTTCTCTAACTGCAAGAGGGGTTGGACTGATGGACAGTTGTCACGTTTAGGTCCCCAGCACAGAGGCCTTTAATTAAAAGTCACTTGTTGAGTTGGGGTGGCAGATTAGTGCATCTCCAGAAAGAGCAAAGAAGGATTAGGGTAGAAGGACCCTCTGAGCTTCCTATTTTCTTAGAAGACAACTAACTGCACAGGTGGCAGGGATTCCCAAAACCCTTTAATGTGAAGCTGAGAGATCTGGGGGCAGTGCAGGGATGGGGTCCCCCATAACACCAATATCTGTCTCTTCTTCTCTTGTCTAGCCATCCCCTCTTCCCTTCCCTGACCGGGCCACTGTCAGGCTCCCTGCCCATAATGGATTTTTTCAAGCTTCATTTAGTGACATAACCATCCCAGTAAAACATACAAATGGTCCAACTGTGGATCTTAATGTGCAGTAAACGGTTTTTCACCTCCTATCATTTTTTATGGGAAGAAATTGGTTTTGTGTTCCCCTTGTAGCCCCCCTCCCCATTTGTAGGTGGACTATGGTAGGGAAAAGAGTTGCCTCCATCCTTCATCTGCTGGGCTGTCAGCTCCATTCCAAACACCACTCATTCACTTGGGTGGGGGGATCGGTTCAGTTTTGATTAAGTGTCCCATGCAATATTAATTTCTGACAGGAGCCTGGCTCTGCTGGCTCTGCAGGAGGAGGGCAGTGGGGGAGAATACAGGGATGTTGATTGGTTTCAGTTCTTTACTTACTTGTCACTTGGTTTCCAAACCCCCTCCTTCTGCATCCTGCATCCCTTGCTAGGTGTTCTGGGTCCCACCCATGCAAGGGGAAGTTCAGTGCTTCTGTCTCTTTGCTGCATTGCAAGAATAGTGGGGATCTCTGAGCAGTCAGATTAGGAAGACAAAACAACATCTGATCTGACTAGGGGACTCTTCAGACCTCGGAAGGAAGGGCTTAGTGATGTCAAACTCACTATCTTCCAACCGAAGCTCAGTCTGGTGCCCTGGCGAGGTCAGTTACCCACACCTCTGGGTTGTCTCCCTGATCTCCTTCTCCCCTTAACCTCATCCTTCCCATGCTCCTCATTGGCTTCGTTTCCTCCCCTCCATGCTGACCTGGAGCCGTCTCCTAGTACTCCAGCCTGGGTCATCGACTCTTCTCTATAAGCATTCACAGTGGACATGTCTAGAAACACACTCAAGGAGCAAGCAATTTCAGGGAGGGTGGTAATTTGTCAAAAATGAGTTGGGTGCTAGCTCTACATCCCTTTGACAGCTATGGACCTGCCCTGTCCCTTCAGACAACAAATTCTACCCTCCCTGCCTCTTCTCCTGCCCCCTTTCTCATCAGCTGCCTTCTGCATGCCCAGAAAGGCAGGGGAGCAGCAGGCTGTGACATCACAGCACCTTCCCCTCTCTTCTGCCTGTTGTTGCTGGCTCTGCCCTCATAGCTAAAGGAGTGGCTGGTCCTCTGTGCCACTGCAGACTGAAGAAAACATGCCTCTGTGTGTGTGAATCATTCAGTCCATGGATCGAGCTCCTCCATAGTGGCCTGGACTGTGGGGACCCTCTTTGGGAGCAGGGATTGTTGCCTACCCTGCAGAGAGATGCATATGTCTCTATGTATAGACCCAAGCATCAACATGCCTGCACATTTGGCTCACAGGCCCAGAGTAAGACTATCTAGTGCTTAAGATATACTCTGATGTTAAGGTGTGGTTTGGGGAGAATAGCTGTTCCTGAACAAAGGGAAAGGCCCTTGAAAATGTTAAGAAGCTCTATGGAAATGTCAGGGCTGGTAAGGGTGAAGATTATTCCTCTACAACTCCTATTACTCATGTAGGCACAAGACCACACCCCCACCTGTGATGAGCCTTAGAAAGGAGTGAAAGGGGAAGAGAGTTCGCCTGGGCTTACAGTCAGCTTGGACATGGGGACACAGGTTCATTCTAGAACCTTGTTTCTAGGGAAATAGACAAGCCAGCGAGTCTGGGGGAGTGTGACCAGGGTGGGGAAAGGACTACCCATGAGAACTGTGACGATCTGCCGGATAAGTGTGTGCAAAAGCAATCAGTCACCTTGCACTTTGCTGTGCACACTGTGCCAGGGGCAAAACTAGGACAGTTGTATCACAGGATCCAAAGGTAGATTTTCTCCTAACCTTTGTCGCTCCCCAAAATCTAACAAGTTGCCTTGTTTTTTCCTGTCAAGAAGGAACAGGCAGTGGCCTGAGACCAGATGTCAGCAATTGTATTAGTTTATTTTCATTACTATAATGAAATACCTGAGACTGAGGACTTAGAAAGATAAGAGGTTTAATTAGCTATATATTGGAGGCTGAAAGTCCAAACAGCAGAGTGATGGCTCTGGCAAGGGACCACTTTTTCTAAATCACATCATGGTGAATGATAGCATAATAATGACAGGATTGTGTGTGTGAGGAGAGGTCATAGGGCAGAACAAGAAGTCAGAGTGAGGGGGAGTGGCCAATTTGGGGACCTTTCAGTAGGCCCTACCTCTTCAAGGTTCTATCATCTGTCAACATTGCTATTCTGAGGACCAAGCCCCCAAACCACAAACTCTTGGGGTACACATTCAAACCATGTCTAGAACATAGAGGCAATAATAAGGGATTCTTGCTTTGGGAGAAAGCTTAGTAAGATGACATGTAAGAGCATCTTCAGATGCCTTGAGTTCTAGTCTATATCCTCCAAAGAGGAAATTTGAATCCAGGGCCACTGAGATAGGCAGAGTTCATATAATCTCCAGTCTTTCAGACTCCCCCAAATCTGTACTGCCCTGAGGCTCCATGACCTCTTGGACACCACTTCCTAAAAAAACAATGCTGCAATCACTGTATGTCCTCCCTGGAGACTCAGATACCTACTCACAGCTCTTCAGGAAGATGGTCCATTGAAGATTTGGGTTCAAAGTGCAGAAATAACAGAATGAAGGAAACAGTGGCCTTGGAGGAGCTTTCTGGGGCTCTGAAGAGTTAAGGTGTTTCTCCTGTCACCCTGTGCATGTCATATACTGGCTTTCCTGGCCTCTCTGTGGCCTCATAACTCTCTCACAGGGGACAGGACCAAGAAGCAAGCAAGGAACAAAGGATGTGGGGAGACTGACTAAATCCCTGATTTAGGAGACAAAAAGCAAGGCAGTGAAAACAAATCTATTTAGAAGCCTCCAGCAGACTTCAGACACCTTGATTAATCATAACTTGCTCCACATTATTTCCCTATAAACAAACTACAGTGTTACTCATATAAACAGTTTTATCTTGACAGCTGCAAAATGTCAGGATTTAATGTAGAATGAGCAGAGATACACCATATGTTCCCACTCCAGGCCTGGAACACACCAATTCACAGCATACTCCCTCACACCGAAGAGGTGATTACAAAAGAGGGCTAGATTTCTGCCTTACCATGGTCGTCTCCACTGTCTCCAAGTTCCCAGCCCCTTCCTGCCCAAGCTGTTTATGGCTCAGAAGCAACACGGAGAAAGCCTCCAAGGGCAGCAAGCAGTGAGCCAAATAGCAATCTGAAAATGTGGCTGCAGTTGTGTTGTGATATTTTATAAAAATAACTCCAATAAACACAGGTGTACCTCATGGGGAAACCCATGGTTATAAGTACAATTAAGAAAAAAAAAAAAAGACAGTATATTTCTGGTATCCTCTGAAGAGGATTGAGGCTACCTTGCCAGAATGCAAAGCTTATAAAAGATAGTAAAGGAACAGAGCCACTATAGAAACCAGTCATTAAGACAAAAGTTAGCTGCAAGAAGAAACAGAGTTTAATGCTTATGGAAAGAAAGTTTGTAAATGGGCTCTGCACTAGGGGTGGTGTGTTAGGTCTTTTGTCACTGTGACAAAATACTTGAGAGAAGCAAATTTGTTTAGGCTCATGGTTTCAGTCCAAGGTCATCTGGCTCCATTGTTTCTGGTACACAATGAGGCAGAACATCATGGTGCAAGTGGGTGGCAGAGCAAATTTGCTTACCTCATGGTGGCCAGGAAGTGGCGAGGGAGACGGGCAGGGACAAGGTATATTTTTCCAAGGCACACCACCAGTTATCCATTTCTCCCAAGTAGTCCCACCTTCCAATAATGTCATCATATTATGAATCCATCAAAGTATTAATGTTGGTTATGTCAGAGCCCTCAATACCCAATAACTTCCCCAAAGCTCCTCAGCTGGTAACCAAGTCCCTAACACATGAGTCCCTCTATACATGGGGCATCTCACATTCAAACCTAGCAAGTGATTTTTTTCCCCAAAGAGAAATATGTAATTTTTCCAACAAGCTGCACTTAAATGACTGATGTAATGCATTTTCATGGAAAGAATGTTTTCTCATTTGGTGTCTTTGCTTTCTGTCTCTCCCCTTCTGCATCTCTCTTCTAGTATGGCTCTAAACCAGAGGTCAATCTATCTCACTGCCTGTTGATAGCCAAACCCATACATACATGTGTGTGTGCTTCTGTGCTATGACAATTGAGTTGAGTAGCTGCCTCAGAGGCCATAGGACCACAGAGCTGAAAATAATTACTGTCTGGACATTTATAGAATAAGTTAGCCAACCCCTACTAGATGTGTTGTGTCACGCTCAGCTTAAGGACTTGGGTTGTGCACATCAATTTTTGGTAGCCCACGAATCAATCTTTTGGCTCTGGAATCCTGATATCCTTTTGGGGAAGTGTCACCCACACCATATGGTCTTGGTGGGACTGCCAAACAAGAGGGGAGCATGTGGCCTTAGCTCAGTACCAGATTTTCTGCCTTGAGCTGTGACTTGCCAGTGGAGTGGGTGGAGTTTTTGTCCTAGATAGTAGCTCCCTGAAGAGACTGTTGCCCGTTCCCACTGTCTTACCCAGAGCAGACCTGATTCCTGCCCCTTTCCTAAACTCCTGGTTACATGAAACACCTGTTGGCCTTCTATTACACACTTCTTTTTTACTTAAGTGAAATCTGGTTTCTGTTGCTTGCAACCAGAGAATCCTAATTAATGTCAGCTAACTTTCCATAGTCTCTTGCTGTCCCTGAGTTAGGCACAGACTCAGACTAGCTCTACAGACACTCCCTGACTTGGTCCTAGCTCACATGCAGAGCCTTGTTCTTCTTACTCTGGCTCCTTGATTTTTCTGCTAAGTTCCACTCATGGCAATGAGCTGAGGATGAGGCTCAGTCCTTCATAGGCTCTGTCTTTGCCCATGATAACCCTGTATTCAGAATACAGGGTTCCCTCTTCCGCTTCCATACTTAGCAACCTTGTTTCTATCATTCGAGACAAAGTTCAGGTTGGGCATTGTGATGTATACCTGTAATCCTAGCAGTTGGGAGGCTGAGGCAGGAGAATTGTGAGTTTGAGGCCAGCCTAGGCTACACAGACCATGTCAAAACCGAAACCAAACCAAACCAAAACACACAAAAGAAGGACACAGTTCAGATATCACCACTTCTATGAAGCCTTCTCCAGCCATCCTGGGCAGAGGCAATGGCTCCTCCCTCTGAGCTCCCACAGCACTTGGTGGCTCTGTATATTAAGGGACCTCTAACTGGCCATGAGTTCCTTGCTGAAAGGGAATAGTTTCATTTCTCTGGACCTTAGAACTTACAAGGCTGTCAAATGCTCGAAGGATGTGCCCCTTATTTTTACCATTGGTGTTGTATTTGATTGTTAAGTTACCATCTTGGCCCTGTGCCAATAGTGCCCCCATCCAGCTCAGCATCAAGTGGCCCTTTCTGCTCCCTTCTGACTATGGTTAGGGGCACTGCTAGGATATAGTTCCCATCCTCTTTCCTTCCACAGACCTGTTCCTCTGCTCTTCGTCACCAAGGTCCTCTCCTGTTATTCTCAATGCTGTTGTGGCTGACACGTCTGTACCCAATCCTCAGAGCTCTTGGCTGAACCCTGTTGTCTGATACCAGACAGGCCAATCTCCACCCCCAAAATCCCTTGAGGGAGGTCTGAACTTTCCAGATGCTTCCTGCCCTCTTGGATTGCTTTCCTGAGTTTTCTTTGGGTAATAACATTTTTTATATATAGGTTCCAGTTATCCAGATCTGGTTTATCCTACTCATATC